>NC_053157.1:196209275-196526775 GCF_016835505.1 Polypterus senegalus | reverse complement strand
CCACTGTGGTAGAAAGGGGGCGCTCTCGCTCCCTTGAATCCCTGTCCACTACTCCAGACACCAGGTAAAAGTCCTCAAATCAACTTTATTTTGTTGCCACAGCGTACAAAGCACACTCTCTTCCACAATACTCATATAAATCACAATAATAAACACAATAAACAATCCTACAGCTCCCAGACTCGTTGCCACCCTTCCACCCAGCTCAGCTCTCCGTCTGGGAGCTCTCACAGTCCTTTTATATTCCCTGACCCGGAAGTGTTCTCAATCCCCAGTCCATGTGATCCTCAATCACTTCCGGGTCAGGTAAAAGCTCTTCTCTTCAACCCAGAAGCCCGTCGCTCTTCCTATGATGAACTTCCGGGTCATAGGGCACAAAGAAGTCCTCGGTCTTCCCTGCAGCTCGCTCTTGTGGCCCCCATGGCATCCAGCAGGGCTGTGCATAAAAACCACATTGTCCATAATGCCCTGCTGGTCTTCTGGGGACCTCCATGCTGCAAGGAGGGCTCCACCTGGCGGCTTGGGAGTATTGGCTGGGATAAACGGCCGGCCATCCTTCCTATATATATATATATATATATATATATATATATATATATATATATATAGTCATATGAAAATGTTTGGAAACCCCTCTTTATTCTTTGGATTTTTGTTTATCATTGGCTGAGCTTTCAAAGTAGCTACTTCCCTTTAATATATGACATGCCTTATGGAAGCAGTAGTATTTCAGCGGTGACATTAAGTTTATTGGATTAACATAAAACATGCAATATGCATCATAACAAAATTTGACAGGTGCATAAATTTGGGCACCCCAACAGAGATATTACATCAATACTTAGTTGAGCCACCTTCTGCAAATATAACAACCTCTAGACGCCTCCTATAGCTTTTGATGAGTGTCTGGATTCTGGATGGAGGTATTTTTGACCATTCTTCCATACAAAATCTCTCCAGTTCAGTTAAATTTGATGGCTGCTGAGTATGGACATCCTGCTTCAAATAATCCCATAGATTCAAGTCAGGGGACTGTGACATCCATTCCAGAACATTGTGCTTCTCCCTCTGCATGAATGCCTATGTAGATTTCGAACTATGTTTTGGATCATTGTCTTGTTGGAATATCCAACCCCTGCGTAACCTCAAATTTGTGACTGATGCTTGAACATTATCCTGAAGAATTTGTTGATATTGGGTTGAATTTATCCAACCCTCAACTTTAACAAGGGCCCCAGTCCCTGAACTAGCCACACAGCCCCACAGCATGATGGAATCTCCACCAAATTTGACAGTAGGTAGCAGGTGTTTTTCTTGGAATGCGGTGTTCTTCTTCTGTCATACAAAGTGCTTTTTGTTATGACCAAATAACTCAATTTTTGTCTCATCAGTCCAAAGCTCTTTTTTCTAAAATGATTCTGGCTTGTCTAAATGAGCATTTGCATACAACAAGCGACTCTGTTTGTGGTGTGAGTGCAGAAAGGGCTTCTTTCTCATCACTCTGCCATACAGATGTTCTTTGTGCAAATTGCGCTAAATTATAGAACGATATACAGATACACCATCTGCAGCAAGATGTTCTTGCAGGTCTTTGTAGGTAATCTGTGAATTGTCTGTTGGATTCTCACAATGCATGCGTATATGCCGCTCCTGTATTTTTCTTTGCCTGCCAGACCTGGGTTTAACAGCAACTGTGCCTGTGGCCTTCCAATTCTTGATTACATTCCTTACAGTTGAAACTGACAATTTAAACCTCTGAGATAGCTTTTTGTAGCCTTCAACTAAACCAAGATACTGAACAATCTTTGTTTTCCGATCTTTTGAGAGTTGCTTTGAGGATCCCATGCTGTCAGTCTTTAGAGGAGAGTCAAAGGGAAGCACAACTTGCAATTGTCCACCTTAAATGCCTTTTCTCATGATTCGACACACCTGTCTATGAAGTTCAAAGCTTAATGAGCTAAACCAACCAATTTGGTGTTACAAGTAATCAGTATTGAGCAGTTACATGCATTCAAATCAGCAAAATTCCAAGGGGACCCAAATTCTTGCACAGCCAGTTTTTCACATTTGATTTAATTTCATACAATTAAATATTGCTTCACTAAAAATCTTTGTTCAGAAAAACATCCCAGTAGATGTTCCTAGGAAATGAAAGACATGCCATTGTTATCTTTTCTGTTGAAAGTAGAGTAAATTATTATGCAGGCTGAGAGGGGTTCCCAAGGACACACAATGAAGATTTGGGGCAGCCACCTGTATAGATTGCCTGGCTGCAAAAGGTTTAAGTTTGTATACAATGTCTACAGGTTAGAGTCCAAAACAGAACTGATCAAGTATGGAGGATGAGGGGTTTTTATAAGCAGTTTAAAGGAAGTGACATCCTCAGGGATGGGACAGGAAGTGACGTCTTCGGAGCATATTCAGATACAGGCAGAATTTCTCGTATTTGGTCTGTGGAGAGAAAAAAAAGAGGTTCAGTGCAACCCAATGCCCCCTGAGCTGGTGTGGAACTGGTGTTTTCTAGGTCCCTTTTGTTGACTCCCAAGAGTGTTGACTTTGGTTGATTCCCATGTGTCAATATATATATATATATATATATATATATATATATATATATATATATATATATATATATATATATATATATATGAATCACGTATCATAAAGCAGTTTTTATTCCTGAGCTGTGAACCCCTCCCAGGGGTCTTCGTCAGAGGATAATGTTTAGACTTACAAGAATCAAAGGCAATATATAGCAGTAAAATTACGAGGGCGAGGGGTTGGATAATTAACTTCTGCCTGAGCAGAACGGGCCGCTGGCCCCTGCGGGTCTCTGCTGATGGAGGGGGAATGTGGTGGGTGGCTGGTATGTCTGAACAAACCAGGATAGGGACTGTGCCTCCCCGGACCACAAGAGGGCAGCCTCCCTGGTTGGTATGGAGGCCATGGGAATGAAGCATGGAAGCTCAACCTAATAGGGGTCCGTGGCCACCACCAGGGGGTGCCTGGACAAGTAAGTAGCCCTAGATGTCAGCACTTCCACCACACCCGGAGGTGCTAGCAGAAGAAATACCAGGGACGCCTGGAGTGCTTCCGGGTGCTCATGCGGCACTTCTGCCACACCAGGAAGTGCCGCAGGAAGCTCATTAGGGGGCAACTGGAGCAAATAAAAGAGGCCATCTCCCTGGAGGTGGCGAAGAAAGGCTGTAGTGTTGAGAGGCCTGGGGTGTTTGGTGGAAGGACACTGGATTGTGTGCAGGACTTTAGTAGTTGTAAATACTGTAAATAAACGTGTGTGTTTGGAATTGTTGGTGTCTGTCTGTCTGTGCTTGGGCTTAAAATGCTTATGTTGTGGTAAAGGAATCAGCATACAGAAGTACCCTTCAGCTTTCCCCGCTGCTGTTCTACACCTTTAAGCAACATCAAATTAAATAAAACTGCCAGCAACTGAAGCCAAATAACTAAGGTTAACACAATGTAAGTAGACATCTCTTTACAGCATACCTTAAAATGCAAACCATTCAGAAATGTGTACATATTTGAGATTGGCTATACCTATAATTGCATTTTACACTAGGTGGTGTTATTTTCATTAATTACAAATTACTATCACTAAAAATACTTTTCAGTTAAAGAAATGTTGAATCCAAGTATTGTCCAGTATGCTGATATTACTCTGAATTTCTTTGTTTTTACCTGTTAATTAATTATAATTTTTTTAAAAATGAAACAGATGTTTCAGGCTATTTCTGGTTAGTTATTAATTATGTACTGCATACATGCGAACAAGGTTTTACAATGTGTATTTTGAAATAAGACACAAGTAGAGAATCAACTGTAGTGGTCCCATGTGGGGATGACCCCTTTAATTGATTGCAGTGGATGAAGGGTGTACGCAAGCACATTACCACCAGTGACTATTGTATTCATTCCTTTAGAAAGAGATCATATGGAGCTGCTTCATTCTGGGTCAAGTCCAGATAAAAATGGGGACTCTGAAGAGATGGAGTCAGACTGGCTGAGGAGGAAGCTTCTCGACAGCTGAGGAAACAGACTAACACGTTAGGCTTTTCAGCCTTAGCCATAACCACTCCATGTGTTCACCTAAATTTGGTGCCCTAAAACATATCAGAATTCTGAACAGCATGTACGTTAAGGTAGGACTTATGAATGTCAAGAAGACAGTGAAGACTTTAAAATGATTTTGACTTAGATGACTTTTGCAGCTTAGTGGTTTTGTATTGGTCTAACTTCATCTAGTTAGCTAAATGCCAAGTGCTAAAATGTTCGTTCAGAGAGCCTCATGAAGGCAATTCTGTGAATAGCGCTATGTAAGAAGAAAAATAAAGATTGACTGAATGATTCATTGTCTGTTAAAGAATGGTGTTCTGAAATATGCTACTTCTTGAAATGGTGCAATTAGCAATTCCTTTGAGTGGATCACAGTCATTGAAATTACTCTGAGAATTCCACATTCAAGAAACTTGTACTTGATTATCAAGCATTTGCTTAAAAACACAGTTACCATTATTGAATCATTTTGAGAAAATTGAACCTTATTTATATGCATAGCTGCATCTGTGTGTACTGCAGTAGTAGGCTCTGTGAAACTGAAGAAAGGTGCTCTTCAAAATCAAATTTTCAAACAGGCAAGTAAGTCTATTGCTGCTCTTACGACAAAAGCGTCGTAAACAAATGAGGTATCTTGGGGTTTTTATTTGTTTTTTTTTTTATAAACCATTTTATTTTTTCTGGTTCCAAAGCAAGTTTGTGGTCCTAATTGTAACTGACAGCATTAAAAGCATTTCTGCCTGAAACAAAATGAATATGCCGCACGTTAGCTGCTGTTAGATGCTTACAAGCATACAGGGTGCAAATGTGATTCTTTGGCCAGGCAAACCACATTAAGTAAGGCAGCCCATTAAAAAGAAAAATGGACTCCACTTTCAGACCTAAAATTTTCAAATAATATTAACATAATTTACAGATTTTTTGGCAACAAATGACTGGAAAATATATGATTAACCTTGATATTTAACACCTATGAGCTTTCGACCAGCATTTCTATAATCAACTAGTACAGTGGGGTGATTAATGGCAGAATCCAAAATGAGGCTAAAGTCCAATTTAAATGCATAAAACTTTTGTCTGAAAATGAAGAATACCAATTAACCTAGAATAAGAGACGGGGATAAGGGCACTTAGTGCATTTTCAGGCTTTACAGCTGCTTAAATACAAGGCTTGTGTGGGTAAGATGTTTTTCATTTATTTATTTATATTTTTATACAATTTTGTTGGTCTGTTTCTAGTGACCCAGTGGTATGATGTCATTACAGTTATTGTACCTTTAAAGGAGGCCAAGGAGTTGTGTGTTAACGTCCATATGAAATATCATTTATTTTTGTTATTGTCCTTATTTTTTATGTTTTCATTTGTAATTTGAATCATTATTTTAATAAATTTTATTTTTGATAAAGATTACAGCATCATTGTCTCGAATGTTAATGCCATTATTCATGAGTTAAATCCATTACAGCAGTGGTCCCCAACCTTTTTACAAGCAAGGACCACTTTACTAGAAGCAAATTTTTCCAGGGACCGGTGGTTGGGGTTAGGGGGAGCAGGGTGGGTTGTGGGGTTTTTGAGGATTTGGGGCAGGTTCGTAGGGCAGTTTTATACGCAATTTACATTACATTTGTATTATTATTAAGTTTTTTACCATTTCGCATGCGTTTGCAACCCGAGATTTTTCTTCTTTTTTGCATATAACAAAGACATATGCATTGCATTTGTCATTCCAACAGATTGCACATCACAAACATTAACACTGTTATCATTTTTTTGTGTCTGCCGTTTCTATAGGAGGATGACAATGAGTTAAATTCCAATGAATGTTTTTCAAATGTAGCAAATAAGCAAAAGGTATCACTGAAAACCGCACGAAACAAAAACAGCAAAAAAAAAAAAACAGTACGAGGAAAGTTCGAAGAAAGAATTTTTTTTTACAATGTTTCTGTTTGGGGATCGTTGTGCAAATGTGAACAACAAAGCTGCGACCACAGATCTAACTGCTCTGTGGATGATTCATTCAGGCATTTCAAGGTCACTTCGTTGTAATGAAAGTATCTGCTGAATGTACTTCGTAGTAACGAGATTTCTATAGGTTCGTGTCATATGGGTCAGGGTCATAAAAATAATTTGTTGTAATATTCTCTCACCTCAGTCTCTCTCCTCTCTCTGTGCCGCTGCAAAGACCCTCCCGCCAAGCGTTCTGAAAAGTCTGAGTGAGTCTCTGTTGCCGGCAGTTCTTTCACGGCCTGGCTGTCAGACGGCTGCGGCCTGGTAGTGGGCCGCGGACCAGGGGTTGGGGACCCCTGCATTACAGGATGCATGGCACACTGTAAAGTGCCCCGTGGAGCATTTTCTGTTGCACATGGCGGTGTACATGAGAAGGAGCACCAAGGGTATTAGACAGTTCTTCGTGTCTCATGCATCACCTGAAGAAGAAATGGTAATGTAATGCATCATTAATATTTGGAATATGATAATTTGACTAATGATATAATATACAAAATACGAAGGGATCCTACTCCATTGAAGAACAGTGTACCAAATAATTCAGGCAAAACTACATGTCTTCAAAATCATGGCTAGAATAAGGGCCTTTTAATAACCATAGCAAATAGGAGAAATATCAATTTAATTTCTAATATTATACAACTATATAATTAAATAGTAGCCTGCTTCTTATGAGTATCTTTGTTACAGAGGACAACAGCTCAAATGGCACATATTTACCATACAGTGAAGTACACTCATAAGCTACAATAGTGCAGATTGTGATATGAAATTAAACCACAAAAGTTTCTGTGACTCACAAATTCTGGCTGCCACAAGCAACTTAAAATATACATGGAAAAAGAAAAATCAAGACAGATGTCAGAGCAACAATGCTGTGGGATGTACCTGCTGTTGCAGTAGCTATTGTAATAATGTGTAAGGAGCTATGGATTTTTTTGAAAGGTTTTATTTTTTGGTGTTGCTTGTTGGTGGCTGTGAACTGCACTCGCTGCTGGTGATAATGTTGCACCAACATTTTAGTTTGCCGTAAAAACTTGTCAATGACTGTAGTGAACACATTCTGCATATTCAATACTTTTTGGAAAAAACAATAGAGGGTTGAGTGGGATTTGACGATAAACACACAACCCAATCCCCAAACCCCTGTTTAACGCCCCACACTTCACAAATCCAAATCTATGTTGTCTCTCCATCCCGCATTTCTGATATTTGTGTAGGAAAAGTGGCAACCCTATTCCTGGACTCCTATTTTATATATAACAGTCTACTTCGCAAAGCAATCAACACTACTGATGCTTTACGACTTCATGATGAAGAAAATCCTTTTGTCAGTTTCCGACAGTAGGGCAGGAATAAATATGACAACAAAGTCTCTTTGATTTGAGTGCACTGAGATTCCAGAATTTGTGAAGGGCTGCATTTTTACATGGGTTCTCATCAAGCAGCATTGCATGAGTCAAAAACACGTCATGCTTTACAGACACACTTTGAGGTGAAAAAAGACCTCCTTCTATTGTTACTGTATCATGGTCACTAGTCTGAGGAGAAATGTAAGGATGAATTTCATTGTACTGTGAACACAGGGCAGTAAACGTGAGCTTGAAGTGCAGCCATACCTATACCCAGAGCGGTAGAGACCTCTCAAATAATATGGATGTCCTAAAAAACCAGGTCAGTAACTTATGCTGTAACAACACTTTGGTTAAAATTCCATCAGAGACCAAGACATTGTGAATATCGGGACTCATGTGCCATATTTATAAATGGGCACAGATGTCAACAAATCAACCTTCACTTTCTCTGTTTATGATGAGAAAGTAAAATATTTCTTGACAAATAACCCAAACATGCTTTTTGCTATAAGCAGAATAATGTAATTCATGTGTGACATAAGGGATAATATTAGATGGATATATATGTAAATATATGCAGGATAATAAATAAAGAAAACAAAACATGAGTTACATTGGTTTTCTCTCTCTCTCCCATACAGAGTGGTGCAACCTATAAAATTTATTCCTTAAATTTCTTTTAAAGATCTGTGTAAGAAATCACTGTTCATTCAGGATCTTGATATCCTTTAATGTGGTATCCATGTCCTAGTATAGCGCCATTTGTTATGGCCTCACCCTAGGCAATAGGGATCCAGCTGCACAGAACAGACAGAGAACCGGGAGAGAGCACAAAAATTGTGCTGGCAGTGGGTTATAAACACAGAAGTGGACATTGCTATTAGTTTCTTGGGTGCGTTTTAATTTATATTTGGCAAAAAGTTTTTCCCAATCAAGTCTGAGTGATGAACATCTTTCTTACTGACCATGGTGGTAAATGGAGTAAGATCGAGACAACTCCTAATCTTGGATATACGGCCATCGCTGTCACTTGACAGTGACTGCTGTAGTCTTATCACACGGAGAACTGGATGTTACAACAGTGGAAGATCTCCTGTTTTACAGTTCTGTAAAATTAAGATGCAGTTACATGTTAAGCGTCAGTGAAGGGAGGCTGCAGCTGTAAGTCTTTGGTGCCATATCAAAGAAAAGAGGGCAATGCCATTTTCAGAGGGATGAAGAGGAAAAAAAGGCATTGATAAAGAAGGAGTAAAAATATACAAAATTATATTGTTAGTTTCAAGAATCAAGAAAAGGTGCATTATGGATATATGGTATTACCCTAATTAGTAATGGGTGTTTTGTAGTGAGAAGTCAAGCAAAATGATTCCTAACTATAAAGATTACAATATGAAGTTTTCAAGGCACTTCAGGCCCCTTCTTCAGGCAAGATGGAATACAGAAACTGGAGTGCCCTGTGTTTATATAGACAATAGGACAAGAAACAACACTGGTAAACCTTTAAGTGAGAAATCTTAGATATAAAATTTTAATAGACCTCTCCAGGCTAAGATTAATTTAGCAAGAGAGGAGAACAGTGTATAGTCCAGATATTTTAATAAGATTGCTGTCCAACAGTCTTTTGAAGTTTTTGACAAGTTTTTCCATACAATGTGGATCTGTAGTCAAGCTGTCTGGGTCAGAGAGAAACTCATGTCTCTATTTAAACCATGTTGTAATATGTTAAATTTTAGCATGAGTTTAACTTCCCATTCTTTTCTTTCTTTCTGTGTTCTGAAGTTGCCCATAAGCACTGTGACTTTAAAGTCCCTCTCACAGTGTCCATGGCTGTTGAAGTGAGTGGCTATGGGAACATCTGTGTTGCCATGCTTAATGTAGAATCTGTGTAAATTCATTCTCTGGCGGAGTGTTTGTCCAGGTTCTTTCACATAGAGTGCAGTATCGGGACATTTCATACACAGGATTAGGTGGGCCGCATTAAATGATTTGCAGGAAAATGTACAGACATAATGGGTGTTCTGGAAATACATCAGGCAGAATCACAATCAAGAGCAAAAGGAAACAACAAAGGTAGCACCAAGTCCAAAGAGGGAACAATTGGAATCCATGCTGTGTCTCAAATAATGTTGGCAATAGAGCTACCTAGATGACTTGGTCGTTTAAATGCTTTGAAAGACTTGGGATTATGCTATTATAAAGGACTGCAAGAAGGCACAGTAGCTTTGGGCCTTCAGATCAGATGGACCTTCAACACAGTCATTATCTAGAATGGTATGGATAAGCACCTAGAAGGCAGAAGGAAGAGAGGCCACTAATAAAAAAGACAGAGAGAGATGGGTGGAAAGTCAAGGCGTCAATTGTGAATTACTGGGCAAATGAGACAGCCAACATGCATAATTACCAGGGTTCAAGACCCATTGATGAAGGCCTAGTGATGGTCTATGGCTTTACTGCTTCTTTAAGTCCCCACTTGTGTATAACCCCTCACTTGTGTTTCATTTTCTTTAAAAAAATATTTTTTTTTTCTATACTTTCTCAAAGGCCCTACGGAAAATATTATTTAGTCATCTGTCATTTGCTAAGTGTGACATGTGTGAGAATTGTTTTTTTCTTTTTTAATGTAATTGTTATGCTTATAATAATAAAAACTCTAAATACTTAATAACCCACCTGTGATTCTCTTGCAGGTTCAAGAAAATGTTATATATAAACAGGCTTAATAGCCATGGCTATACGCTCTATCACTCAAGCACACAGCTCACGTTTTACAACGTTTATGCATCGAAACACTACAAGCATAAACTAATCAGTTGTATTTTTCATAACCATTGTTCATTTTTTTTTTTTTACTAAAAGTGGTAGATAACAAAAATGTAAAGAATTTGTAATGATCACGTTGCATTAATAAGTAATCAGGCAGTAATTCCCTCTCTTATAATCTTCTGAGGCTTTCCAAATAAAGGTTCTGATTGTAACCTGCTGATTATGGAGTGTCTAGGAAAGGTTTCAGGCATACAAGCATGCTGTGTTCAATTAGATCTTAGCAAGTGTCATTCATGGGCACAGGATGGCACCGTCACAGCAGTTCCTAAGCCATTAATCTTCTCCTAAATTGTTTGCTAAGGGCAAAATGTGTTTCGGCATGGTGAAATCAACAGATACTAAATAATAAAACAATGAGACATAAATATTTTCAGTTGATTATGCTGAAGCTTTTGAACCTGAAAAGACAAAAAAAGAAAGTGTGCACTTGGTCTGTCCATAAATAATTGAGCAACCTGCAGCCTTTAAAAGATCAATGGATTTTACTTACTACAGTAGAGTACATACCTAAAGTCCAGTTTTAGACCAGAGTTCACTAAAGAAAAGATAAATACTTCCAGCTGTATTATGGGATTTCATAACTCTTTGCTTGTCAATAATCAAAAGACCACCTGTGTAACCAGAGTTCCAAAATAGATAAGCCTCCGGCTGCTTCAGGTGCCCTTTAAAGAATTCATCCATTCTGACCACTGTTCTCAGGTCAGTACATTAGAAATGACATTGCCTGAAGAATATGCAACAAATATTTTTGACTATGAATCCTTGTGACCTAATGACATTAACAAAATTTTCCCAAAAAACAAAGAAATAAACATCATTTGCTGATATCCAGAGCGCAGTGAAAAATGACATACTCTTCTTCTTTTTTTGGCTGCTCCCGTTAGGGGTTACCACTGCTGATGATCTTATTCCTTATCTTTCTGTCCTCTGCATCATGTTCTGTTACACCTCCTAACCTGCATTTCCTCTCTCACCACATCCATAAACCTTCTCTTAGGCCTTCTTTTATCCTTAACATCCTTCTCCCAATATACCCAGCATCTCTCCTCTGCACATGTCCAAACCAATGCAATCTTACCTCTCTGCCTTTCTCTCCCAACCGTCCAACTTGAGCTGACCCTCTAATGTACTCATTTCTAATCCTATCCATCTTCGTCACACTCAGTGCAAATCTTAGCATCTTTAACTCTGCTACCTCCAGCTCTGTCTACTGTTTTCTGGTCAGTGCCACCGTCTCCAACCCATATAACATAGCTGATCTCACTACCGCCCTGCAGACCTTCCCTTTCACTCTTGCTGATATTCGTCTGTCACTCCTGACACTCTTCTCCACCCATTCCATCCTGCCTGCACTCTCTTTTTCACCTCTCTTCCACAATCCCCATTACTCTGTACTGTTGATCCCAAGTATTTAAACTCATCCACCTTCGCCAGCTCTACTCCCTGCTTCCTCACCATTCCTTTGACCTCCCTCTCATTCACACACATGTATTCTGTCTTGTTCTTACTGACCTTCATTTCTCTCCTCTCTAGAGCATATCTCCACCTCTCCAGGGTCTCCTCAACCTGCTCCCTACTATTGCTACAGATCACAATGTCATCAGCAAACATCATAGTCCACGGGGACTCCTGTCTAATCTCGTCTGTCAACCTGTCCATCACCATTGCAAATAAGAAAGGACTCAAAGCTGATCCCTGATGTAATCCCACCTCCACGTTGAATGCATCCATCACTCCTACTGCAGACCTCACCACGGTCACACTTCCCTCGTACATATGCTTTACAACTCTTACATACTTCTCTGCCACCCCCAACTTCTTCATACAATATCACAGCTCCTCTCAAGACACCTTGTCATATGCTTTCCCAGGTCCAAAAAATGCAAGTCCTTCTGGCCTTCTCTATACTTCTCCATCAACATCCTCAGAGTAAACATCTCATTTTTGGTGCTCTTTCTTGGCATGAAACCATACTGCTGCTCACTAAAAAAATGACAAAAAAAAGTGAAAATGACATACTAAGCTACGATAAACTGGGAACAAATGCAGCTAACAAAACAGGACTCCATTTATTCTGGCCCATTTGTTTGGTGTCTGTCTACCCAATCCCCCAAAGCTGTGGGTGCTCCACAGGCTTTGGCTTAGCCTTGACATTTTTAATGGACATGTAGGAAAACAAAATTTTACAGGAAAGATAGAAGGGTAGGCATTCTTCTAAAACTGACTTCATAGTAATATATATATAGTACATTTCCACAAAAATTAATAAAACATAAAAAATATTTAATTGAACTCACACTTTTTAAATGACACTGTCATGAGTGTATATGAGGATATTCTAAACTACTGCCTATCATTTTATTACTGGATATTGTTATTTTGATATCACAGAGTATATATAGCTATTCTGGTAATGTCAAATTGCAGATATTTTGTTATTTCTTCTCACCAAATTCCATTGATTTTTTTCTGGATGTATTTCTGACAGCAATATCCGCTGCTAGTCATGAATTTATATGTGCTGTCATCACAGGATAGCTATAAACCTTGACAGTACGCATAGCCCACTGTTCAAACTTTGCATTTGCAGCAGTAGCAGTAGTGAGGGAGAGGACATCACATTCACGCTGGGAACATGTTTGCTCTGTTTTTTGAATTTGAATTTCTTATGTTCCGTTCAAGACTGTGAAGCTCATTTTTATGATCTGGTTTGAGTTTTGACCTCTGGTTTAATTACTACAGTTTTCCATCTTAAGAAGCCCCTTTCAATCCCCAGGGTTAGTCACAATAAAATGTATACCGATGAATGACGGTGCAGAGATGTTTTCTTTCCGAAATCCAGGATTACATCTTTACATGAAGAAGGAGCCTGAGTTGCTATGAAAGCTTGCATATTGTAATCTTTTTAATTAGCCAATAAAATGTGTCATTTTACTTGACTTCTCACTGAAATCCAGGACAAAAAAGTAGCCAAATGATCTCACATTTTCAATTCAATAACTAGTAATGGAGGTCAGCATGCAGCAACAACCATCTGCGCACATTCTCCATTAACCAAATATTTTGCAAACTAAATATTTTATTTGACTGTTGCTTGATCAACAGCTACATACTTGCACCACCTATATGGCAAAGATAGTGTTCATAATTTCTGTATTGCTTGTAAAACCACTAGACTGGGCATCTGCTCTGTATGATTTAAATGTCATATTTGGGGTAACCACCAGTTGCCTACTGAACATTAGACTCTTAAAGCTTAGCTGAGGCTTCCTCCCTGGCTTTCTTCGCTTTCTGTTTGTGTATTTTGTTGTTGTTTATAAATTCTCATTTCACTTATGTTATGAAATACATTTCTGATTTCTTTTTTGTTTTGTATTGTATTGTGTTTTATATATTATGGTCTTCATTATTAATCACTTTACACTTTACCCTTTGTCCTTTTTAAATGTCTATTCTGTTAGTTCCTTGTCTTGTATATGGGGGCCCACCAACAATACAGCTATGGGAACTGAGGCCTCAGCTTAAAAGAAGTACGGAGAGGTCTCAGCTGATCTGAGCAATTAGCTACATCACATGTCATACACATCACATTTTTGATTCTTGGATTTCTGGATTTGGATTTTTGTGTTAGGGTTATGGACATTTGTTTCAGTTTCTTGATTTGATTGGATTTATTTATTTTAGGCTAGAGTCTTTCAAGGAAACAATTTTTATTTTGTGGAAGTGTTGAAAAGTATTATCTGAAATTTATTAAATAGCGGTAAATATTTCTGTATAATTACGGCATAAAATGATTAACTGTTAGATCAAGCAGGCAGAAGGCACTGGCCTTTGAGACAGCAGATAAAGAACTACACAACACCTGTAGAAAATCAGTCATTCTCTAACATGATTTGTCCTGAATGGGATTGTGGGGATCTGCTGGAGCCTGTCACAGCTAGCATAGGACATGAGGCAGAAACAAACCCTAAACATAAACCAGTCCATCGCAGGGCACACACATGCACACACACACCAAGCACAACTAGGACTAATTTAGAATTGCCAATTCACCTAACCTGCATATATGTTTGGACTGTGGGGAGAATCCAGAGCACCAACAGCAAACCCACATAGACACTTGGAGAACATGCAAACTCCACACAGGGAGGACCCTGGACACAAACCCTGGTCTCCTTACTGTGAGGCCGCAGCACTACCGCTGTAAAGAGTAATACTTAATAATGCTTAATACTTAACAATGCCAGGAAGGATGATTCAGCAAAGATAGAATTGAATTTGCTTGAAACTGGCTATATGTAACTGACGTTTGATGGGAGCATGTTATCAATAATATGAACTGGTCAGAGAAACCTTTAAAACCTCCTATGGTCAGGGATCAAATCCAGATAGTTTGGCATTACAGGTACATGGGGGTTCTGTCCAGTGTCACAAGTCTACTTATAAATAAATTCTTGTTTTTGTGGGATATGCCATCTTGTTTATCCTTGACAACTTTCTCCCCTTATTTTTTTAAATTCTCTTCTTATTTAGATTTTTGAATAATTCTTGAGTAAATATTAGTATTGGGTCAGGTTAGTTTTTTGAGCCAAAGGTTTTGTAATAACACCTATTGTTTTTACAGTTTACAGTAATCCCTCCTCGATCGCGGGGGTTGCGTTCCAGACCCCGCGATAGGTGAAAATCCGCGAAGTAGAAACCATATGTTTGTATGGTTATTTTTGTATATTTTAAGCCCTTATAAACTCTCCCACACTGTTAACATTATTAGAGCCCTCTAGACATGAAATAACACCCTTTAGTCAAACGTTTAAACTGTGCTTCATTACAAGACAGAGATGGCAGTTCTTTCTCACAATTAAAAGAATGCAAACATATCTTATCTTCAAAGGAGCACCGTGAAGAGCAGATAATGTCAGAAAGAGCGCTAAGAAAAGCAAACAATCAAAAAATCAATACCTGCTTTTAAGTATACAGAAGCACCGCGATAAAGCGGGATTTTGTAGAGGAGCGTCCTATCTTCTAGGCAAACAGCCACTGTGTAAACAGCCCCCTCTGCTCACACCCCCTCCGTCAGGCAGAGAGAATGAGAGAGACAGAGAGAAGCAAACAAAACAAGCGCCACGCGGGAAGCATATCTTATAGCATTGAGGAGTTTTAGTTAATATGCAATACATGCTCTGATTGGGTAGCTTTTAAGCCATCCGCCAATAGCGTCCCTTGTGTGAAATCAACTGGGCAATCAAACTGAGGAAGCATGTAACCTAAATTAAAAGACCCATTGTCCGCAGAAAGCGGCGAATCAGCGAAAAATCCGTGATATATATTTAGATGTGCTTACATTTAAAATCCGCGATAGAGTGAAACCGCGAAAGTCAAAGCGCGATATAGCGAGGGATTACTGTATAAGCTTGTTTTTTTTTTTGTGAGCAGATTGTAGGTTTGCTAGTTTATGTTTCTATGACTTATTGGATTTTTAACTCTTTGTGGGCTAAATATTTTTTTCCAAAAAACAGTTTTTTGAAAGGCACACAAAGCAATGGCTTCACACAGAAATCAACATAAAATGTCTGTTGCTGTGTGCTGCGGCCTTCAGTTCTTCAGGAATGCTGCCAGGTTGTCTTCGGGAAGGCGAGGGCGGTAGCAGCGGTTGTGGTCACAATTCATCTCAATCTGGTTTGTACCTCTTGTCATTGTAAGTGGTGGTCCTCCCAGGTGAACTTTGATGTAGACGTGTCAGCTACACCTACCTGTTCAGCACCACAATCTGCTGGGGACTGATTAGCTGATGCTGGTACCAAACATTCGTTTTGATCACTTGTATTAAAATCTTAGGTTGAGAAGTCGGAGTCTATTTCGGCAGTACTATGCAAAGCCTTGTCCATGGAGTATTCTGCTTTACACATTTGCTTCAATCTCTCACTAGATGTCAATGCCATTTTTGACGTTGTTTGCTCCTCGTTACTCATGTGAGTGCAAGGAATCTCGATGGAACCAATGAAGCTACCTTTCCTTCTAGCAAAGAGAATTCAACTAAAATATAATGGTGGGTTTTGTCACCGTTTACAATTGATTTCCACTGTCAACCCCTCCTTTTGACAAAAGTCAACTTTTGCCCTAAAATAGTTAAGGCTTAGTTTTTGAACCGTAGTCTTTTTTGACATTTTGTGAATGTCAACATCACAAAGGGAACAAAGCACTAGGGAGATGAATAAGGATTAAACAGCTTTGGTATCAGTTTTTAGGAATGGGTTATCAGCCAATCATAATCTAGGATATTATTTAAAAGATGCTATTATTTTATCTCTCAAGCTTGGTGCACAACTAGATCAGTTTAAATGTAAGAAATGTTCAGGAGCTAAAATATTTGGTTCTAAAGGCATCTGCTGAACCCAAAGATAATCCCACACATACAGAACTCAGAAAAACTGGATTAGCTTGAAAATAAGTAACAGATGTATAATACAAGGGATATATTTTTACTGTAGAAGAAGAGAATACCTAGAGGTCATTTGTCCTAAGTGCTAAGACACAATCAGTATACATTGGAGTTGGTAATGAGAGAAATAAGTTAACCCCAAAAAAAGAACTATTTTAACTACCAATTTAAGCAATTCTGAAAAGTTTATTGATTTTTATGTTGCAAGCCAGTTAAGAATACCAAAACCCATGAAATTAAAGCTGAAAATGCAAACTATTGAAGGAAGACTCATAGGAAATGGATTTTTGGAACACTTGTCACCCTACTTTCTTTACAGATTGAGTGTTTAATAATGAATGAACAATCCTTTATGTTAGTGAATCTCTAACACCCAGCATACTTCTTGGTTTCCCATTCAGCAGCACATCTCATTTATTAACCTGCTCTAATCAATATTGTGCTAATGTCTTGTTATTTGGTAAAAAAAAGAAAACAAATAATGTTGTTATTTTTGTATAAAGAAAGTAACAGTACATGTTTAGGACATGTTTACCAAGCAAAATGCTTCATTTGCCATATATCATCTGCTGTTGGCTTGTTACTGGAAACTCCTTTTATTACACTTTCCAGCCCCATCTAATCATAATTTTTTTTAACGAAAAGAAACATAGAACTATAGGGAGCTGAATAAAATACCGGCAAGAACCAATCCAGCACTTAATTCCTTTTAAACCAGTTGACTGAACCAACTACATTTACTAAGTTTCGTTTGTGCATAAAATCTTATATGAATCAGCGAAGGGGACAAGTGGAAGAAAACACTTCAAATGATTTTTTATGACAACTGGCAAATGTACCAGATGACTTTTACTCATACATTTAAGACATTTTTTAGGATATTCTGGAGCTTTCTTCTAAAAACATAGACCTACATATTCAGCATGCCTGTGAGAGTTTAGGGCAGAGTGATAATAGCCTCAATTAACTGAGTTCAAAGATTTGTGGGCTAAGTTGGTTTATCAACAATTTTAATTCAGCAGTAGCCACTATAATTGTCTTAACAAAGAAGTCCTATCATGGATTGAGATTCTCAAAGACTGAAAAATTAAAAAGATTATTACTACAGCAATCATTTAAGATATCCATACTGCTCAAGATCATTTCAACTAGAAGTGGACACTTCAAGTATTGTTGGGAGGACCTGAACGCTTTCATGCTTGACTGAATGTCTATCTAGCATCACAAGATAAATGAGCAATAATTATCTTAAACTTAACTAGGTAAGAAGCGAAAATTCTGTTTATTTAGGGTAAAACTAAGCGTTAAGTATGATGAGTTTTCTCATGAATGTACTATTGTATTTACTTTTATTGTTTTATTGGATTGTATTTTGTTTTTAAATAAATGCACTTATTGGCTATAGTGGAACCACAGCAATCTGATGAGACACCTTGGTCATCCAACTTTAGAGATAAACTCAGAAGTATAGAGTTCAGTGTCATTATTGATTCAGAGCTGACCTTCAAGTCCCACATCCCCAAGGCACAAAGACAGAGTTGTTTTTTCAATTTGAGAAAATGGCATGAGTTAGACCTTTTCTGTCACTGTAAGACTCCACGAGACTGGAACTCGCTCTTGTTTTTTGCTAGCTGGATTGCTTTGATAAAGGATTACGGTAGAAGGTTGTTATGTGGCTACAACTTGTTTAAAATACAGCAGCAAGGATTCTAACCAAAAAGTGAATATACAGTATGTACACATGCAGCTTTATTTAGCTTTTATATATATATATATATATATATATGTACATATATATATATATATATATATATATATGTACATATATATATATATATATATATATATATGTACATATATATATGTACATATATATACATATATATATATGTATATATATATATGTATATATATATATATATATATATTGTGGCAGTAGGGGGCACTAGTGCTCCCTTGAACCCTCAGGTACAACTCCCGACACCAGGTAAAAGTCCAAGACTTTTTATTTTCTTTTAACACAGTGCACCAAGCACCTTCCACAGTACTCATTAATTAGAAATCAAATTCAACACTATAATCACTCCTCCTCGCCCAGACACTTTGCTCCTCTACCTCCCAGCACAGCTCAGCGTCTGGACTGAGGCATCGTCCTTTTATAGCCCCTGACCCGGAGGTGTTCCTGTCCCAACAGTCCACAGTTCCTTATTCCTTCTGGGTCAGGGCAATCAGTTCTTTACTTCAACCCGGGAGCATGACATTTCTTCCTGTCACGTGACCGTGACGTACTCCCGGGTCATACGGCATCACAGAGCCCATAAGCCCCCCCACAGTGACTCCTGGTGGTCCCCAAGGTATCCAGCAAGGCTGTGTATAAACACTACAAAGTCCATAAGGCCCTGCCGGACCTCGGGGCACGATCCTACTGTCGGGAGAGCTCCTCCTGGCGGCCTGGGGGTGAGGACCGGCATGGGAAGCCGGCATTCCTCCACAATATATATATATACATATATATATATATATATATATATATATATATATATATATATATATATATATATATATATATAAATAATATATTTATTTATTTATTTATTTATATATTGGTATGTTTTACCAACAGCGATACACCAAGCAAGCCTTTTAGAAACTAAAAAAATAAAATACGCATTTTGTATGATTGGATTTTTATTAACTATTATTTATTCTAGTTAAAAATAATGGTAACACTTTAGTTTAGGTACTGCAAAAAATGCATTGATTACTCCTTTACTCGTATGTAACAAGAACTTAACAAAGGCTTTTCCTTAACACTTATAAAACATCAGTAGATGGGATATTCATATATGTGCTTTGTGACATATTGACATGATGGTAAAACAACTTGGTAATATGAAGGATGCACATGTCTTATACTGAATATGTAATATTAATGAGAAATGCGTCTCTCGGTGAAGCCAACTCTGGCCTCTCCAAAGTGACGTTCTGTTAGGAGGTCATGTTGCAGAGATGAATAAACACTTTACTGATGCTTTACAAGTGTGATGAAGACTCAATGAAGTGCGTGTTACACACTTCTAAATGGGACTCAGTGCAAGTAAAATTCAAAGCTAATACTAAAAGTGGCAGAGAACTGGCTGAAACATGGCTATCCAATGAAAACGCCATTAACAGACATTTGGATGTGAACCCAGCATATGCAGGCTTGAAAAGAAGAACATGCAAATAATAAATAAGATTTTATGACCAACACCCTCCAAACCTCACCTCATCAACCTACCCTCCCGTCCGTATTTGCTGTATATGCTTGGGTTTCTGTAAGTCTAATCATGTTTCTCTGATGATGATTCCTGGCAGTAATCGAAAGCTTAGCAATAAAAAACTGTTTTAAAATACGTGATTCATTTGCTGCCTTTGTGGATTTCCAACTATGAATATAACTGCAATGACATACTTTTATTTTTTATTAAAGCTTGTGGAATGTATTTGTTATGAAGGGCTTTTCTACCCTAATAGCAGGATTTTGACAGTATTTACATTTTTTTAAAGTAACGCTAATTGTTTTGTAAAAAGTATTTAGTGTTTACCTTAGAGGTCAAATCTTATTCATCCACCTAATTATTGAGCCTGCTGAGATAACCTGGATAAATTAGAGAAGCGATAAAAACACACAGGGCACACTTAATAATAATAACAAGGACAGTAAGTGACATGTTCTGGGATGTAAATGTAATGTCCAGCTCTATTTCATACTGTAAATGACTGCGCTACCCTGAAACAATAAGAAATCAAGTGTTGCTGGCTGCATAGTTATACATATAACAAATGGGCAGATAAGCAGCATCTAGTGTGAAAGTAATGATTCACATTGTATGCATGTTTTTGATCTCTAATACATCTAGTGAAAAAGCAAGTAATAACGTTTTCTGTCATCAATGTCGTTTATATTTTATAGCACACATCCCATTAGAAACTGAGTTAACTATCCACAAACACCACACCATTTCCACAGTGTGAGTATCATGGAGGACAGATGGACATCCCAGCTGAACGACGGCATGACCTCCTACCAAAATGGAAGGTGCCAGAGAATGGACAAGCAGAACCCAGAGGCCAAGAGCAGTTGTATCTCCCCTACATTAGGTGGCAGTGGTCCACTGGAGGCAGCCCAGCTTGGATACCTCCAGGTCCAGTGTAAAATGAGCCTCAAGTGGAGATGAAAGAATGGTTAGTATGGTTAGTAGTTGTGCTTCATTGTAAAAGTGCTTGGTGAATTAAAAATCCATTGTTTGAACGTAACTGTGTTGGGCATTATTCAGTCTGGGATTTGTAACCACCTACTGGTTACAACAGTTATTACTAGAGGCAAAAGTCAGCCATTGTGAGCACTTTTTCCACAAACATAGTTCTTGGGCAGGTACAGTACATAATCAAGCATTGCCACAGCTCTTACCAGTGTGAAGTTGAGAAGTCAGAGTTTTATTTCACCTATGAGACTCCACCAATGTTAACTCTGCTTAGATGGGCGATGTATGTTACATATAATCCTTAAAACCATACATTGCCATGGGCGGTGTGATGTCTACATTAGCTAAAAGGTTTAATTGCAACAGTCTTACCTTTTCATTTTTGCTGTTTTAATCACCCACCCTGGCATATACGGTATAATATATACTGTATGATAAATGGAAACAAATGGCTGATAGTTCCATCTTTGCTGAAATCCATTTTAATTTACTTTTCCTTTGTATAAATGGAAATCTAAGCTTTTGTGCGAGTTTCTTTGATATGTAATGTTATTTTTGTGTCATGATTATTTTTAAAACTCAAAAAACATCAAAGGGTTATTCCTGAGAGAGAATTATGTCTTCAAAAGCCATGTATGCTCACTTTTTTTTTTGCTTGAACGCAGTTTTCGAACAAATAGAATGACATTAATTGCTGAAAAGAAGGGCGCGTGGAAAATACGAAGGTTCTATTAAAGTACATTTATGCCTTTCATAAAGAGGTGCAGAAGGACATGCTATTAGATGTAAATTTATCTACATTTTTAATGTAATTATCTTAGGATATGTAGTTTGACAACATGTTGATGTCTTTCTGAATGAATTTCATTATTAAATATCAAAATGCCAAATGAATATGGTGTTTCTTTATGTTTGATGGTTCATTATATAATGGAATGAGTTTTACTGAGCATACTCTCAATGAGGTTCACTTCTACTGAGGCATTTACTTTTCATTGGTATAAAAAAAGGTGCTGAAACATTGCTGATATATTTAATAATAAACATTTAGAGCTGTTTTTTGAGAAGTGAATTATGTTTCTTAATGTCATACTTAAAATATGGTGCACTTCATCTGCTAGAATAGAGTGGCTCAGCAAGTAGTTGGTGATCATTCCGCATTTCAGGTGTTTTGTTTAAATATATTTATAGTTCAGTAGATGCACTTTCTCCTCACAGTTGAAACAAATACTCATGGGTAAATTTTGCAACTTATATATTCATTGTTGCTGAGAACTGGTATGTGTGACCCAAGATGGTCTGTTGTCACATCTAGCATTGGTTCCTGATTAAATGTCTGTATTTGGTACACTGTATTAATCCCCGAGGAGAAATTGTGTTTTCGCATGAACTTTGGGGGTCAGAGCGCAGGGTCTGCCATTGTACAGAGAAATGTTCGGGTTAAGGGTCTTGCTCAAGAGCCCAATGGACTAGGATCCTTTCTGGCAGTAGTGGGATTTGAACCGGCAGCCTTCCAGATACCAATGCAGATCCTTAGCTTAGTTACTATATATTATCATGTTCTCAGAAACCTTGACCACCACAAAAGAATAACGTAAAAACAAAACAAATTAAAAAAACCTGAGGTCATAGAAAAATAACAATAAATCCCAATATAAAAAGCAATATATAGAAAGCTAAGTATTCCGTGGCCATTCAGTGTTGCTTCCTGCCTTGTGGCCACCGCTGCTGGGAAGGACTCTGATGTTTAGTGTTCCATCTGAACTGAGTTTTAAAATGGATGAGTGGATGGAATGTTTGCAGAATTTGCTTCATAATATTAGAAGGACACTTCAGCACTTTATTATCTTTGGCTGTGGAACAGTTTTTTGATTTTCTGCCTTTCATTAAGCTTTCAAATAAATGGGGAATATGTGGTTTAAATTTCTTTCTTGAAAACCTGACCTTCAAATCTTTAATCCTATTAGACTATTTTCTTTTCATTATGATTATATTAATTTTGCCATTTATTCTTTACAATTAAAAGCAAGTAGGCTATATATCAGATGTCTGTTTCTAAATATTTCAAAATGTTTGATATCCTATTTGAAACGGATACCACAGCAGTGTAATGAATACGCACCCTTCAGCTATGGTGCCTCCTCCTCTCATTTACTGTGCACCTATTGTTCTGGGGAAGAATCTCATTATTGTTTATCTTCTTTAATTTCCTCTTCATTGTCAGGATAAGGCCTGGCCAGTTGCTATTAACAATATTTTCTAAAGGCCATGCATATTTTACTAAAACCTTATTGTTCTCTGGCATTTTACAGTATAGTGTCTGCAGATAATTAAAGGACCTTAGTATCTCCTCATCCAAAACTTTGTATCTCCGATAGGTTCTAAAGATGAATGCAGGTGGTCCATGTACCTTGAAGTTAGGCATATCCATATATGTCCCTGCTCTTAGCTTGAAATCGTCGTGCTCACCTGTGAGAGATCAACTGTTTTTCTCTAAGAGCCCCACTGTGATGTCTTTGAGGTTTTTTATGACTGCCTGAAAAACAGATATACCAAAATGTGATTTAGCTCTATGTTCACCACAGACTAGGAGAAACTGTGCCTCACTGACCTGTGTCTGTGAGTTTTAAAATGCTTCAGGGTAAAATAAAAAATCATGTGATCAATCATGTCCCGTTGCCAAACTGGAGCCCTAAACAGAATCTTTTTCTTGGGAATTGCACGTCTTGCATGAAAAAGTTGCTTTCTTGGTGCTTTTCCACAATCCAGCAGTTAACTAGTAAGAGAGGCTGGTAAAATTTATAAATTTGTTTTCAAGGCAACATTCAGAGCACTTTATTTCCACTAACATTACCGACCTTTAACAGCATATAAAGGTCCTGAGGTTTATATGGCAATTAATAATTCACAGCCATTTCTCAGGTGGGTACTGTAACATTTGATAATATCTGATAAACAATCATCTTTAAAATGCTACTCCATTATTCCACTAAACCTCTAGCTTTGATGTAGTTGAAACTAACGTAATATTAGCTGGTGTCACACACGTGCGCATGGGAACCTAAACACTAGTAATTCTACGCCAGGCCAGGGGGTGGCGGAGCGTACTGACTTTCTCTCTCAGTCCCTTGCAGACCTTTCCCGGGAAATCCCGCCTGTTGCCGGCCCCAAGGATGATGTCACTTCCGGGCACAAGGACACCACTCCCAGTTCCGGCATAGATGACGTCACTTCCCTTCCAGCCCTTTAAAACTGCCATCTTGCCTCAGTACAGGCAGTTCTGTTCTGGACTCTGAACTAAGCACATCGTGCTATTTACAACTACTTTTGCAGCCGATTCAATTATACGGGTGGCTGCCCCAAATCTTTATGATGTCTCCGACTCATTCTTATCACACTGGCTTACTGGAAGTTAGACAAAGTTATATTCCTAAGTACACCTACAAGTTAAGCACAAACTGCTTCTTCATACTTTCATTCTTTGATGTGTTCCTGATTGGTGTTGAGTTGAAGTCATCTCTTTACTCAGTAATGGAAAAAATCAGAACCTGTGACTATCAACAATATTAATTTAATGATTCATGAAACAGCAGTAACCCAACAGACTTTAACTGTGGACATCCAGAGCAGGTTGTCGCTTTATATTATACATCAGTGATGTTACACGATACAACTTGTTACAGTAAGGTATGTGGGAGGAGCTATCTGACTCAAATCAGGTAAACTAAGTGACACATGCAATCCAATTGGCTGTCCAGCAGAGCTCCTGAATCATACAGCTGTGGAAGTTTGAGGCCAAAGGTCCATTGATCACCGGTCCCCAAGCACAATGCATGGCGAGTGTATAGGAAGGAGCAGCTCTGCATGTGATATACACAAATTCAGTACCTGACTTAAGCTGACATCACCATAAGTCCTACCTCAAATGCAGTGCTTTGTTTCATTCAATAGAAGGAGAGAGGTTGGGAGCATGCACTGATTGCCTGTTGCCACACCAACAACACAACAGGTCATTTAGGTTGAGATCCAAGTGCAGTGGGTGACACCTCAGCACCACACTGGAACAGTGTGAGGTTTTTTTATGGTGGCTTAACTGCCAATCCTGCCACCAAACGCCATGTTTTCTCGATAGATTGTAGAACCTGCGTGCAGATTAACGTCATACCCAAGATGAAGCAATTGACGGTTAAGAGCCTTGCTCAAGGGCCCAACAGAGTAGTGTCACTTCTGGGATTTATGGAATCAAACTGACAACCTTCCAATTGCCGGTGCAGATCCCTAGCCAATATCTGCAACAAAATTCAGGAATAATTATTCAAATTGTGTGGTATTTATTTTAATCATATCAAAATGTCTTTCAGATTTAATCTTTTTTTCTCAATGTTACTGTAAATTATGTGCAGTATTTCACATTTTGTTTGGCAACTAAGGATCATGTTTGTTTTCACAGGTTACTTTTGGCCATTATTTGAATGGCATTATGAGTTCCTCTTTTCAGGAGGGTGCCTTTTGGACAAACCAGGACCACATTGGAAAGAGCGAGGAGCAATAATACTCCAGACATGGCATCATTTGGACACAGACTCCCCTATAATGACACATCTCTTCTGAAATTACTGGTATTAGTAGTAGTAGTAATATTGTCCCAAGTAGAGTACAGCAAAGTTGCCACTCTCCAGTGCCAGGATGAGCAAGAATGTAACGGTGTTGGTAAAATGAGTGCCAGGGAAAATTATCAGCAGGAAATTTATAGGTGTATATAAAAATGTTTGAAAGAATGCAGGCCCAGGCACATCTAGAGAAAGATCACCATTTAATGTAACTTTTCTCAATGGCTAGTAATCAACAACAACATTTATTTATATAACACCTTCCAATACAAAGTATAATTCAAGAGTTCTTTACAGTGGATCGCTTCAAAAAACTGCTGAAAACACATTATTTTAACATGGCCTTTTCATAACTTCACTGTAATTTAATCCTGATACACTGTATATCCAGTTCATTATAATAACTATTCATGGTGGCTCTAAAATCTGTACTAACCCCTACTCTCTCTTCTGTTTCTTTTTCCGGTGTCCTTTTGGTGGTGGCTTGCACCACCACCATCTACTCAAAGCACCGTGATGTTCCAACATTGATGGATTAAAAGCCAGAAGTCTGCATGACCATCATCATCAAGTGACTCCATGAGAACCCTAAATACAAAGAGGACTGTTTCATTTATGTTAGGTAGAATGCCCAGAGGGGACTGGGCGGTCTCATGGCCTGGAACCCCTGCAGATTTTATTTTTTTCTCCAGTCGTCTGTTTTTTCTGTCCTCCCTGGCCATCGGACCTTACTCTTTTTCTATGTTAACTAATGTTGTCTTATTTTAATTTCTTATTTTGTCTTTTATTTTTCTTCATTATGTAAGCACTTTGAGCTACTTTTTTGTATGAAAATGTGCTATATAAATAAATGTTGTTGTTGTTACTACAAATGGTAGTAAGTGGAAATAAAGGAAAAAAATAATCAAAAAAACTGAACAGATAGTCACTGGGGAAAAGAAAAATATTGAAGTAGAGAAAAACCTCTGGGGTTCTGTGACCAAAAGCTACCCCAGGCCCTACTGGGTATACGGTTGTAAAAATAAATAATGAGAAAATCCAAGCACATCTCTCCAGTTTTAATATCACTACATTGGTTACCTGTGCCATTTAGAACTGACTTTAAAATACTGCTTATGGCTTACAAAGCCTTATATAATCTCGCTCCATCCTATATCTCAGAATGCCTCTCACCTTACACTCCAAATCGTAACCTTAGATCTTCAAATGACTGTCTGCTTATTATTCCAAGAGCTAAACTTAAAAGAAGTGGTGAGGCGGCCTTGTGCTGTTATGCACCTAAAATCTGGAATAGCCTGCCAATAGGAATTTTACAGTGTGCCACCACAACCCGATCAAAACACTATGGTGTCCCTACATTGAAGAAATAATGGCCAGAAGCCCACATGACCATCATCCTCTAATTCTTCCACGTGAAGTCTGAAAATCATGATGACTGATTGAGATCATTTATGTTAGGTAGAATGCCTAGTGGGGCTGGATGGTCGCGTAGCCTCAGAACCCCTGCAGATTTAATTTTTTCTCTCCAGCCATCTGGAGTTTTTTTTTGTGTTTTCTGTCCTCCATGGCCATTGGACCTTACATTTATGCTATGTTAATTAGTATTGCCTAATTTTATTTTTAGATTTTTTCTTTTTTTCTTTCTTCATCCTGTAAAGCACTTTGAGCTACATCATTTATATGAAAATGTGCTTTATAAAAAAAATGTAGTTGTTTTTGTAATAATAATAACAATTAAAACAAAAATGAATCATCCAGTGCAGATGTTATCAGGGACAGGACCTCAGTATTGGAATTTCATCTAATAAGGTGCTGGCCCTCTGGAAAGAGAAACATAAGTCAAACAATCACAAGTTTAACAAATATGAATAATTAATTAATTAATAAAGTAAGTTTTAAAATGGAATTTAAACAGCTGTACTGTGTTGGACTGATGTATTTCTATAGGTAGAATATTGTGTATGTTTGGCACGTAGAAACTTAAAACAGACACACCACTTATTTTAAGTTAGTTGAGAGTAGCAGAGTGTTCGTAAGCAACACTTTACTGTTTCTCTAATTAAAGTGTACCTAACAACAACTTTGCAATTTCTCATTCTTATTCGAAACCTCATTCAGTACTTACCTATACCATTTTACTAAAGGGAATGCCAGAGAAGTATGATCAAAGTTGTTTCTGTTTTTAATTTCATTTAATCTATTAGTTGCCAGAAAGGATGACAGGAAAATAGACATAGCAAAAGGAGCTGAAAAATACATAATCCTTTACCTGGATGTGGTCCAAAAGCTGCAGGCACACCAAAGCCAATCATCAAAGCCAAAAACACAAAATGAATGTCAAGCAAAATTAGTACTTTGGTTTATTTAGCGCTATAACTAACATTCTTTATTTTTTTTTAATTTATGAAATAATCCGATAACAAAATACTGTGTGCTTCTTTAAAAAGAGTTACGCTGTGATGTCATGCACTGCAACAATATCTGATCATGTGGCGAGTAATAGACAGCATTGTGTCGCACATGCGCGTCAGAGAAGCTCCTCACAGATTCGGTCGAGGTATGCAGTAACCCGCCAAGGCGAGAGGGGAAGCTGCCGCTAACATTGTCATCTCCTTCTCTCCCCACAGTGGTGAAGACATTTGACCCCACCCCTTCCAGTCCAGCCACCATAAAACCCTTGTGTCCCAAAAGAAGGTGTCATTACTGACTCAAACAACCCACCATATGGAGCTCCACTAGCAGCTACTCTATTTTTGTTAATTCCTTACCCTCTGCATTTGCACCGAAGACTATTTTCTTTTTGTTTATTTTCTTTATGTCTGCATACAATAAATGACCCAGTTGCTGCCCCAAACTTTCTTTAGCTGTCTGGAGACCTGTCATTCCCGTACCTGGCCACAGTCTCTATAAACAAAATGATCTCTGCAATCAAAAACACCACACAACTGCAGTAAATGCGTTGAAAACTCATCCAAGATTGCAATGCAGTGATGTCACCTTAATAACGGAAAAATACTTCCAAACTTTCAAAACAGAAATAAACAGCTAATTTAATTGCCAAAATGAAGATCAATAGTATTTATGAATTACTAAGAAATAATGCTTGAGTTACCCTGGTCATTACTGTGTAAGTATACTATAGTTAAGAGATACTTAACATACTATAAAGTGTCGGGGTCTTGCAATATCGTACATAATTCTGTCGTATAGCCCACCAGTGTCAAGCAATAAATAAATATGTGTTTGAGATTTAAGACAGGTAATGCTCAGTGAATATCTTACATTGAATATTCACATATTTCAAAGAGATCCAAGTCAGTGATATTTGAGGTGTTTCAAACAGACTGTAATGTTCACTGCCAGGACACCAGTAGGTACATTTCAGACTCATATCACGTATCAGAAAGATGGTAGCTTCATTGCCGCAATCAGTTCACTTCAAAGCCGTACACAAAAGGTATGAAAAGACATTCATTCCTTTGCCTGGACTAAAAGTTAAGACTTTTTCTTTAAAGTATGTATAAAGGAACTAGAAGAAAGCCTTTTAACAGAAAGCAAGATTGATTTATGCTTTCAATATGAAAACCATACAAAGATGAATGATTTCCATAGTATTTGGATGTACACTTTTAGAATATGTGGTTGCTTTCAACATAAAGTAAGTAGCAATAAAATGTTGGTTAGATGAAAATGAATATTTCTTAAATTCATTATTGGTAATTGTGTGAACCATAAAATGAAATGTGTGTTGAATTTGTAGTGAATATTTCCAGTTGTATCTAAATAAAATACGCTAATGTATAGCATGAGTTGGATTGCATTATTCTGGCAGATTGAGCTTGGCATGAGCATACCCGGCTATTAAAATACATCAAGAGAGTTTCTTCAAATCAGCCTGTACAGATCAAGACACGTCATTTATGGTGGGGTACGTATGATAGCTTCAGATTTGAAAACTGAATTATTTCATCTCCAACGTGCTTTCAATAGCTTTGTTGTCTTCATATGTCTTATGCGTGTTTATCTGTGTAGTCTGTGGCTATGGCACCAGCATTTAATTTACGCTATACTATCATGTGAGCTACATGCATGTGTTTCTGTTGTTAACAATATATTTTCATGTTTACATAATAACATTTAACGACACAGTAACAGTTCATTCTTGTGCACTTTGGTGATGGAAGCTTTATCAATGCAATACTTCAGGACAAGGGCATTGTCGAAATTTTTAAAATATTTTGTAGGGAGTAATACAATGAAATTTTAGCAAACTGAAAGAGACAATTATTTTCAAATTTTGCAGAATCATTTCCCTTTTCAAGGATCAAGGATCCATTCCAACATCCATATGCAGAAATGAAATTCGGTTCTCAGGCCTCGTTAATTAAACAGTGCCCACAATAACCCCATGAAAGAAGAAAAAATTCAATAAGAATAAAAACATGACAGGACTATATTGTATTTTGTGCAGTCATAATAATCCCCAAGTATGTGGAATTAATCCTCACATTCATCTAATTAGGCCATTATGAATACCTGAGTGTTGCCCAATTAATGTATTCTGCTTCCTAGCAACCTTTGATTTTTTATTAATCAAAACAGAAACTGAATGGGTGGATGTGTTTCATGTGGTCCATCCATCCATCCATTATCCAACCCGCTATATACTAACTACAGGGTCACGGGGGTCTGCCTGAGCCAATCCCAGCCAACACAGGGCGCAAGGCAGGAAACAAATCCTGGGCAAGGTGCCAGCCCACCACAGGACACACACATACACACCCACACACTCACCAAGCACACAATAGGGACAATTCAGGATTGCCAGTTTACCTAATCTGCATGTCTTTGGACTGTGGGAGGAAACCCATGCAGACACGGGAGAACATGCAAACTCCACGCAGGGAGGACCTGGGAAGCGAAATCAGGTCTCCTTATGGCGAGGCAGCAGCGCTACCCACTGCGCCACCTTGCCGCCCATTTCATGTTGTTCATATTCAAAATTTTTCATGATTAATTTGACATTCATGGCTTTACTCCTCTAAGGAATGGCTGCTTCTAAAATTATGCTGAAAATCATACCATACAAATTATACTAGTTATACTCCAGCTGTGGCACAATAAGAAAATTAGCCATATAATGCATATTTGGATTTAAAGAACCAATCCAAGCTTTTAATTTTTCTTTATTGCTTAAATGATGGTTTTCTTATTCAGTACTAACGAGACAATCACACTTGGGAGGCTTTAAAAACTGGTAAAAGAGCTTTTTTTTCAAAAAGCAGCAAGCTAGTGTTGTATTTTTCATTTACACATTGCATACAGTTTATTATTAAATCAAATGGAAAAGCTGAAATTAGATAATACGTGTCTCGGTTTTTATGTAGTGCATAATTGTAAACCCTAATATTGATATAATGATGGTATTATTGTATACGATATTGTATTAAAAGAAGCATGTGAAATACAATAGAAACCTCCACGGCTACATTCACACATTCTTTGGCTCAACAAGTTTTTAAATTGTGCAGAGGTAAAATCTGAATGAGTTGTACAGAAACTTAATGAGATCTCTATGGCTTATCTTACTTTAATGAAGCCGTGTCCAACATCTGGCATAGTCGGAGTCTATCACTCATCTTGGTCAGCTTTGCTTGTTTTGTCACTGTCTACGTGTCCAAAAATCAATCTTGGCACCTTGTAGTATGAACCTGAAAAAGGATGGAAAGTAAAAGAGATTTATCATGTAAGATTTTGTTTTTTAACTTACCATAGTCAAGTCATTATATGGCTTTCCAAAAATGCATATATACAGAGTATTTTCGGTCACTAAAAGAGAGACTTTCCACCTACAAATATGTTTCATCGATAAGGCCATAAAGAAAGGGTTTGAATCTAATACCAAAAGTCTAAAAAGTCTCTTCCTTTTGTCACCAGAGAAGCATCAGTTCCTATTTATTAATTTATTTATTTGTTTCCATTTTCAGCTGTTTCAACAGTAAATAGAGGTTGTTACTTCTGGTTGCATTTTAATGTTTATACTTAAGAGAGCAAATTCACTCCATATGGAGAGATGCATCTTGTATATGGTGCCTAAGTAGTAAATTGGCTTAAATTGTTGTGTAAAATTGTGGCTAAGGTTTATTTGGCATAATAACGTACAGCCATTTATCATAGTTATGAAAATGGGTTTTACTGAAAGTCAGGAACATGACTAAAAACACAACAGTGTATGTTTACATTCAGTTACTTAATTTTGAAGAATTTATATCCCTTACTAATTAAATGGCTGGTCATGTGCTCTGGGTTTATGTAAATGATCAGTCCCTTCTACTTCTTTTTCTTCTTCTTCTCCCACTTCTATTAGTGGTCAATGTGCTTGTTGCACCTTCTCTATGCACCTCCTCGCTAAGTCAATCCCATTTCCTTCTTTCACTTTATCCATCTGTCTCTGCTTTGGCCTCCCGCACTTTATCTTCCGTCATATGTATCTTTCTTTTACTTACATATTCATTGTCTCTCCTCAGTTCCTACCACTCTTTTTTTAAATATTAAAGTCAGAAAATGACTGAATGAATGTTGATTGTGAATTTGGAGATCCTCTGTTTTAGAACAGTTCTCTAAAAATTCAAAAAAGATTTTTAGCACAATTTTACTTGTAATACATTTTTAATCATAGTGTGATGTGTTGTATGAAATGGCTTTTATTTTGTGATGCTGTGTGACTTGTGTGCTCTTTTAGGCTGCTGTACTTAGTTGTTTGTCTGCTAGTTATCTTGTTAGTTCAGTTCTGTGAGTGAGACAGTAAGGTTGAACCTCACTTTGTTGTCAGCTCTGTGATTGAACATTGATACTGAAATAGTATCAAAATACCCAGGACATAAGACAAGTTACCAGCTTGATAATTTTCTGCTTTGCTTAAATAGGCATAACATTCTCCAACCTACTTCATGTTCATGACTTTAGCCATCTAATTATCATGCAGGACTACATCTTCACAGTAGAACATGGTGCATCTTGTTCTATCTTTCTCAGTTTTGTTGTGAGGTATGCTTAGATTGTTCTAATAACAGAGCCTTGCTAATGCAAAACCAACCTCTCAGTTTTGGGATCAAAAATTAACACAAGCTTAATATAAACAGAAACGGGCAGCACTGTGGCACACTAGTAACCCTGCTGAAAGTACAGATTAAGACCCCCACAAGCCCCTGGGTGACTTTGCTCCTTAACAGAGAGTTGATCAGTGTGTGGATGCCAGGTCTTTTAATGCAATGCAGTACTTCTCACTTTTGATTCTGGCACGAGATTTTGAGGGGTCTCTGTTTGTAATTTCAGCACGTGGATATTCCATTGATTGCTGTTGGTGGATTGTTGAAAAGGTCCCTAGCTATCAAAGTTCCATGGTGCACACCCAGAACATTTTGATAGATGATCTTCCCCTACCCTGCTGCCTCCCAACAAAGGTATCAGAGTTCAAGTTCAAGCTGCTTGTAGTTTGTACAATCTTTCAGTATCCATGTAGGCTTCCTCCCATGGTCCAAACACATGCAGGTTAGGTGGATTGATGATTTGGCCATCACATGTATATGTTCAATCATCCTGTCCGGGAATTTTTTCTGCCTTGTGCTTCCCTATAAACTTGTTCAGCATAAAGAGATTTAGAAAATGGATGAATAAATAGATGGATAACCTCAAGCCACTGAACACAAACAGAAACTGAATAGATTTGAAGTATGTTGTAGAAGTTTATGGTTGTACAGTGTGCCCTACGGCAGTGTTTTTCAAAGTTACTGTCAAGATTCACATCACAAGGTATGTCATGCATGGCCAACTTGTTCTCTATCCGCCAAAATGATTGTTGGAACTTTAATAATAATAATACATTTTATTTATATAAGGCCTTACCCATGCTCAAGCCGCTTTATAATTCAAACATCTCAGCATTAAGCCAGTGATACCACTGGTCCACTCCTCTATTGAGATTTACTGTATATGAAAACGGCTGTATCATTTGACACGGCTCCCACATCAAAGGGTACTTTTCACCATTAAAACTTAGAAAAACATTACAGTTTCAACTGCACCCATAACAAGGGAAAACAAAATTTGCTGGAATACAAGAACAGTTTTACTACAAATATACATGTAAAAATAAAAAATCAGGAGTAGTCTCAGATATGGGGATGGATATTTGAGAAGTAAACCGCAAGACAATGATTATATTTTTATATTATGTATATTAAAGAACCATCAACAACAAATCAAATCAAATTAATAATATGTTGAATAACTATTATAAAAGCAAAGTTGAATAAATCAGACTCTGCAGCTGCATGAATAAAAAAATATTACTTCCGGTTAGTGGAAATTGCTCAAAAGTTGATAGAAATCTACGTTATGTACCTACTTGTATGCAAAAGGTAATTGATCTAATTGAAAGCATACTCAAGTTTTTTTTGTTTATATACACACAGACAGACACACAGACATAATTCCAAAATTGGTATTTTCTGACTCGTCATCAAAATCCACCCATCCATCCATTTTCCAACCCGCTGAATCCAAATACAGGGGGTCTGCTGGAGCCAATCCCAGCCAACACAGGGCACAAGGCAGGAACCAATCCTGGGCAGGGTGCCAACCCACCGCAGGACACACACAAACACACCAAGCACACACCAAGGCCAATTGAGAATCACCAATGCACCTGACCTGCATGTCTTTGGAGTAAACCAGAGTGCCCGGAGGAAACCTACGCAGACACGGGGAGAACATGCAAACTCCACGCAGGGAGCGAACCCGGGTCTCCTAACTGCAAGGCAGCAGCGCTACCACTGCACCACCGTGCCGCCCGGTCATCAAAATCTTGAAATCAAATTTTTGGATGATTAAAATACTTTCCCTATGAGAAAGTGAATCTGACTCAGGGAACATATAAAACATTGAAATTCATCAAAATCTTAAGGTCGGATTTTTGGATAATTACAATGCTTCCTTATGAGAAATTAAATTGGACTCAGGGATCACTAAAATGTCGAAATTCATCAAAATTTCGAAGTCAGATTTTTGGACGATTACAATACTTTCCCTATACTTTTTATACAAGAAAGTAAAAAAAATATCATTGCCAAAAGCTACTTTGAGAAATTTTTCCAGAATTTCACTTACGTACCGGTAAAGGAGTAAAAGTAAATCTGATCTCTTGTTTGTCTTTAACAGTGGTCCTTGCCTTGAATTTCTTATAAATCATAGAATGATCTTTTTTAACACCGTAGACAATTTTTGGTAATTTGTGTAGCACAAGCCCAGAGCTTTTTATGTGTGTTGCACATTCATATATTTTTTTTTCTTCCCACATCCCCAAAAACATTCTTATTCGTTTAACCAGTGGCTGCAAAGCTGGCAGAGTGTGCACAAGATCATGTGCTTTGTGATCAACTGGTGCTTCATCCACAGTTAACTTACTAAGCACTGCTAACCCTGGACCAGATTAGGGATGCTCAGACATTTCCAGATTGAAAATACAAGAAGGTAGCACAAAACCAGCACCCATAAACCAGATGAATGCCCAAGAATTAGAATTCAAGTTTATTTTTCACTTCTGCTGTACGAGGACATCTGGCCTGCTCACTGTGCTTGTAAAATGTATCTTCTGCTCTCTCAGAGAAGGTTCCATGCTCACAACCAGTGCTACCAGAGTGAGATTTACAAACCCACAATGCTGAAGTTAGAAAATGAATGCATGAACCATGAAATGAAAAACTGTGTCACCATTTAACAAGTTATACAATTCACGCAGTGTCAGTTCAGCTCTACTACAGTTACCGTAAGTTTTACAAAGTGGGAAGATGTAGACGGAGTAAATTTATTTCTACTAGTGTGGTAAAGTTTCTGAGATGGTGGACTGCAAATAGAAAGGGTGCCATTTCATTACCCAAATCCGGGTGACACTAAGCAAATTTTGTCAGTGTGTGCATTATAAAAAATATCCTACTATAGACAGAAACTGTGGGAGCACCTTGGAATGATTTTCATGTGTAGATGGGTTCTACATGAAAAAATAATTGTTAGAGCTGATAAGTTTGCAATTCAAGAAGAAGCAACTGAAAATAAATACATTTAGTCTGTGCAGGCACCATTCTTGTCAAATATTTGGGGTATTCATTCATGTCACCTATTTAAAATATTGATTGATTAATCATTCTGTACTTGTAAATATACTGTATTTTGAGTATTATTTTATATTGGTGATGGTGTTCTTATATCAGAGAGCTACTTTAACATATTAAGTCACCTTTTTAGTATGCGCTCTTCTCTCTTTCTTTCTATGATTTAAGCATTCAGAAGACTGTGTCAAGCACCTGTACGGCAACAATTATTCCGGTTTTTTCTGTAGGCAGAATAAATCCAGTCTGGCATCTTTATAACCTTCCCAATATCTCCAGTATAATGTTGTAAAGCATTGATCTGAAGATGTGCCAAGGTTATAAGGTACAGTAGATCCTTTGAATTTACATTCAACTGCTCTTTGTATATTTACCTTTCAAAATCAATGTCTTGTTCTCTGTAAGCAACAGCATTGATTTATCAAGAATAATAATGATGTGATATTTAAACTTGCGTGGTTTAATAACATCACTTTACATGAAACCTTTTTTCCTTCAGTCACTCACATTTGCTTTCAGGCTTTTTTGTTATCATGGATATTGCAGTAAAAATTTTGCATTTTTGAAAGAAAAGATATTACTTTACTACATTGTATATATAAATATACACTTTATGCAAATATGCCATTTTTGACACCAGTTACACATTTTATTTAGCAAAATATTTTGTGACATTCTGAAGGGAAGGTAAGAATATTTATTATAATTTACAATGCACATAACTGCTGCTCTGAAATTAAATTTATGAGCCCAGCTAGGATGCCTCCTTAAAGGAAGACCCAGCAGAGAAAGCATGCTTAAAGCAGTATCCTCCCTGGATTACTAGGTGGCTACAGTACCTCAGATTCCCACAGGGCATGTTGGGAGTTGAAATTTTGTGGCTTAGCCGTGTTGGGTTCCAAGAGTGCCACCAGTGGGTGCTATAGGGACTCCTGAACCCTTCTTCATCGAGCTCCCACCTCACCCGGAAGTAATTCTGGAGCCTGCTAATGGGCCACCAGAAGTACTTCCAGGTACAGCATAAAAGGAACCAGCTTTCCCTGCTCCAGAAGCCTGAGGAGGGAGAGGACAAAACTTGAAGGAGGAGGCGGAAGAAAGAGAGGGAAAAAGAGAAAAGGGAAAAAGAAGAAGAAAAAGGGCTTATCATTGTGCTATTTGCTGTATTGTGCTTTTGTAGTGGGAAACACTTAGGGAAGAGTTTCCCACAGCAAAATAAAAGCCTGTGAGTGTTGCTGAACTTGTGTCTGTGTCTGTCAGTTTTGGGTTTGGGGAGATGGAGCATCCCTGCAGGCCACAATCCTTAAAATAATTAGTGGGGAAGGTTCAATATAAAATTAAATTTGCTCGCATTTGTTTTCTTTTAGTCTCACATTGTACATCGCAAATGCCTAGTACACAGTGAAAAGTCCAGAATCTTTTAAAAATGTAATTAAAGCTTTATAAATCTGCAAAAGAGACTAAAGGCTTATTAGCATGTCCAGGTGATTTACTTGGGTCATACAATACTGTTTATCAAATGGAATTCTTGTTCCTTTTATAAGCATCATTCATAAATGCTTAATGCATTAATGCAGTTAAAATAAGTAGCTCCTATCCTATGGGCTTTGAGCTCGCTACCCTGAAAAGGACTGCTCACTCAGTCACTGTGGACAACTAACTGTGCCTGTGAATCCGGTCCAGTTGTTGTAGATCTCTCCTGGTAGTGCTGAACGCAGGCAGATGAATTACTTCTCAACCTGTGGTATGCTTATCATTGGTGGTACTCAAGGCAGCACTAATAAAGTCGGGAGCTGCTAGCAAGTCACAGGCAGACAGAGGAAGAGAGAACCCCACTGTGTAAGTGCAGCTACAGCTCAAGAAGGCACTAATCCATTTTATAATAAAACTTATTCCGGTTAGAATTGGTGGGCGTGGGTGCCTCCCCTGTCTGCTGCGCAAAGCATACAGCTGGCACTATCTTTCATCCAAGGTAGAAAAAAATGCAGAAATATTCGATATGCAGAGGTTTTCTTTCCCATCTAACTGGAGATTCATGAACTCTTAAGCCACAGCACTATGGTAAGCCATACCTTTAGCCTGGTATGGAGAAGGTTAAGAAGTGACACTTAGTAGCATCAACTACCAAGCATGACTTGTCCTAATCCTTGATGGTGGAGCGGAAAATGTTAGGAATAACCTTTTCAAATTACATGATTTAAGATACTATCTCAGGGCGGCCTGGTGACGGACGCAGTGGGTAGCGCTGCTGCCTCACAGTTATTAGAGTTCACTTCCTGGGTCCTCCCTGCGTGGAGTTTGCATTTTCTCCCCGTGTCTGTGTGGGTTTCCTCCAGGTGCTACAGTTTCCTCCCACAGTCCAAAGACATGCAGGTTAGGTGCATTGACGATTCTAAAAACCTGTCCCAAGTGTGTGTGTGCGTGCCCTGCGGTGGACTGGCGCCTTGCCCGGGGTTTGTTTTCTGCCTTGTGCCCTGTGTTGGCTGGGATTGGCTCCAGCAGACCCCCGTGACCCTGTAGTTAGGATATAGAGGGTTTGATAATGGATGGATGGAACATACTATCTCAGCTCTATATCATCCCAAAACTATAGTCCCAGGCTCTAACTGTTCAAGATTAGCCTGCAACCAAACCCCACCACAGACGCTATGCAATGTGCCACAGTGCCGATAAATGTTGATGATTTAGGCAGAACACCACATAGATCCAATAAGTGGTCCACCATTGTGGATGACACATCCTCCAAGTTCCTAATTCTATGATGAGGAGGGGTAACTTGAATAAAATGAGAACACAGGACACTAATTAGACATAGCAAAGGGGAGTCTTGCTAGCAGCCAATTAAGATAATTGCTGAGTTTATTAAAAAGCAACATAAACAGTTTAAGCAGCAGCTCAAGTGTATGATATGTATAGGAGAAAAATGTGTTTGAATCTTCATGCCTGGTAAACTAGGACATCCTGGCATTTGCACCAAATCAGAAAGAGATCCTATATAAGATTTAACCTTATCTTTTATTCTCTGATAACAGTTTGCATATAAAAAGTCTTACTTATTTTAACCCAAGGCTCTTAATGGGTAACAATTTTAGGACTTAAGAGCAGAGGTGTGTTTCTGGACCAGACCATTTATCTGTATGCTAATTATTGTGTTTGAAATGTTTCAAAGCCATTATATGTAAATTAACTTCTCTTATTAATGGAAGAACTCTGTTGGATTTCTTCAATCTGTCATGCTGCATTAAGAAGAGCATGTGGGATTCCACCTGTAGGTGTAAATAAAGGATGTCCATGCCTGAAATTCATATATAACGATGGCCCAAGATTCTTCTTTATTTACTAAGTATTTTCTGCGGCAATATGTTAAAATTATATTTCCACAGACTTGTTTTTAATGCTGACAGTGAATGGATCACTGTAACGCATGCTTACATTTTATAGCAGGAATTAAAGGCATTTCCAGAAATGTTTATTGCACAGTGTAGGTTTTGGAATGCTGATGTACTTGTAAGAAGGGTATCATGAATTACCATAGGTAGCCAGCCTATTATTCAATAACTTATTGTTTATTAATTGGTAATAATTCAACTACAAATGAATATAAGTGAGTACAATTAAGAGGAACTATACCTTTAGCCTACATTCCAGTCTGCAACATAATACAATAACTGAAATCATTAACACTGCAAAAAATGCATATGCCAAAACTAGACAAAAAAAAACTTTAAATGGGAGCTGTTTGCTTTTATTTATCAAAAAAAAAAATCTGCCAATGGGTCAAACAAAATTTACTTGACTAGATTTCTTAAAGTAAGCTAAATAATCATAAATATACATTTTTTGACAAGTCAATAATTCTCACAATATGGAAAGCAAGATTTAATGTCATGATAAAAATGTGTGCACTTGCTTAGATTTCATTTTTGCAGTGTATTAATGAATGTATTAAGTATAACTGAAATCATTAAGTGGCGAGTAAATACACACAATCATCAATCTCTTCCCCTGAACTGATGATTTTTATGATAGAAAAAGCTAAAAAATAAAATAACAACAGACGCTAGTGGATTCAATTTGTGTTCATTCTTCTGAAGCCCACAGCAATTTTAACCAGATATCCTGGTATCCTCTCACATCCCCAGTAGTTTCATGTCAAGTTTATTTACTAGTGTAAATTGGTGTGAGTGTGTCTAGTGAGTGTGCACTGGGATGGCCTGCTACCCAGTCCAGTGGTGATTGCTGTTATGGTCCTTTTATACTAAGTGGAACGTTTTCAGAGGGATATTATTTTGTTTAGTGGACATATTTGGCACTAGAAACAAATTATCATCAGCTTAAAACATTACGGATAAGTCTTTCAGATTTTTACTAATAGGAATCCCTAATTACATTACAAGTAATCACAAAAATAAATTGATTTTTTAATTCAAAATTGACAATTCATAGAAACACTTTTTTGCCACATCTGAAGGTTACATAGACCATTACATTACTCAAAGACATCTGAATTTCTTCTTTCAAAGAACTGTAAATACTTTCAAGGCAGTCTCAGCAAAAGCTGCCTATTCTTCACAACAACTCAGTTTGTGAAGGTTAGCTTCTGATCTACATAAATGTACAGATATCAGAAACATTGATCATTGTAAGAGTTAGGTTCAAACAGCTCTTCATGCTGTGACAATTTGCAAGTAACTCAATTTAATTTATTCTTACATTGCACGGAAGTTCATGAATTGACTCAGAGCACTTTGCAGATTGTCAAAAATGAAAGGATTTGACATATTGCAAGAATGAAGGGCTAATAATGGAAATGCAAATTACTTTAACAACACTGCAAGTATTATTAACATATTACAATAACAAGAGGAATTAAATCAGCAATGATACACGCATATATTTATTGTCATGGTTTGTACTTCTCCAAAGGCATGAACAAATGTCTGAGCAAAATTAGGAGTAATAAAAAAGCTGAAGCACATAGAGGGTGCAGAGGGTGTATGAGACTGACTTTGAATTGGTCAAAGTATGACTTCCAGGATGATGTGCGCCCACAGTATTCCCAATATAGCACCTATATAGTCTTTTCATGTTTATTATAGATTTCTCACTTGCAGTTGGGTTTTGTGCATGTTCTTTCTGCCTTACATGAAATTTCTGTTGTGGTCACTGTAAGAGCCAATCATAGAAAGTCAGTGCTTTAAGTTAAGCCCATATTAGTGTTTGCTTAATTTGAATAGAATATCATTTTCGTTCATAGCTATACATTATAGTATTATGTATAATATAGTATATTATACCAACAATACTGTATAATATAGTATTATATTTAAGCAACATAAACGCAAAAAGTCTGTTTGTGCTTTGCTTCTAATATATTTGAAAAAATTAAAACATATATTAGTATACTGAGGGGTGTAGGGCGGAGAGTGCTAATACTTCTCACCTAGTGTGAAGAGTGTAAAGGTTTTTGACCTTAATTGTACAAACCTAACCCGGCCAGGTCCTCCTGCGCCATTTCAGTTGGGCTAATATTAAGGCTATAAAGGCTTTAAAAGACCACCTTTTTGAATTAGCGTTATATAATAAGAATAAATAAGAATTTCTGTTTGGTAAACGTATTTGAACAACTTCTTTTCTTTTTCATTGTTTTTAACAAAAATATATGCACCACTGAGGAAGATTTGGACAAACCAAAACGTCTGCCGATAGCTTTAAATTTAATTTGTTCTATCTTTCAGTTCAGTTTTTCTTTCTCTCTAAATACTATCCTATCTTTCATTTGAAGAAGGGGTTCATTTAGTTTACAACTGAGGTTACGGGTGTATACACTACGCACCGAATACAGATAAATATTACTGAAAACAAGTTACATGAGAATAGATATTTCAAGTTTCTTTTGAAAATAGATTGACAACAAGCAGTCCTATAAATGTACACGTGTGTTACAGATGCAAACCAAGTGTATGTGTGTACTGTATAATATTAACAATAAGAGCAGCTCACTACTGAAAATGGCAAATATAGGAGTCAGGATTGAACCGGGGACTCTTGATTACAAGTCAGCAAATCTTACCACTACGCCACAGAAGCTGTTGTCATTTCCTTGAACCTTTTGTGAAAGTGTCTACTTGATCTTTGGACTTCAGGCTTCATACATTATACAGTTTATGCCTCCATTTTGTCATTTACTACTAAAATATGAAAAACGTTTCTGTTTTAAAAATGTGTTTACACAGATTGTTGTAGAAACGGAACACACATGAAATGCATGTGTTCCAAATAACAATCTATTATTTCCATTCTAAAACTCCACTTCACTCCCAGATAATCAATCAAGGCATGAGCTGGGAGAAGTTTGTGCACGTCGGTGGGGGGATGGAATAGCCAGCTGCTTGTCTTTATCGGCACATTTAGAGGACAAAAGACACTGGCAGAGAGGTGCGAATGGATTTAAGGTGGGCCGGATCTACAAGTTTTTTCGTAGGCTCTGGTAATTCTAGTGTTAAGGCCTAGATGGCAATATTAAAAAGAGATCTGAACGAGATAGCAGAGACTCAATAGTATTGTGAATTTCCCCTTGGGGATTAATGAAGTATCTATCTATCTATCTATCTATCTATCTATCTATCTATCTATCTATCTATCTATCTATCTATCTATCTATCTATCTATCTATCTATCTATCTATCTATCTATCTATCTATCTATCTATCTATCTATCTATCTATTACCTTTTACCCCTTTAAGTTAATATGAGGTAGAACTTTCTTAGCTTTATCTGTAATACAGTGTGTTAATTAAGTCAGTGTGTGTTTGGAATAGGCTCATAGTCAGCATAGACTAAAAGACCAGTTTGCAGTTTGTAAATGGGATAGATGAACAGTTTTCTGACTGTTTAGAAATGATTCAACTGTATGACCAAATGTAAAGAATGAAACAAGATATTAAACAGAACTTTTCTTAAACAAGAACTTTTCTTTTCTTTGCTATATCAATTTTTCTCTACTTTTGTGTGAACTGTTTTACCTTGAATTTTTACTAAAGCTTTTAAAAACAAAAGGGAATAATTTCAGTGTGTCAAGCTATTGCCAGAATCTCACGAAGTAAACTAAAGCTGCATAACATTGGTAATTTTGGGTAAATGCAGTTACACTCACCATTATAGGTTCCTGAAGGCTGACATTTTGATTTGGACTTTGGAATCATGTGACCAAATGTGATCAGAATGTCATCAGAGTTCTGCAATACAGTTGGATCACACAGCATCCTCAGACATCTCGTGATTGATCAAATTAAAGCTCTACAGCTAGATATTAAAATTATCTTCTTGTTACTGACTGGCTTCTTTGCTATCAATTATTTTTTTGGTCTTTGACTACAAATTTTGTTTTGCTCTGTCTGAATTTTTGATTCCTGGTTTTGTATTTTGAAGACATTGCCTTTGTTTGACCCTGTATGGTGCCTTCCTGATCTCCTGATTATTTCTTACAAAATTCTTTGGATTTCACTATCCTGCCATCACTTGAAAGTTAATCTCTGAAAGCAAACGCCTGTCTTTATTTATGAAAAAATACTGCCGTTTAAACAAGAGTGACAAAATATGTTAAATAAAACAAATGTAATTATGACTTTTTTAACTAATAAAGGTCAATCTTTGTAGGTATCAATGCTTCCAAAAGTATAATAATTATAAACTTTTGCATGGAAAACATAGAGAAGGCAAACTGATATTGTGAGAGCCAGTCTTAGAAAGTTAATGTTTAATGTTTCCTTACTTTCTATAGAATGTCAGATTCTCATAAATACTAGGATGTGGTATAGCCTTTCAACCCCATGCAAGTAAACAGATTAAAATAATACATTGGAGCACAACTTAATACTATTCACCGTGATGCCAAATTGTGCCTTACCCTTTAAATACTGATGTGGACACAGATGCGCCTGAGGGTTAAACACAAAGATATATTCATTTATTGACAAAAAGCCTCCTTGTGCAAAGAAGACTTCCCTAATCAGAGATCAAGATTCAAGGGGAATAAGCCATTTTTTAAAAGCCTGGGTAATAAAACAAACCAGATCAGTAATCTTGTGGCAAACACATAAATCTAAGATTACATCTTGATCTATTTTTAATCTTCTAATTTCAAGGTTGAAAACTGTTTAAGCATGTCTATTTCTCTATTATGTCGCAAAGAGGAGGTTTATAAAGCTTGATTCTTTTAGCCTCCTCAAACTTCATTAAATTTATTTCTGTTAGCAGAAAAGCTAGATAGATTGCCTGGGTGTCAAAATGACAAAAGTACATGAACGAACGAAACGAAACAAAAGGAGGGTACACAAAATAACACCAGCACAAAATCAAATAAGGCAATCTGTCCTGCATGGGATTAGGGTCCAGAATGAATACCAACATCTGGTGGCTTCACTGGTTATACAGAGACTGGGTGGAAGGGGCAGAGCCACACTCTGCAGTCAGAAGTGACATCAGATTTCACCTGAATGGTCCTCCTCCATTCCAAAAGGAAACAATGTAGAGCAGTTAGTGGCAGCATTTTACCATTATCCTTTAGATGTAGGTGGAAGCTCCATGGAGCTGTTGCTACGGTTCTGCCTTTGTCCAGAAACGGTTTCATAAGCTTTATGACCTTAGTCTTGGAAAGTCTTTCTCCCGTGGGGCAACTGAGATCTTTTCCTGAATAAGATCAAACACAGTTGCATAGGGTGCGACAGGAGCTTCCACCTGCAGCTAAAGTCACTTCAGTACACATGTACTGTGTCAGCATGCCCATATCGATCAAACAGAGGAAGCACTGCAGTCTACTTTACTTTACTTTACACTATAGGAAGATAAGTAAATGAATCAAGGTAAATACCATTCGATCTGGCTTTTATATAAGTAACATATAAATGTTTTTTTTTACATAAAGACCATCAGAAAACATAATCACAAACAGGACTCTAACCTTTACAAGTACCATAACTTTACACCAGCTGCTACAGACTCAAATCAAATGTATGTTTTTATTCTATAATAGTGAGAATAAGAGCAGCTCACTACTCAAAATGGAGGCGTCTGGGATCAAACCACGAATGTCTTGATTACAAGTCAGCAGAATAAAAGCGCACTTCTTTTGTTATACTTGTACCTTTTGTGAAAGTGTTAATTTGATATTTGGACTTCAGGCTTCACACAGTATAAGCCCATCTTGAAGTACACCAAACACAGCTGTTAGTGGATTAGGAGAGATTGTGACACCAAGGTTGTCTGATAGGCATTTAAAGAATTTGGTCCAAAATTATGTTAATTTGGTGCAGGCTCAAAATATGTGGCCCCGATTCTAGGACTTGATTGTAGCATTCGCAGGTTAGATCTTGCCCTGCAAACATTTTGGACAGTTTTAAGCGAGATAGATGTGCTCAATATATAATTTTGAGTTGAATAATTGTATGCTTTGTGCATATGGAGCTCGAGTGAATTCTGTGCATTGCTACCTTCCATTCCTTTTCTGATATGTTGAGTGATAGATCTTTTTCCATTTTGTCCTCTTGGATCTTTGAAAGGGAGGGACTGTAAAATAATTTTATATATTGCAGAAATGCTGTCTGAGTCCTCGAAACTAAGCAATATTTTTTCCAGCATAGAGGAGGGTGCAAGATGAGGAAAATCAGACAGGCTCTGTTTAACAAAATTTCTAATTTGAAGATAGTGAAAGAGATCTGTTGTTGGAAAGATAAATTTGGAATGTAATTGTTCATAGGATGCAAAGATGTTGTCTATATAAAGATCTCTAAGCAATTTAATCAATTATGCAGAGGTGCACAGATAAAAGATTCTCTATCTTAAAATTCCTTCTACATTGGTTCCATATTCTGAGTGAGTGAAGCACAATTGGGTTATTAGTCCATCCTCTTCCGCTTATCCGAGATCGGGTCACGGGGGCAGCAGCTTGAGCAGAAATGCCCAGACTTCCCTCTCCCCGGCCACTTCTTCTAGCTCTTCCGGGGGAATCCCGAGACATAGTCCCTCCAGCGTTTCCTGGGTCTTCCCCGGGGCCTCTTCCCGGTTAGACGTGCCCGGAACACCTCACCAGGGAGGCGTCCAGGAGGCATTCTGATCAGATGCCCAAGCCACCTCATCTGACTCCTCTCGATGCCGAGGAGCAGCGGCTCTACTCTGAGCCCCTCCCGGATGACTAAGCTTCTTACCCTATCTTTAAGGGAAAGCCCAGACACTCTGCGGAGGAAACTCTTTTCAGTCGCTTGTATTCGCAATCTTGTTCTTTCGGTCACTGCCCATAGCTCATGACCATAGGTGAGGGTAGGAACGTAGATCGACTGGTAAATTGAGAGCTTTTCCTTACGGCTCAGCTCCTTTTTCACCACGACAGACCGATGCAGAGCCTGCATCACTGCAGATGCCGCACCAATCCACCTGTCGGTCTCACACTCCATTCTTCCCTCACTCGTGAACAAGACCCTGAGATACTTGAACTCCTCCACTTGAGGCAGGATCCCGCTCCCAACCATGAGAGGGCACTCCACCCTTTTCCGGCTGAGGACCATGGTCTCGGATTTGGAGGTGCTGATTTCCATCCCAGCTGCTTCACACTCAGCTGCGACCCGATCCAGAGAGAGCTGAAGATCACGGCCTGATGAAGCAAACAGGACAACATCATCTGCAAAACGCAGTGACCCAATCCTGAGTCCACCAAACCGGACCCCCGCAACACCCTGGCTGCGCCTAGAAATTCTGTCCATAAAAGTTAGGAACAGAATCGGTGACAAAGGGCAGCCCTGGTGGAGGCCAACTCTCACTGGAAACGGGTTCAACTTACTGCCAGCAATGCGGACCAAGCTCTGACACTGTTTGAACAGGGACCAAACAGCCCTTATCAGGGGGTCCGGTACCCCATACTCCCAGAGCACCCCCCACAGGATTCCCAGAGGGACATGGTCGAACGCCTTTTCCAAGGCCACAAAACACATGTAGACTGGTTGGGCAAACTCCCATGCACCCTCCAGGACCCTGCTAAGTGTGTAGAACTGGTCCACTGTTCTGCAACCAGGACGAAAACTACACTGTTCCTCATGAATCCGAGATTCGACTAACTGACGGACCCTCCTCTCCAGGACCCCCAAATAGACTTTTCCTGGGAGGCTGAGGAGTGTGATCCCTCTGTAGTTGGAACACACCCTCCAGTCCCCCTTCTTAAAGATGGGGACCACCACCCCAGTCTGCCAATCCAGAGGCACTGTCCCTGATGTCCATGCGATGCTTCAGAAGCATGTCAACCAGGACAGTCCTACAACAACCAGAGCCTTGGGGAACTCCGTGCGTATCTCATCCACCCTCGGGGCCCTGCCACCAAGGAGTTTTTTGACCACCTTGGTGACCTCAGTCTCAGAGATGGGGAAACCCACCTCAGAATCCCCAGGCTCTGCTTCCTCATTGGAAGGCATGTTAGTGGGATTAAGCAAGTCTTTGAAGTACTCCCCCCACCGACCCACAACCTCCCGAGTTGAGGTCAGCAGCGCACCATCTCCACCACATACAGTGTTGACACTGCACTGCTTCCCCCTCCTGAGATGCCAGATGGTGGACCAGAATCTCAAAGCCTTCCGAAAGTCGTTCTCCATGGCCTCCCCAAATTCCTCCCACACCTGAGATTTTGCCTCAGCAACCACCGAAGCCGCATTCCGCTTGGTCTGCCAGTACCTGTCAGCTGCCTCCAGAGTCCCACAGGACAAAAGGGTCCTGTAGGACTCCTTCTTCAGCTTGACGGCATCCCTCACAGCCGGTGTCCACCAACGGGTTTGGGGATTGCTGCCACGACAGGCACCGACCACTTTACGGCCACAGCTCCGGTCAACCGCCTCAACAATAGAGGCACGGAACATGTACCATTCGGACTCAATTTCTCTCACTTTCTCCATCCTTCTAGCTAGGATTTTTGAGAGTACCTTAACATCATTATTCAGAAGTGAAATTGGTCTGTATGATGCACATTGTAATAAGTTCTTATTTTGTTTAGGAAAGACGGTGATTAATGCTTGGCGAAATGTTTGAGGTAGAATTTGATTGTCTCTAGCTTCTGTAAATGTTGCTTATAAGAGGGGAGCTAGCTGAGTGGAGAATTTCTTATAAAATTCTACAGGGTAGCCATCAGGGCCTGCTGCTTTCCCGCTTTGAAGTGACTTTATAGCATCTACTAATTCTGCACTAAAAGTATCTATTTGTGGTACAGTAATCCCCTGCCTATCGCGGAAGTTACATTCCAGACCTACCCGCGATAGGTGAAAATCCGTGATATAGAAAGATCACATTTTTTTCATAGTTTAAGCCTTAAAATACCAATCCCACATGCTTTAAACACATGTAAACTTATTAAAACACACTTTGTAAGCACATATGATATATGGATGTCGGGCTAAGGATATGAGTGACATCTCTCTATCCCCCGCCTATCGCGGAAGTTACGTTCCAGACCCACCCGCGATAGGTGAAAATCCGTGATATAGAAAGACCACATTTTTTTCATAGTTTAAGCCTTAAAATACCCATCCCACATGCTTTAAACACATGTAAACTTATTAAAACATACTTTGTAAACACATATGATATGTGGATGTTGGACTAAGGATATAAGTGACATCTCACTATTATAAAACATTTTAATTTCATGCAAGATAAGGCAGTGAGACAGGATAAGAGCTGCTGTACAGGCTTTTAAATGATTGACATGCAGAGTGACGAGCTGAAAAACAAGCAGCACAGAGCCAGCACAAAGTCCACTTCTAAACTCAGTAGACTATAAGGTTTTAGTAGTAGTTTTTAAAATTGTGCATCATATTTTTATGGTCAATGATTTTATCTCCGTTCGTGTTGGTGATTGCTGGGATTGTATTGCGAACCTCTTGCTTGTGGATTTGTTGAGCTAAGAGCTTATTAGCTTTCTTTCCGTGTTCATAGTAATGATGTCTTGATTTAAAAATGAGTTGTTCAGTTTCTTTGGTTGTTATGAGGTTGAGCTCTGAATGCAGAGCCTGCCTTTTCCTATGAAGAGCCTCACTTGGACACCTGGCATGTTGTTGATCTATTCTAGTAATTTCGCTGGTTAGCTCTGATACCTTCTTGGTTTCTAATTTATTTCTGTGGGAAAGATATGAAATAATCTATCCTCTTAAGAAAGCCTTTAGAGTTTTCCAGAGTATTTCTGCAGAGACCTCTGAGGATGTATTTGTCTCTAGGAAAAAACTGATTTGGGGCGGCACGGTGGCACAGTGGTAGCGCTGCTGCCTCGCAGTTAGGAGAGTTCACTTCCAGGGTCCTCCTGTATGGAGTTTGCATGTTCTCCCCTTGTCTGCATGAGTTTCCTCCAGGCACTCCAGTTTTCTCCCACAGTCCAAAGACATGCAAGTTAGGTGGATTGGCGATTTTAAATTGGCCCTAGTGTGTGCTTGGTGTGGGGGTGTGTTTGTGTGTGTCCTGCGGTGGGTTGGCACCCTGCCTGGGATTGGTTCCTGCCTTGTGCCCTGTGTTGGCTGGGATTGGCTCCAGCAGACCCCTGTGACCCTGTGTTTGGATTCAGCAGGATGGAAGATGGATGGATGAAGAAACTGATTTGTTTGGATATAAATTCTGTACAATTCTCATCTGCTAAGAGAAGTGGGTTAACACGCCATCTGCGAGATGAGTGTGAGGGGCATAATGATTTTAGCTCCAAGATCAGAGGGGCATGGTCGGAAATAACAATAGCGTCGTACTTGCAAGATTTAATCGTAGGCAAGAAATTATTATCTATAAAGAAATAATCAATTCTTGAGTATCAATGATGCACTGCTGAGTAGAAGGAATATGTTCTTGAGTTTGGGTTTAGAAACCTCCAGGGGTCTGATTGGTTGTGGTCAGTTACAAACTGTGTAATTGTCTTTGCAGTGTTAGATGTCATCCTCCCTGTGACTGGAGACCTATCTAAGAGTGAATTTAAAACACAATTAAAGTCCCCAGCCATTATAATTTTATGAGTGTTCACATTAAGAATGGATGCAAATACATTTTGCATTAATTCCCTTTCATCAATATTGATTTCATAAACATTTATCAAAATCACTTTACAGTTAAATAAATTGCCCATGACAATCACATATCTCCCTTCAAGATCAGATACTACATCTGATACCATAAATGAGACTGTTATATGTATGAAAATTCCCACACCTCTAGTTTTCTTTGTAAAGCTAGAATGGAACATTTGGCCAGCCCAGTCTTTTTGGAGCCGGAACTGATCCTTGCTTAGTAAGTGGGTCTTCTTTAAAAATACTATTTTAGCGTTTAAACCTTTTAGGTGAGAGAATACTTTGTTTCTTTTTAATTCGTGTTTCAGGCCTTTAACATTGCAGTTCACAAAGTTAACTGTCCCATCATAGAGACATTGATTCTGAATTTTTGATGTCATTTTGTAGTCTTAACTGGAAGTGAGACAGCTTTAACCTCAATTTCCAATTTTCCCATGAGTTATTGCCAAGCAGCCTATTGTTATATTGGTAGTTATAATTATAAGGATTAAAAGGATAGATTAGATATAGCTTGCTCTCTTTCTCTTCCCCCCTTATCCCCCCACCCCCCCATTTTGCCTCTCTACATGAGGCTGGCCCTCACATCACAAAGTCCCAGTCCTCTGATGTACCTAGAGACAGAGCACGTCCAAAACAAAACAAGCTCCCCAGCAGCGGCGTTTGAGGATTAAAAAGTAAAGATATCTATTGCCGATAAAATCTAAATACTATAAGCATAAAATATCATCTTCAACAGTCTTGAAATATTAAGACAGTAAACCCAGGGATTGGTGTTAAAAGTGGTCTTGGATAAGCATAGTAAACCATAATGCAATAATAACAATAACAATAACAATAAACCAAGGGTATGATGTTAAACAGTTTCTTTTAGAATAGTAAAAAAAAAAAAAACAGAAAAAAACCTACTTTAATTTCCTCCATATATACGCCTATAATTGTAATTAAAACATAAACAAAAAGTGTCCGAGAACAGAAAAGGATGTATAATTATGGTACCCGTATTGTTGCAAGCAGATCACACAGCAGGTAACATCTTCTTGCCATGCCATGACATAGTGCAACTCAGTATCGTATTTCAAAAAAGTGTCGGGATCAGCTTTCTTAATTCTTTTTCTGCTTCCTCCTTGCTGGAGAAGATGTAATATTTGTCTTGAATATCCACTTTCAGTTTGGCAGGATATAAGAGGCTGTATCTGATATCAGCTTTCCGTAACCACTGTTTAATGTTGTAAAAAGCTGCACGTTTAGCAGCTGTTGAGGGTGAGAAATCAGGGGAAATACGAATGTGGTTATTTTCAAATATAATCTCTTGTTTTTGTCTGAGAAGTGCCATTACATTAAGCTTAAATTGTAATCTCTCGAAGGGGACAATTAAAGTCCTAGGTTTAGAGGTATTTGATCCACGTATGTGATAAGCTGCTGCTATCTCTGTATCTGATTTAAAGTCCTCTCCAATTATTTTTGAGAGTCGTTCAGCTACGAATTTCACTGGGTTTGGACTTTCACGATTCTCAGGTAGACTTTCCATTCTAATATTATTCCTTCTGCATCCATCTTCCAGAGCTACAAGTCTGTCTCCGAATTTTTTGCATTCAGAATTGGCAGCTGTAGCTTTTCCATCAGCGGTAGATGCTGAATGTTCCACTGAGTCGTGAATGTCTGCTTAACGTCTTCCAGCTGATCGGCAAGTTCTCTTAGTTTAGACGCATTTTCCCGACTGTGTTCCTCAATTTTTCCCAGCATACCTTTAAAGGTTGCATCAAAATGATCTTTAGTCTTTATTATCCTGCTGCAGCTCCAGCCGCAGCTTCTCGTTTGCCTCGTTTTGCAGCTTCTCATTTGTCTTGAGCAAACCATTTATTTCTTTCTTCATATTTTTCTGAATGTCTTTCTTAAGTTCACTTATGGCTGTGGCCAATGTTGCGATCATTTCCTTCAGTTCGGATAAATCGCTTCGGCTTTCCTGCTCCGCAGGTGAAGTGGCAACTCCGGTTATTGCTGATGCTTCCAGCTTGCGAGGAGTAGATGAAAGCATTGACTGCAAAGCCATTTCTGGTTTCAAGTGATCTTCTGGAATCGGCGAGTTATCGTGACCTGCATCAGTTGCACCTGCGCTCCTATTTTTACTCTTGACTGGAGATGATGCAGTGGAGCGGGGTCCTGAGAAGTCTGTGCTTTCTCCTGCATGTTCCAGGTCACTCTCTGAAAAGCCGTACCTTGCACTTGGGCTTGATGTCTGTCTAGACTTGGGTGTAGCTTTAAGTTTCCTTTCCGTTTCTTTCTGACCCCCTTTCTTGTTACTCATTTTTATATACTGTAGTAGAAACTTCTCGGGTTGGGTAAATACAGGATACCTCGGGATAATAAGAAATAATAGGGAAAATAATGTTGCTGTAAACAGAGCTCCATGTCAGACGTCCATAACAGACGAGACCAAAGTTTCTGTTTTAACATGTTTACATAGACTGTTGTAGATACGGAACACACATGAATTGCCTGTATTCCAAATAACAATATATTGCTTACCCTTTTCAACTCCAGGCAACTCACACGCAGGTAAACAGACTTGAGCTGAGAGACCATTCTGCTCTTTTTGCATTGGTGGGAGGATGGGATAGCAAACTGCCTGCTGCTTGTGCTTATCGACACATTTACATCACAAAAGACACTGACGGTGAGGTGCGAAGGGATTTAAGGTGGGCCAGGATTACGAGTTTTTTCATAGGCTTTGGTAATTCTAGTGTTAAATACTGGAGGAATTTTTTTTATGTTGTTTTTTTTCTTGTGAATATCTTGATCTTTAAATTCTTTGCCCCACCTTTGGACATTTATGAGCTGTAAGCCTGCAACTTAAGTTTGGGACAAGGCTGTTTGAAAGGATTGAGGCTGATACTGTTTGCTTTGACCTGTGTGTGAGTGTAGGTCTGATTTACAGTTTTGAGGATGTTCACCATTTTTAGCTTTTTGCGCAGGCATTACAGTTACCCTATTTCACTATAAACATTCTGAAGCCACTCCCAGCCATGGCAAGGCAGCATCTCTCTCTATAGACAAGGCTGATATGGATTGTTTCTGATCTGAAGAATTTTGTGCTGCAATAGATGGCAGTGCTGAATAGCACTGAGCAAACTCTTATTACTGAAAACACAACCTGTCACACACATAAGCTGCTGGAGCGGCCTTATGGCTTTTAGCAGGTAAAAACGGGGAAGGATAATGGTAAAACACCACCACTAACTGCTCTACATTGTTTCCTTTTGGAATAGAGGAGGACCATTCAGGTGAAATCTGACGTCACTTCTGACTGTAGAGTGTGGCTGTGCCCCTAACACCCAGTCTCTGTATAACCAGTGAAGCCACCAGATGTTGGTGTTCATTCTGGACCCTAAACCCATGCAGGACAGATTGCTTTATTTGATTTTGTGCTGGTGTTACTTTGTGTACCCTCCTTTTGTTTTGTTTTTCTCTTTCGTAAACAGGGCTTGCACCTTTGGCATTGTGACACCCAGATGCTCTCTCTGGCTTTTCTGTTAATATAAATAAATTTAATGAAGTCTGACGAGGCTAAAAGAATCAAGCTTTATAAGCCTCCTCTTGCAACATAATAGAGAAATAGATATTCTTAAACAGTTTTCAGCCTTGAAATTAGAAGATAGATCAAGATGTAATTTTATATTTATGTGTTTGCCACAGGATAACTGATCTGGTTTGTTTTATTACCCAGGCTTTTAAAAAAATGGTTTATTCCCTTAAATCTTGGTCACTGATTAGGAAAATCTTCTTTTCAGAAGGATGCTTTTTGTTAATAAATGAATATATCTTTGTGTTTAACCCTCAGGCGCATCTGCTTCCACATCAGTATTTAAAGGATAAGGCATAATTTGGCATCATGGTGAACATTATTAAGTTGTGCTCCAAAGTATTATTTTAATCTGTTTACCATTTCTTATTTCTCTTAATTACCTTTCATTTTTCTAATATCATTTTAGAAAGCAGTAATGCCTGATTTTGAACAGCACAAGCACTGATCGTATTACCTTGGAAACTATCCAAATGAAAGTGAGCATTTCTGGGTTCAAGCAAAGTAAATACTAATTAAGTACAAAGGAAGAAGCATATATTTTTGAATGCTACAGAAAAGCAGTGTAACAAAAGTACAAATATGTACATGAGATTAAACGTAATTCATTCCCAAAATAGGTGGATTGTCAGATAATCTGCTGTAGAATTTGTTGAATCATTACAGAGGGACTTAGACAGCATACAGGCTTGTGCAGATTTGTGGCAGATGAAATTTAATGTCAGTAAATGTATTACACATAGGAAATAAAAATGTTAGGTTTGGATACACAATGGGGGGTCTAAAAATCAAAAGTACACCTTGTGAGTAGAATTTAGGAGTCATCACAATCGACTTCCTGTCAGTGTTCAGAAGCCATTAAGAAGGCTAATAGAATGTTAGATTTTATAGCACGGTGCGTGGAGTACAAGTCCAAGGAGGGTCTGCTCAACCTTTATAATGCACTGATGAGGCCTCATCTGGAGTACTGTGTTCAGTTTTGGTCTTCAGGCTACAAAAATGACATAGCAGCACTAGAAAAGGTCCAGAGAAGAATGACTAGGCTGATTCCAGGGATACAAGATTTGAATTATGAGGAAAGATTAAAAGAGCTGAGCCTATACAGTTTTAGCAAAAAGAAGATTACATGACATAATTGAAGTGTTGGAAATTATGAAGGTAATGAGTACAGTGGATCAAGACTGTTAGTTTAAAATGAGTTCATCAAGAACATAGGGGCACGGTTGGAATGTTGTTAAGGGTAAATTTCACAGTAACATTAAGTTTTTCTTTACACAAAGAACCATAGACACTTGGAATAAGCTACCAAGTAGGTGGTACACAGTAAGACTTTAGAGACTTGCAAATCTTGACTTGATTTTAGTTTTGAAGAATTAACTGGTTAGTGACTGGAGACTGTCCTAATGTTCTAATTAGCATATTCATTTTTGAAACCCACTTATTTCAATATTGACTAAAATAAACAATGCTGCAGGAAAGGCAACATCATGGTACATTGTTTTTTCACAGTTCCAGTGAACTGGCGTATGTTCCTGACCCAGCCACTCTCGACATAGAGCTTACATGTTTTTTTCTTTGGGTATAGTGGTTTTACTTGGAGATACAATGAGTCATATGTGAGACAGTAAAAAAATGGCAGAAATAAGTCCCAGGCAGGAGTCAACCCTAGGTGGTTCACTTGTGGTGTATATTTAGGAAAACTTCATTGTCACATATTTCTCAATATCTTATTTTGTGTACTTGTTTATTCCTTTGGTAAATGACATTCTGCTCATCTCTTCATCCAGTCAACATTTAAGTGAGATGTATTTAAGGATCAGTTCATAATTTATTCATTCTGTAAAAAGTTAAGAATTACTTATAAAATTATTTTTGGGAAAAAAAATTTGTTTTATTTTATAAAAGACCTTTCTGGGTAGCTTAAAAAACCTTTATGGCCTGTGATGTACAGTAAGAACATCTTTTCATACATTTCCCCAATCTGCTTTATTGAGTAAAGGATTGTTTGGAGGAGAAACTTAATAAAACAGCATCAGCACAAAGCAGGAACCATACCTGGGGCAGTCCATCTCAGAGCACACACACACTCACACAGCCATACCGACTGGGAAATTTAATCTAATTAATAATAGAAGAGTCTGGGAGAAAAACGATAGATGAAAGTGAGAATGCACAATGAATAAGGTACCACCTTCTTGAATTAATGAAGCTATTACTCTGACACTGTGCTGCCTACAGTTAAAAACACATTAATCCATTTGTCCAAACCCTCTTAACACTAGAATTACCAGAGCCTACGAAAAAACTCGTAGATCCGTCCCACCTTAAAACGCTTTGCACCTCTCCGTCAGCATCTTTTGTCTTCTAAATGTGTGGATAAGCAGCCTTGTGACTGGAGATAGTGCCGCTGTTATCCTAGAAGACACATCTTCAAGAATGATTAGAATGCTGTGGTATGAGTAAGGTTAACATTTTCAATGGTGCTGTTTTACCCAAAAAACTGGTGTAATTTTCACTGACATTAAAAGGTACTTCCACTGGCTTTTTCATGGCTATACTATAGAACAATCACATTTACCATTATCAAATTCATTAAATATTAAAACACCATTTTTTGACTTGAGCGACTTACTTTAAGCAGATAAATGACCAGACTCTTAAACTCCACCGTGATATGTTTCTTTTTTTTCTTTTCTCGAGTCTTTTCTGATTAAGTGAAACATGAATTATTAATATGGACAATCAAGTTGTTCTCAGAGTGAGCTTTTTATTCAATATATGTGGTTTGAAATACCTTACAGTTTCACAGTTGTCTATTTTCATCTCTTCTGGTTAGCGCTAGGTTTTAGGTACTAAACAAGTAAAGAGAAGAGAGTAAAGCTGTTATATTTACAGTATGTAGGAGAATCTTAAAAGTCATTTAAAATCATTTACACCAGTGATTCCCAAAATCGGTCCCGGGGGACCCACTGTGGCAGCAGGTTTTTGTTCAAACCAGGTTCACTATAAGTAATAATAACTGAACTCATTTAAATAACTAGTCTTTTTTTCTCTTCTTTTATGGGATTTGTGAAAGCAGTGCTGATGTTTTTCACGTGCCATCTGTTGGAATGACAAATTCAATGCATTTTAATACTAAGAATGTTTGTGATGCCCCATCTTTAGGAATGGCAAAGACAGCCACAGAGATGCTTATCCTTTTATTAAGGTGGATTGGCTAATTATATTTACAGTATAGTTAATAGACCCAACAACCAAATTAACAGTGGCCCACTGAATAACAAATTTAATTTTGAAAGCTAGAAAATCATATATGATAAATTAATGCAAGATAAAATTAGATTTTAGCATACTGTGTTTCTCCAGGACACCTGTTGAACACCATTGCAGAAGCAATCCAAATCAAAGCAAGAAATCATGCAGTTAGCAAAGGGACAGGTTTGATTTGATAAGCCAAAATTTATGTTAAATATCAGCTAGTTCCTTCACTTCAGGTGTTCTCTAAATCCACCCTGTTATCTATCTAGAATATGCTGAGATCAGTACAACTTCCTCGTTTAAGAGGACTTTACAACCTCTACCTTCTGTGAGATGATAGCACATCATCTATTTGCAACTCTATGCCTCCTTAGAGAGGCCTCCTAGAGCTTTTGGCTACATATAGTTCTCTAATAGGCTTCCTACTTCACTGGTGTTTCAATAATTAACCCATAAGCCCTCAGAAGGGCTCAAAATTAGAATCAGCGAGCTGAAACTAACCTCCACTCAGTCACTCAGATATGCTCATTACTCAAATCGTTTTCAGTCTCTTTGTTGTTAAATTGGATCTGCAAGCGTTTATTTATTTTGAGCCATATCCGCTGGGAGCCCACATCTTCTGAGCTACTCCATCAATGCCAAGTAGCTCCAAAGCTCTCCAGAGGATGGGAAACTCCTATAGTCAACCACAATCAGCAGATTCCATAATCTCTATCTTTTTCCATTGGCTGTCAGGAATGAGGAGCTGACACTCCTTTAGTTTCTACTTCACTCACATGACACTAAATCTTTCCCTTCCATGGCACAGTGAGTTCAATAAAGACTACTTGAATTGTGCTTTTTGATCAGAATCTGCTAATCTGGTCAAGGCCTGCTATAACAATTTCCTCAGGGAATCTGTTATGCCTTAAAATCTGCCTGCATCTTCCAGTCACCTGGGGCCTCATTTATAAAGCTTATGAATGCACAAAAAGAGGCTACACAATTTCCCATGCAAAAAATCAGCGCTTGGAAAATTGAAGCGAAAGCTTGGGTATATTTACAACAATTCTGACCCATACGTACACATCATTTTGGAGAAACTGGAAAAAAAAGATAGCCATGGTCAAACAGGGAATTGCAGTCTAATAGCTAAATGACAGTTCACACACATAATAATTCATATCACCAAACTATTATTATAAAGTGTGTTGACGTGACAAATGTATTACACCTCAAATATGATGAATATGACATACAGATTCTGTTTTAATACCCTTTTAAAAGGGTCTACGATACGTATTTGCACTGAAGAAATATTTTCGTTTTTCATCAGTTTATATTGGTTACCTTTTTTCGCTTCTCAGGGAACTAACCGACAAATCAAGAATATCTCCATCAAGTTTCACACCATCATGCCTGCTGTGCTGGAAGCCATTAACTGACTGCTGAGGCATTACGTCCAGTTTTTGTATAGTGTGGGTGTACATCCTACAACAAAAAAAAGAGAAAAAAGTTTTTGCTAACATGAAAAGGCAATTTGCACTAATAGATAGATAGATAGATAGATAGATAGATAGATAGATAGATAGATAGATAGATAGATAGATAGATAGATAGATAGATTATTAATCCCAAGGGGAAATTCACATAATCCAGCAGCATCATACCGATACAAAAACAATATTAAATTAAAGAGTAATAAAAATGCAGGTAAAAACAGACAATAACTTTGAATAATGTTAGCGTTTACCATGGGATGGAACTGAAGAGTCGCATAGTGTGGGGGAGGAACGATCTCCTCAGTCTGTCACTGAAGCTGCACCTCTGCCTGGAGATGACACTGTTCAGTGGATGCAGTGGATTCTTCATGATTGACAGGAGCCTGCTCAGCGCCCGTCGCTCTGCCACAGATGTTAAACTGTCCAGCTTCATTCCTACAATAGAGCCTGCCTTCCTCACAAGTTTGTCCAGGTGTGAGGCGTCCTTCTTCTTTATGCTGCCTCTCCAGCACACCACCGCGTAGAAGAGGGCACTCGCCACAACCGTCTTGTAGACGGTCCATTTCCATTTCCCTAAAGTAACTGAAAATTAGCACTTTACTGTAGTCATATTGCAATAAGGGCACCTTGCAAGAATTAAGCTTCTTTTGTTAACTGTGAGCTGTGACATTCCATTAATGCACATGTCATTCAAGATGTGACTGACAAACATCATGTCTTGACGGCCTGGGTCAACCCGTGATTCGTTTATTTTTAAGAGAAAGTTGCTTTGGCAGACATGATGGTGCTGTATGTGGTGGCTGACTTGTTGGTAAGGTAACCATCTGGACCCTCAGTGTCTCATATGGCCTGTACTATTAATTGTTAACAGCAATCACGTCGAGTCGATTGTGCCTTAAACTTCTCCTGGACACTCAGAGTGCAGATTAGACCTGCTATAATGCCCTGCATGATCGTGCTCTCTCAGTTGTGGAGCACAACCAGATAATCCTGAATGCAGGTGGTGGGGTCTTGACATGTCAGGTGGGAGAGGCTGCTCTACCAGCCAGTGAAGTTCTGCAGCATTGAGATTGCATATGTGGGAGGTTGATCAGCGAGTTCTGTATATGGATGTTTCAGGGCAGCGTTTCAAGGGCACTCATGTATACGTATTTAGAAGGTGATCATGATTTATAAACCTTTAATTGCAAAGAAATGTGTGCAAGCCAGGTTTTATAAATCTGATTTTTTTGCCGTGCACATGTTTTCACTCTCAAATCCATGCAAAGTTTCATAAATGAAGCCCTTGTTGTGCACTATTCTGCAGCTTACTCAGTGCCATGCTCTTGGAGATTTTATTGAAATGACAAGCTATGGCCTTTGTTTGGTGTCTCTGCTTTTTTGCTGCACTATACAGGTGCTGTATGTGTAACTCTAAAATTGAACCACTGTGGAGCTGTCTAATGAGCTTCTTGGTCATTTTTTTTCTCTATGTCAATCTGCAGGTTCATTCAGATTCACTATCAGTGCTGATTGTTTTGTCTAGTGGACATCTGGCTACTTGCATTCCTGTCGGATAAGCTTAATTTCTTGGCCATGGGGCACATTTAAATTCATACCTACTGAAACACACAGGTTTAATTTATCAATGAAACTGACAACAATGCTAATGTAATGTTTCTTATCTTCTTTCACTGATCTGGATTGTAGTGCTACTTGGTACATGCTTGCTTGTACAAATTTGATTTGAAGTTTATTGAAAAAACAGCTTGTTTCAAAATGGTATGTTATAATGCATGACACTTAAGCAGCCTGGCATTAATTTGACATTTTCAATCAACGGATCGATTAATCAATCAATCTTTACTCTATATAGCATTTTTAACTGTGTGCAACTTTGTAAAATAAGGTGAAAATAACAAAGTTGCAATCAGTGTTGGGGGCAACACATTATATTTAACGTGCGTAATGTAGTGTTAGAGAATAAAGACAAAGGAGATATATTGAAAGAAAACAATTAAAACAAAAAAGTTTAATCATTGCAGAAAACGTCTTTCCAGACGCGAGATCCAGTGTAGACTGAAGTCAAAATGAAGAGGGAACCCTTTAAGAGGAGACTAAGGGGAGGGTTCAAGGGACAGGAACCCGGAAGTGATGTCAGAAGTCTTCCTGTCACAGGTCTGTCTTAGAGAAAGGAGGAGATGCATTAGGCATCTAGCGCTCACGCTCTGCTCAGGATGGAACTGCCATTAGACTAGGCCTGAAGTTGTCTACCAGACGCAAGTGTAGTAAGAGTACCTTTTAAAGTAACACCTAACCTAACATAACCATTATTTTACTGAAATAAAAATACCTGTATTACTTTATAAAAATCAGATATGTATTGCTGTGTTAGTACAGAAGCTTATTTCCATTCCAACAAAAAAAATGACTGTATTATTTTGAAGAAGTATTGCCTTTTTGCACAAAGATGCTGGCTGCTGACGTTGGTGTAACATTCTGCCCGCATGGACTCCAGTTTTCTTCAGTTCAAATGTAGTGTGCAATCAAGTTCAAAGGACTGAATAAAAGTTAGAAGTATACATTTATTTTTGCATGTCCTGAGGGGTAAATTTCATCCACCAAGTTTAGTGTCACAGGTGATTATCATAGCAGCACTGGGTGTAAGGCAAGAAGCAAAGATGGTGGACTTGTACGCTGGTCCTTTGCAGGGCTCAATGAGAAAAGAGTGTGCTACGTGCAATCCAGTAACAGAAACCTACAAATAAAGTGTCAGAGCAGTTTTAATTCAGTTAGTTGCTATAGACAGTGTGATCGGGTGGTACAGCGGCCAATGTTCATACAACAAATCTTTGCGAGCTTGGGGTAGGCATGGGAAAGGGGATAGATGTTATTTACTTCACAAAACACGAGGAACTAAATGTAATTATAAAATGCAAGAAAATGATCACATTTCTGCTGTGTTTCTGTTCAGTTTCATGAAGGTTCTTAGGATTTAAAAATGGCTGAAATATGCAGTTTTTCATACAAAAGAAAAAAAAATTAATGCACTATTTGTAACGCATTAAATTTATAATACACTAGCCATCCCCCACAGCTTTGCCTGCAAAGAAGTGAAACAGGGCAATGAGGAGGGTCCTGCCCGGCTCCCTACCCCGATGTCATGCTTCCCCTTCCCCTCAGCCCACAGCCTCTGTCTCGGAAAATATCACTCCTGTAAGCGAAGTATGATTCTTAGCGTGATGAGAAAAGTCACAAAATCAACCAGAATGTTCAAGCAAATTCTAGAAAAAAGCCTGATCTAATTCTGTTAAGCAGTTCTCTCATTCACTAACTAAGCGGATGGAAGGCTGGCACATGAGTGAAGAGGGCCTTGCCCTCCTCCCCTCAGCCCACTGCATCTCTCTCGGATTCACACAAATAAATTGGTACTGCAAGCGATCTGTAATACATAGTGCAATGAGAGAGGGAGGTCATAAATGCCCCCTTCATAGTACAGAAACAGCACTTGTTAAAATTACTAATGACCTCCTTATGGCTGCTGATTCTGGTCTAATCACTATTCTCATCCTTCTTGATCTGAGTGCGGCCTTTGATACTATTTGTCATACCACTCTCCTTAATAGATTATCTTTGATTGGCATTACTCACACTCCACTTGATTGGTTTAGATCTTACCTTTCAGGCCGCACTCAGTTCATACAGCTTAAAACTTTCACATCCCAACCCACCGCTGTTACTTCTGGTGTGCCCCAAGGCTCTGTCCTGGGACCTCTTCTTTTTATTATTTACCTTCTTCCCCTTGGCAATATTTTTCACAAATATAACATTAATTTTCACTGTTATGCTGATGACACCCAGCTCTACCTTGCTGGTAAACCCACCTCCTCTTTTCCACCACCCTCACTTATTGATGGCATTTCTGAAATTAAATCCTGGTTCTCTTCAAATTTTCTTAAATTAAACAGTGACAAAACTGAGGTTCTCCTCATTGGTTCAAAATCATCATTATCCAAAACCAATAATCTTTCTTTTATTATTGACTAGCAAAATACCAGGCTTCGCAGCGGAGAAGTAGTGTGTTAAAGAAGTAATGAAAAAGAAAAGGAAACATTTTGAAAATAACGTAACATGATTGTCAATGTAATTGTTTTGTCACTGTTATGAGTGTCGCTGTGATATATATATATATAGCAAAATACCCGCGCTTCACAGCGATGTCATGTGTTAAAGAAGTTATGAAAAAGAAAAGGAAACATTTTAAAATAATGTAACATGATTGTCAAAGTAATTGTTTTGTGTATTTGGCGGCAGCGCCACAAAGTTGTTTTCGGCAGCTGCATCAGAAAATGTACCACACGCCTGACACGCCTCCTTTTACTGTTTTCTCACAGCTTGGATTGCTGCTGTCATATATATACACACACACACATATATATATATATACACATACATACATACATACATACATACATATATATATATAGACATATATATATATATAGATATATATAGATAGATATATATATATATATACATATCTACATATCTACATATACACATATATATATATATATATATATATACATACATACCTATCTACATCATATATTCACACACATACATACAGTGGTGTGAAAAACTATTTGCCCCTTTCATGATTTCTTATTCTTTTGCATGTTTGTCACACAAAATGTTTCTGATCATCAAACACATTTAACCATTAGTCAAATATAACACAAGTAAACACAAAATGCAGTTTTTAAATGATGGTTTTTATTATTTAGGGAGAAAAAATCCAAACCTACATGGCCCTGTGTGAAAAGTAATTGCCCCTTGTTAAAAATAACCTAACTGTGGTGTATCACACCTGAGTTCAATTTCCGTAGCCACCCCCTGGCCTGATTACTGCCACACCTGTTTCAATCAAGAAATCACTTAAATAGGAGCTGCCTGACATAGAGAAGTAGACCAAAAGCACCTCAAAAGCTAGACATCATGCCAAGATCCAAAGAAATTCAGGAACAAATCAGAACAGAAGTAATTGAGATCTATCAGTCTGGTAAAGGTTATAAAGCCATTTCTAAAGCTTTGGGACTCCAGTGAACCACAGTGAGAGCCATTATCCACAAATGGCAAAAACATGAAACAGTGGTGAACCTTCCCAGGATTGGCCGGCCGACCAAAATTACCCCAAGAGCGCAGAGACGACTCATCCGAGAAGTCACAAAAGACCCCAGGACAACGTCTAAAGAACTGCAGGCCTCACTTGCCTCAATTAAGGTCAATGTTCACGACTCCACCATAAGAAAGAGACTGGGCAAAAACGGCCTGCATGGCAGATTTCCAAGACGCAAAACCACTGTTAAGCAAAAGAACATTAGGGCTCGTCTCAAATTTGCTAAGAAACATCTCAATGATTGCCAAGACTTTTGGGAAAATACCTTGTGGACTGATGAGATAAAAAAGTTGAACTTTTTGGAAGGCAAATGTCCTGTTACATCTGGCGTAAAAGGAACACAGCATTTCAGAAAAAGAACATTATACCAACAGTAAAATATGGTGGTGGTAGTGTGATGGTCTGGGGTTGTTTTGCTGCTTCAGGACCTGGAAGGCTTGCTGTGATAGATGGAACCATGAATTCTACTGTCTACCAAAAATCCTGAAGGAGAATGTCCGGCCATCTGTTCGTCAACTCAAGCTGAAGCGATCTTGGGTGCTGCAACAGGACAATGACCCAAAACACACCGGCAAATCCACCTCTGAATGGCTGAAGAAAAACAAAATGAAGACTTTGGAGTGGCCTAGTCAAAGTCCTGACCTGAATCCAATTGAGATGCTATGGCATGACCTTAAAAAGGCGGTTCATGCCAGAAAACCCTCAAATAAAGCTGAATTACAACAATTCTGCAAAGATGAGTGGGCCAAAATTCCTCCAGAGCGCTGTAAAAGACTCATTGCAAGTTAACGCAAACGCTTGATTGCAGTTATTGCTGCTAAAGGGTGGCCCAACCAGTTATTAGGTTCAGGGGGCAATTACTTTTTCACACAGGGCCATGTAGGTTTGGATTTTTTTTCTCTCTAAATAATAAAAACCATCATTTAAAAACTGCATTTTGTGTTTACTTGTGTTATATTTGACTAATGGTTAAATGTGTTTGATGATCAGAAACATTTTGTGTGACAAACAGGCAAAAGAATAAGAAATCAGGAAGGGGGCAAATAGTTTTTCACACCACTGTACATACACACACACAAATTATATATATGTGTGTATGTATGTGTGTGTGTGTGTGTATATATACTGTATATACACATACATATACTCGTGTGTATGTTTGTATGTGTCTATATGTGTGTGTATAGCTTTGGTCACTGAGTGCAAGGGAAAAATAATGAAATATAGTCTATAAGTTATTAAACAGTAAAACATTAACGTTTTAAGAAGTACAGGTACATTGAAATTACATTTTCTATGTGAACGTTCAAATTTGTGCCTCGCCTCGATTGTGAATCGCCTTAATATTATTTTGCCGTGGTGTAGAAAAGGGGTCCCGTGTTTGCACTTGTCTGGGCTATAGCGCAGGGGGAGGATGAAAAAAATTAAAAGTGCTCACTTTGACTTAAGGCAGAAGCGCAGTCAGCGTCTCAAAGGCCAGCACAGCTATGCACGCGCTGGCTGCTCGACTTTTGCTGGGCAGGAGACCCCAGTTTGCAGACACGTTCATGATATCAAAAGTCTCAGCGCTCTTTGGAGGTCATTCATATATATATATAGCAAAATACCCGCGCCTCACAGCGGAGAAGTAGTGTGTTAAAGAAGTAATGAAAAAGAAAAGGAAACATTTTAATAATAACGTAACATGATTGACATTGTCATGAGTGTTGCTGTCATATATATGCCTGCCTAAATAAGTCACCCTCGCTTTGCTCTTACTTTTTTACCGTTCATTTAATCATGGCTAGTGGCGGAAAAATTATAAAATGGAAGGAGGATGGCTTTACCAAAACAATTATTGATGGCGAATCGATTATTCATAAAGCTTGAATTGGTGATCTGTTTTTCTGTGTTAACCTCATATTTTTTCATACTTCTTCTCAAACTAAGGTGGTGCGAGGGTAAAATGAATCGGGATGCGCTGATCAATGTAATCCGTGTACCAGGAAATCATGCATTGACAAAAGCTCCCCTTTGCTTGTAATGCAAAGTGTGATTAAATGCATTATTTTTAATGCGTTATGGAGCACATGCATCAAGCTTCTCGGCTGTGCTTGTGCTAAGAAAAGGAAAGATTTTAAAAATAACGTAACACGATTGTCAATGTGACCTTTTGTAAGTAGTGCCTGGAGGATTTAGTGTGTAGAAACTCTATAGAGACAGCGTGTGTATTAACTTGTGGATTTTTCTGTGAGTATTTGGTGGCAGTCTGAGGAAGTTGCTTCGGAAGACAGCGTTAGCCGCGGAGCTCAGCTCAGAGCAAAATGAGGTGGGAGGGGAGATGATGACGTGACTCCCCCACCCGCCTTAACTGTCAATCCCCCACAAACACAGTCTCTCGGAATTTGCATAAGCACACCCCTTCACCTACAATTTTAACTTAGTTACAAAGTGATCAAAACTCTCGTTTATATCCTGCGCCCTCTCATTAAACTTGTATACCGCATTACCTGTGTGTATGTGAAACGCCAGCGGTAGCCTGTCTATGAACTTAATTTAAAGTTTAGGTTTACACCGTGCTTTCTTTCCGAGCTGGCAACACTCATGAATATATGGTAGTATATGTCACTCGCTCGCTTCTTATTGTTTCGCTGCCTTCTCAATTATATAATGCATGTTTTCTTGAGCGCTTTTTGAGGTCTTCCTGGTTTTCTATGTACTGCGTGATTACGTGGGAGGCGTGATGATGTCACACGAAACTCCGCCCCCACGGCGTTGAAGCTCATCTCCATTACAGTAAATGGAGAAAAACTGCTTCCAGTTATGACCATTACGCATAGAATTTCGATATAAAACCTGTCCAACTTTTGTAAGGAAGCTGTAAGGAATGAACCTGCCAAATTTCAGCCTTCCACCCACACGGGAAGTTGGAGAATTAGTGATGAGTCAGTGAGTGAGTCAGTGAGTGAGTGAGTGAGTGAGGGCTTTGCCTTTTATTAGTATAGATAACCCTGTTGTTTCCCCATCATCTCAGGTCAAGAGTCTGGGTGTCATCCTCGACAGTACTCTATCTTTCCAATGTCACATTAATAACATCACCCGGTCTGCTTACTTCCACTTACGTAATATTAATCGCATTCGTCCCTCCCTCACTCCTCATACTACTGCCATTCTTGTTCATAGTCTTGTCACTTCTCGGCTGGACTACTGCAATTCACTCCTCTTTGGTCTCCCTAATAAATCTCTTCACAAGCTTCAGTTAGTCCAGAATTCTGCAGCACGTATCATCACTGGAATCCCATCTTTTCACCATATTACTCCGGTCTTGCAGCAGCTTCATTGGCTCCCCATCAAGTTTCGTATTGATTTTAAGATTCTGCTACTAACTTTTAAGGCCATCCATAACCTCGCACCTCCATATCTGTCTGACCTTCTACATGTTGCCATTCCATCCCGTAACCTTAGATCCTCTTCCTCCACCCATCTGACCGTTCCTCCCTCCCGTCTAACCACCATGGGGAGCAGAGCTTTCAGCCGTTCAGCTCCCAAGCACTGGAACTCATTACCTGCGGATCTCCAAAATATCAAATCATATTCATCTTTCAAATGTAAACTTAAAACACATTTGTTTAAAATGGCTTTTTCTTCTTCCTCCTAATTATAGTGGTTTTGTTTGGTTTTAATTTTTAGATTTTTTGATGTTTTAAGTTGTTTATAATTGTGTTTTGTTTTTATTTATTTATTTATTGTTTGTTCAGTATGGGCGGCATGGTGGCGCAGTGGTAACGCTGCAGCCTCACAGTTAGGAGATCCCGGTTCGCTTCCCGGGTCCTCCCTACGTGGAGTTTGCATGTTCTCCCCGTGTCTGTGTGGGTTTCCTCCCACAATCCAAAGACATGCAGGTTAGGTGGATTGGTGATTCTAAATTGGCCCTAGTGTGTGATTGGTGTTTGTGTGTGTCCTGCGGTGGGTTGGCACCCTGCCCAGGATTGGTTCCTGCCTTGTGTTGGCTGAGATTGGCTCCAGCAGACCCCTGTATTCGGATTCAGCGGGTTAGAAAATGGATGGATGGATGTTTGTTAGGTGTCCTTGAGTTCTCTGAAAGGCGCCTTGTATAAATAAAATGTATTATTATTATTATTATAAAGTCAGCCGGAATGCTCAAGCAAATTATAGAAAAAAACTTGATCTAAATCCATTAAGTAGTTCTCTCATGAAAAGCGGACAGACATACAGACAGACTGACAGATAGATGTTGGATTTTATATATATAGTGATAGCTCTGTAATATGATTAGTTACATTTTTGTGTAAGTAAAGAGTAATGCAACTACATAACATTCTCCAATACTGCTTAAAACATAATATCAGGCAGAAGATGTGGTTCAATGTTGCCCCTTTAAGAGTGAGGACTGGTAGGATGCTAGTGTCCAGCCAGCAATGTTAAATTAACCAACTATTTAACTTAGACCAAGCACAACATGCTAAATGTTCATCCGGGTTCATGATACTTATAAAATAAACAATTCTGGCCACTAATATCAAAAGAAACTCGAACATTGAGAAGACCATATACAGTATTTAAATATGAGTTATTGTGAATCGTTTATAATGTTGCCTAACAATTAATTACTCTTTGGGGCATATTGTCAATCTATTATTTCCAGTAGACTCCAAATGAATAAAAAAAAGTTACAGGCAAAACTTATCCCCTCTTCATCCTTTTGATGTTTAGGTTTACTGTTTTTCTGGTCACGAACACAATAAGAAGCCATTGGGTTTGTTAGGGTCCTAAACTGCTTTTAAAGTTCAAGTTCACACCTCCCGTTTCATATATTATTTTCAGCAGCTATATATAGTAAAAAAGATGAAAAAGGGTTTTGAAGACTAAAGCACAAAAGAACAGAGCTGTTTAATGAGTTAGTTTGACCTCTCATATAAGAAATTATTTTTATATCTAAAGCTTGTGAAACATTAAAAATAACTCAGAAGAACTTCTGAGATCATAGTTCCACTGTCATTTTTCTAAAGAATTGCACCCTCTGATGTAGCTAATTAGTACAAATTTTGAAATAATCTGAAATATTTGTGATGCATCAGTGTGTGGTATTTATTGTCTTAAAAATGACCAAACACCCTTAAATGTATAGCCACAAATTTTACTTTAGCTCATTATTTGTACCTTTTACCTTAGCAGCAATATAATAACTTGCAGGAATTATGTATTCAGTTTTTATTCAGAAACAACGAATGCAGGATTATTCTAAATGCATTCCCAACCAAAAAAAGCACATGCAGTATCTGTTTCATTCATATTTAATTTCCCTTGAGGACACTCTTTAACAATTGTGCATTTAATTTTTTATAATGAGAATAATGCTTTAATCTCCACAAAACATTGGATGCAAACAATAGTGTGATCCGGTTTCCATATCCCTTCCAACAGGATCTTAGTTTTCATTCTCATTTTGATAATATATAGTGTAGCTGGTCAAGGTCACATTGTAAATTAAACAAAAGTGTTTTTCATAAGAAAATATGAAATTTAACAAAGGAGAAAAGACCATTCACACCTTCAAGTTAACTCTTTCATGGAGGATGTGAACACAAATTAACATTAAGGGTTTGAAGGCCATTGTCAAGAAAAGTTGCATACAATAAATGGATTGGCTTTATTTGCTAGTCCTGTGGGTCCTGTGTGAGAGTTAAAAATAATAATAATAATAACCACCTACCTACAAGTAGTTTCCCTGCCAAAATATTGTCCTCCTGGACACCCTGCCATTCCTTATATACATGTGGAACCTGTAATGTCCTTATTACCACGCCAATTGCCTTCCGATAACTTACTTTGTTTTGCAAATGTGTCAATTAGCAGAGCTCTACTTACACTCAGCTAGCATTCAGTGAGCATAATGCCCTTCCTGACACTAACCGTTTCTAAAATTGCTCGAAAAAATTAAATGAACACTTTGAAAATACATCAGATCTAAATGTGAAAAAAAAAATCATGCTGGATATCTATACTGATATGGACTGGGTAATGTGTTAGGAATGAGAGGATGCCACATCGTTTGATGGAAATGAAAATTATCAACCTACAGAGGGCTAAATTCAAAGGCACCCTGAAAATTAAAGTGAAAAATTAATGTGGCAGCCTAGTTGATTTTGCCAAAATTTCATTGCAGCAACTTGAAATTGTACTCAGTAGTTTGTATGGCCCCCACATGCTTGTATGCATGCCTGACAATGTCGAAGCATGCTTTTAATGAGATGACTGATGGTGTCCTGGGGGATCTCCTCCCAGATCTGGACCAGGGCATCACTGAGCTCCTGGACAGTCAGAGGTGCAACCTGACGTCATCGGATTGACCGAAATATAATGTCCCAGAGGTTTTCTTTTGGATTTAGGTCGGGGGGGTGGGGCAATCAATAGTATCAGTTCCTTCATCCTCTAGGAACTGCCTGCATACTCTCGCCACGAGGCCGAGCATTTTTGTGCACCAGGAGGAACTCAGAATCCACTGCACCAGCATAGAGTCTGCCAATGGGTCCAAGGATTTCATCCTGATACCTAATGGCAGTCAAGGTGCTGTTCTCTAACCTATAGCGGTCTGTGCATTCCTCCATGGATATGTCTCCCCAGACCATCACTGACCCACCACCAAACCGGTCATGCTAAACGATGTTACAGGCAGCATAACGTTCTCCAGACCCTTTCACGTCTGTCACATGTGCTCAGGGTGAACCTGCTTTCATCTGTGAAAAGCACAGGGCAGCAGTGGAGGACCTGCCAATTCTGGTATTCTATGGGAAATGTCAATCAAGCTCCATGGTGCCGGGCAGTGAGCACAGGACCCACTAGAGGATGTCAGGCCCTCAGGCCACCCTCATTATGTCTGTTTCTGATTGTTTGGTTAGAAACATTCACACCAGTGGCCGGCCTGCTGGAGGTCATTTTGTAGGGATCTGGCAGTGCTCATCCTGTTCCTCCTTGCCCAAAGGAGCAGGTACCTGTCCAGCTCTCCTAGAGTAACAGCCTGTGCATGCCCTTGAGACTGTGCTAGGAGACACAGCAATCCTTCTTGCAATGGCACATATTGATGTGCCATCCTGGAGAAGTTAGACTACCTGTGCAACCTCTGTAGGTTCCAGGTATCATCTCATGCTACTTAGTAGTGACCGTAGCCAAATGCAAAACTAGTGAAAAACAGTCAGAAAAGATGAGGAGGGAAAAATATCAGTGGCCTCCACCTGTTAAACTATTCCTGTTTTGGGGGGTCGTTTCATTGTTGCCCCTCTAGTGCACCTGTTGTTAATTTCAGGTATCGCCTCATGCTACCAGTAGTGACACTGACTGTAGCCAAATGCAAAACTAGTGAAGAAACAGTCAGAAAAGATGAGGAGGGAAAAATATCAGTGGCCTCCACCTGTTAAACCATTCCTGTTTTGGGGGTCGTTTCATTGTTGCCCCTCTAGTGCACCTGTTGTTAATTTCATTAACACCAAAGCAGCTGAAACTGATTAACAAACCCGTCGGCTACTTAACTGACCAGATCAACAGACCAGAAGTTAATTAGTGCAATAAACTTATATACAGTAATCATGCATTCTGTATCTGTATTCTGAGATTTTTGTATTCGTGGAGGTCCTGTCCCCCTAACCTCTGCAAATTGCAAGAGATTATTGTAATTCCCAGAGCCTTTCACAGTGGGATAGATAAATTACATCACAAATTGCATGACATCTGTATTTAGATTACAAAATAAATAATAAGATGTATACAGGCATGTGTAAAGATCAGCACAAATAAAATCAATTTATTGAAGGGGCATTGAAACATTTAATCACGATAGTTCAAGGCATTTTTACCCAAACTCTTAGAATCAGGAATGGTCCAGATTGCAAAGCAGTACAGTGTTAAAGTGTCTATTCTAGCTTGAAGATCATAGTGTCAGTGTACTGTGCTAGACAAGTTAACTAGGAGAAGTGGCACGAAAAGCACAGCACGTTAAATTTAATCAAACATAAATGTAACAACATAAAAAAGTGTGCACAGCTCAAATACTTAACTCACACTTGCAGCATGATGTGTATTTTCAATTTATACAAAAATTATTATCTATATGTACACGACTGTTCATTTTAAAATCAGTTACTTGTTCATTTATGAAGCACCATCTGCTAGCTGCTTAACTTTGGAAGCCTGAGCTTTTCTTAAAATGTAGTGTAGAAGGAAATATGTAACTGGATTAAAGTTTGCTTTGGGAAAATGTGAAAACTGCTACGTATTTATAGGGTAGCTAATTTAGACATGTTTTGCATTTTTATATATAAGAAAATAAAGAACTTATGGCAAGAACAGAGTATTCAGCTCAACACAGCTCACAAACATCTTAACTCAATATGTCAATAAAAATGTAAACGGAGATCTGAAAGTCCCCAAAGTGGTACTTTTAATCGACTTACTAGGTAAATTGCTGTACAGTTTTCCACAACATGAAACATTTTCAAATATCTGCACTAAATATGCTTCCTGTTCTGCCACTGTATTCCAGATAGCATGAATAACATGAAGCCTATTCTTCATTTCTTAATTTAACAACTTTAATTATGTCTTCTTTTAATCTAAATTGCTTTAACTTGAAATATTCAGCTCTGGGATCTCTCTTGTCTTGTTTCTCTTGATTTGCTCTAGTACTGTTATGTCCATGTAATATGACCAAAACTCCTCATTCCAGATGTGACATAAATAATGTGGTACCATAACTTCTCTTGACCCATACTCCAAGCCATGCTGACGTCACTAAACGATACACATTCATATAGACGGTAGTTGAGCTGAACACCAGTGTTCCTAAGCTGTGATGCAACAACATTAACTACTGCCATCAGATTACCATCCAAGAATTTTTAAACCTGCTCCATTTGGTTCAGTGTTGTAGAAGGTGGGAACCTATCCAGGCAAAATAAAGTACATGGTAGAAAACACTGGACAATGGGAAATCAACACTGAGACCCAGACAGAAACACGGGTTTGGGGTTTGATGAGGTCCATGATGATTGTGCCATTTTGAATAAATTAATTTAAAGTGGTGCGGCGAGATTCAGGCTTGTGGGTTCGCGAGTTCTCAGGAGTTCTGTGAGGGCAGCATCTTGTTAGGTGCAGGTAGAAAAGGGAGCCCGAGAAGACAGCTGAGGGAAAGAAAATGTGGCTTAATGAAAGAGAGAGAGGCCATGAGGAAGAGAGTCAGGTGGTTGGGAGTATGCCCAAGGGGAAGTGAGCGGCAGGCCTGTGTTCGAGTGTGGGCCTGAGGAAAGGGAGCTCCTATTGAGCTACACAATGGATCAGCAGCGACCCCATTGTGCAGAGTCTCTCTTGTAGGTGCTCAAGGTCTAGGGACACATGAGTGAGGTTCAGGGTGGTATTCTGTGAATGTCGAAGGACTGGCAGTGGCACCTGTCGGCAGGTGTCTCCGCTTGTTTCAAGGTCCTGATGGGATACGCTGAGAAGATGCCAGATTTCTGAAAGAGGCATTGGTTTTTTAAGAAGAAGATTTTGCCTAGATTTTAACCTCTTTTATTAAGGATATATTTATTGTTATTTATTTCTTATTTTAACCTCCTCAATTTTCACCAGTTTTATATTGGATTATTTTAATTATTTACAGAGAAGCCCTGCACTAACTTTGCTCTTAAAAAAAAATAACACTGAAATACTTTGCACTGTCTCTTGCTGACTTCATATGTCCTCATTGGCTCAGCTCATCCTCAGTTATTTTATCAACAGATCCGGGTTCAAGTGTGGAGCTAACCTGGGCAGCAGGCCATTTTTAAGTTAATAACTAACTTAACAGGCAAATCTTTAACATTGTGCCATCCTCACAATACATTCTAAAAGATTTCAAATGAAGCATAACAACATCAATGAATGAATCCATGAATCTTTCTTTATTTGTTTCATATCACATGCTATTTGTTTTTGTTTTTTCACAAGTTTACATGGTGCGTTCAATATATTCTTGATGTTAAAAGATTTTTAAACACTATTTGAGACGATGTGCAAAATGCAGACAGAATTTGTTAAGACAACTCTGATTTAAGATTATGAATACAACAGATGAAATTCTTTGAAATATATACATTAATATTTAAGAAAATGCCACAGGATCCCTACTACACTTCCCCTTTCCTTCTCTCATGTCTCCTTGTCTTTTAATTTTCACTTTCCCAGGGGCTTCACTTGTTCTCAACTTTCCCTTTGATCACTGATGTCCTGTGAATGTATGATGATTCGGAAAGATGAAGACTGGGATTTCAGTATCTTATGGTTTCATAATTTGAACGCTGTGGGCTACTAAAATTCAAACTGCAGCTGCTTGAAAATTTCAAGAATGTCTATCGATGTGTTTTACTTTCGATACCAGAAATAACAAAGAAACTTTTCTCTCCATATGTCATTTGTGTGAAGTCACTAATTAATATTTATTAAATGATCTTATATTATACAACTATGTTATGAATACACCTAGTTATTGGACCATTATAAAGAAATGTGACATAAATTTAAATATTATGGTATTGCAAAGCTTAGGGAAAAAAAATTCTCCATTCTTTTCCTTATACCACTAGTTTGTATAAAGGCTGATCTGGGATTCTTGGATGAAATGGTAGTCTGTTGCAACTAACTAGCATGCTTTTGGTTAACAATAACTAAATATACATCCATCTTTTCATCCATTTTCTGAAGCCAGGCTTACTAATTGAGCACAAGGTAGCTGTTATGTTTCAGCCAGCATTCCTCTCCTCTCTTAGGTCTGAATACCTGTTTTATGTCTTTTGTTTATTATATCATTGCAGTTTATGTTTAGTGTATGCACTAATCTGTGCTTTTCATTAGTTTCTCTGTATCATTTGATTTCTATGTATCCTGGCGTATGTGTTGTTGGTAGATTCCCAAGAGGTGGCGCCACCTGTCAATTATCATCAAGGGACAGCTCACAGCCCTATAAAGGCTAAGAGAACACCCACTTCCTTGCTGTACATTATACACGTATGCTGGGTTTTGGTGAGTTCTCTGTTGTTTGTTTCTGTGATCTGGATTTTCACCTCTCTTTGGAACTGTGCGTTTAGGACTTGTTTTCCACTGGATTGTCTATTTTTGAAGGCAAATCCTTCTGTACCTTTTGTACTCCTTTTGCTACTGAGTATTTTTGTGTGATAAAATATTTATTTTATGAAGAGACTTTATTTGACATTTTTGTCACACAAGCCAAAGTCTGACAGACCTTTCTGTCAAAAGAGAAAGAAAGAACATTTTCAATTTGGCTTTTTAAAACCTACATTTTTGTTGTAGTCCCAATAGATTATAAATGCATAGACATTTTCACACTCTTTATAGGTTTATGTTTCTCTGTTGTTGTTTTTTTTTTATTTTTATAAAACGTCACCACCGTCTAAATGAGGCACTGTGCAGCCACCTGTCCTTGAGACCTTCTGCTTCAAATCCTCTGGGACAAATCCAGGAAATCATGAGGAACTTAAGTACATTTTTGTTAGGTAGAATGCCCAGTCAGGTCTGGCTGGTCTTTTGGCCTTAGAGCCCCTGCAGATTTTTTTTGCTATGAAATTATTGTCATAATTAAGTTGCTTGTTATCATATAAAGTCAATTTTATGAGAGTCTAAAAACTATCTATTCTTCTATGCATATGTGGGCAGCATTTGAAAGAACCCATTGTACTCGAATCTCTTTTTTAAATGATCATATTTTTTCTTTTTCATTAGAAAGTAGATCAAACAGGAGCGAATGTCCTACCCTGGTGAGCTCTAATGTTCTTGATGCTGCTTGTTCTTTGCAGGGAGCCATCGTAAAGAGAGGTTGGGAGCATGCGCGTCCGCACCCACCACACGGCAAACCACCCGCATTGAAATCCAAGTGCAGCCGTATAACGGGTGACACCTCAGCACCATACTGAACAGTGTGAGCTTTTATGGTGTCTGGAGTGTCAATCCTGCCATTAATCCCCAAGAGTTCTCTGCAAATTAGAGGACTTGCTTGCAGGGCTGGATGCAACAGAACAACAACATTTATTTATATAGCACATTTTCATACAAACAATAGCTCAAAGTGCTTTACATAATAAAGAATAGAAAAATAAAAGACACAATAAGAAAAACAAAATAAATCAACATTAATTAACATCGAATAAGAGTAAGGTCCAATGGCCAGGGGGGACAAAAAAAAACAAAAAAAAACCTCCAGATGGCTGGAGAAAAAAATGAAATCTGTAGGGATTCCAGACCATTAGACTGCCCAGTCCCCTCTGGGCATTCTACCTAACATAAATGAAACAGCTCTCTTTGGGTTTAGGGTTCTCACGGAAGGACTTGATGATGATGATGGTCACGTAGATTTCTGCCTTTTAATCCATCCATCATTGTTGGAGCATCATGAAGCTTTGAGTAGGTGGAGGTGGCGCAGGCCACCACCACAAAGAAAACGGAAAAAGAAACAGAAAAAGAGAATAGGGGTCAGTACGGATTTTAGAGCCACCATGAGTAGTTATTATGAGGAAATTGAACATACAGAGTATCAGGATTAAGTTAAATTAAGTTAAATTGAAGTTATAAAGAAAATGCAGATTAACGTCATACCCAGGACAAAGCAATTGCAGGTTAAGGGCCTTGCTCAAGGGCCCAATGGAGTAGAGTCACTTCTGGGATTTGAACCAGCAACCTTCCGATTGCAGTGCAGATCCCTAGCCTCAGAGCCACTATTTCACCTATTTGTAAAGAGATAGCTTAAATACTGTATCATGGTTCTGTGACCCAACTTTGTAGTCATTCTATATTAAAACTAAATAAATATCAAACGAATCAAACAGTGCACTGTACCTATAACCCCCAACCAACATGTGAAATTTATTTTCTTACACTGAGAAATCTCAATTTATTTTTCTTCAACTGATAAAGGAGCGACAGAAAGCTTATAGTTATCAAAATTATGTTGCTTCTGAGCTGTTTGACAATTATTAATGTTTTTTCCCCTTCCTACTGACACTTTGTTGGGTTGCCCACCATAGACAGGAGTGAACGAGTCCCATGTAAGAATTTCTGCTTCTCCCATCCATTTCTTTTTCAGACAGCACCCTTCAATCTCATTCTCACTATAATACCCCTTAAACATTTACTTTCAAGGCATCTAAAATGCTTAAAACCTCTACTGGTACCTCTCTGTCATACACTGGCATGTATAACTTAAAGTTAACACGTGTTTTTGTCTTTAGCAGGCTGGTGGTCTTTTGGCCTTGAAGCCCCTGCAGATTTTTTTTCCACCAGATTCACGCCCCTGAAGTCTTTTTTTATGTTTTGCGCCATCTAGCCATTTAACCTTACTATTGAACTTATATTTAGAGACTTGAAAAGCAATCTGTACATAAGGACTTGTATATCAATGTTATCTAAGTGCATACTGATTTATTCTTATCTCATTTTTTAGTATGTGATTTATTCATTCTTATTTTCATCTGTTTCTAATTTGACTTGTCATCTTGTAAAGCACAGTTACATACATTGTATAAAAATTTGCTGTAGAAATAAATGATGTTGATGATGTAGATGCCTTCTGACTGCTCCATTTCAGATTCTCCTCTTTGTCACAGCCATTCAGTTTTGTCCACATCTGACAAATGCTAATCCTCTGGCTCCTTAAGCTGTTCTTCACAAGGGCAACGGCCTGCTCCTTGGCTTTTTAAGCAGCACTGGGGACCTTCTCAGTTAAGACAGTGGCCACTGTTTAGGGGAACGTTATAGACACAGTTCTTCCTAGGAGGTCATTTCTTTTAGTTTAAAAGGAATTTGGGTAATTAGGCTGGAGCTGTGTCCCTTTCAATATCTCTCTCCATAAATATTTATTACTGCTACTAGCACATACCTCTTTCAAATGAGCAACCAGAAAAGCAAGCAAAACACTTTTAAAGATTTTCTTTTCAGTTTCTGACCATACAATTAAACATCTATTCAGTCAAAGACAGTCAGCGTTTATAAAGCCACTCGTGCCCCATGTCCAGTCCAAAAAATCTTGTTGTATTCTGCACAGGACACAGTCAGAGAAGAACCTGTCACATCCTATGAGTCCTACAATGCAGTAGCATGCGGCAGAAAAAAACGACACAAGACAGCTGCTATTTGATAGACAGCATACTGCATTGTTAAATATTAGAAATCATATCCACACGCAGTTGAGAATAATAGAAACTTAATTAAAGATAAGTCTGTATTGTCTTTGTTAGTTGAAAAAAGATCATAGGGTGCAATTTAATTACAACATGCAATAGGCACTCATAAATATGATAATTTTTTTTTAATTGAGATAAGTCTTCTCTGGTGTGTGCATTCAGAGGAGGTCAAAATTGAACGTGATTTGATGTTTCACAAATAGAAGCCACAGAGATGACCGAGATGCTGGGCAAACAATCTATCCCATCTGTAAGCGACCTACACTTGATCCGTTTAAGAAACTCTCGACTCTTCTGTAAGGGAAGATATATTTATGTTAGAAGACAATGCATACAAAATAAACATTGACACTTAATATAACAATCAGTGCCTACAGCAGTTACGCAGGTTGCTATATCATTTCTTTAAATTGTTTTTCATAATAAAAAGTATTTCAGATCATTTCACTAATGTTAAAAATGTGAATTGGCTTCTTTTGTCCTCAACAAATTTTACAAAAAGTTAGGTTTTTTTTATGTTTAATTTTTAATAACAAATTAATATTTTTTGGATGAAGATAAAAATGTTGAAATATGCCACAACTTTGATTTAGCTCTCTTTGTTTTAGCATTTGTTCATCTAAACTCACAAAAAAAAAAAAAAAAATCTGTTTTAGTACTATTTGTTATTACTAATCCCCTGCAGTTCAGGTTTGTTTTTGTCTGAGTGTTTCGTCTAGTGTTTGTTACTTCTTTTTATTTAATAATGTTGCACATTTATTAATATTTGTTATTGTCTTTGCTTTGTTTATTAATCTGAGTCTGTTGAATTATGTTACTGTGTTGTGTACTGCATTGCCACTCCATATTTGATACTTCTTGATGAGTAACAAATACTTTCCACTGCACTGTAAGCTGACCTTCCATTTAATTCATGAAAGTAATATTCAATTCAAGTTAGTGTTTTAAATTTTATACATGAAAACCTGCAGTGTATGTATTTATTTAGTTCTGATTTTAATTCTCAGCAAAGGGAAATAATGTCAAATGTTTCTTAATTTTAACATTAATTAAAAGTTGCCCTGAAACACTGCAGATGAAATAAGAAATTGCTTTTATTTTATATATTTTGGTTTATATTTATGCTAGAAGAGAATGCACATAAAATAAGCATTAACACTTAGTAGGACAATCACAACTTACAAACAGTTACACATGTTGGTATTTAATTTCTTTGATTTTTTTTCATAATACGTAAGATTTCCCTAATGTTTGTTATAATATTTCTATATTTCTTAAGCTTCAGAAAAAGCTAAATTTCCCCTTGGAAAAAATTAATCTATCTATCTATCTATCTATCTATCTATCTATCTATCTATCTATCTATCTATCTATCTATTGATCTGCTGTTTCTTTGTCTGTCTACGGCTTTGGTCTGCCATGGGTCTGTCTAGGGTTGCCAGTCAGGTTGGTTTATGGGGGTATCTCTGTGAGTATTCTGGGTTCTTTACATCTTTTTTTTCTGATGTATAGGGGTTTTATCACTGAATCATTATTTGTTTGAGATTAATTTTCGTCTCTGTTATTTTTTTACACAAGTCAGGCCTGGCAATGCCCAAAGCCAATGCCATGACCACATCCCAAGTAATGCCTCCTAGACTTCACCTGTAGAATTTGTGAAATCATTTAAGAAATAAAATGGAATAACGGTGATCATGGAGCCAGTAGTCTCTGTTGAGGCTATGTAGAGGAGGTAGATGAGGTGGCAAAAATAGGAGGCTGCAGGAATGTATGATTTGCCTCACAAATGAATAAAACAGTTGTTTTCTTGAATGAAGAAACTTTGGTTCATGACCTAGTACAGGAAGGCTTGGTATTAAATGGATTGTTAGTCACTGTATCACCTTTGTCAACTCCAGATAAACAAATCATTGTTTCAATGTACCTCTGATTTTGAAAAGCAATGTTTTATTAAATGAACTTATGAGATAGGCTGAAGCCATAGCAGAAAGATGATGATCCCGTTAAGGTACAGGTTTCCTGAAAAACGTCATTTCATTCAGGAGGTACACAGTATATGTTATTAAACAGCATACAGGATGAGTTTGATGTTGTCCTGAAATTTAAAGTAGACAGGTGCGATTATGTAGCTGTTGTCTCTACGGAGTTGATGAAATGCTTTAAGTGTGGTCAGACATGGCACAAGACAAACAAATGTGAGGCAAGATGATGAGTAATTCGGAGGCACTGGGAATGTCCAGTAAGCATAGAGAGCTCTTTAAGCATCAGATGACAAAGAAAATGGTTCAGTGAGTACCGTATATAATCGCGTTTAAGTTCTTCCGTGGATAAGCTTGCTTTTACCATATAATTTCCGGTATTTTATAATGTCGGTCATATAAGTCAAATGCAGAAAACTCACGCTATTGATCCAAGAGATTATGATATGCTAATGCTCACCTGAGAGAGTAACCATGGAGCACACTGCATTTTTTTTCTATGTATTGTGCCTACGTGAGTACATCGTAATACCCAAACTATTCCAAAGCGACATTTTCACTGTTTTGTGTTTTGTGTATCTCACACCCTCATACACCTTTATCGTAAGAGTATCCGTTATCTATGATGAAGCGTTCGATCAGAAGAAAATATGAAGCAGGTTTTAAATTAAAAGTCGTTGAAGTAGCGAAAGAAATTGGCAACTGCGCTGCTGTGACAAAATTTGATGTGTCTGAGAAACTGGTGTGTGATTGAAGGGAGCAAGAAAATGAAAAAAAAAGATTAAGTGTCATATTTTTGAATAGGCATATAAGTTGTGATCTGATTTTATGATTGATTTGTCGGGTTTGAAGACCCGACTTATACGAGAGTATATAAGGTAATTTAGGGATTGCTGAGCAAAATTGGGCCGACTGGGTTGATAGGGTTCAGTCCACATTAAACCGCTGAAAGTATCTCAAACAAGATTCTCATGTCAAACAAGAGTGTTAATTGTTAACAGCTTAATGGCCTCCATGTTCTGGTATAGGTTAAGGAGTGCTAATCCTCCAAATTTGCTTATCAAAACTCTCCAGAAAATCATTTTGGATTTTCTTGAGATGGTTCACACTGGGTGAGATGTAGTGTTTAATGCTTACTAGTAGAAGAAGGCTTCATTGACTTTATGAGCAGGTTGGAGGCCTTTAGACTGCAAACATTACAGAGGCTCTCATATGACCCAGAGCATCTGCCATGGAGGGAGCTGGCCTTTGCTTTGTATCATAGGGAGGGGAACTTAAATTTCGATGATCATTTTCTGCTTATACACTCTGCTAATTAGATCCGTCTCACCTGGATTTATCAAAGTATACATGGGACATGGGATGAATACAATTAACAGGGACTGAATTAATCTGGGTAGTACTTTTTTGTTCATGGAAGAACCTTTAATTTGGAATACTGTTTTAGATTGTCCACTGTTACTTTCAGACCATTTTTTCCCATTCTTCTGCTTTTAAAAATTCAACACTTAATTAATGAGAACACAAGGTGGTGGCACATTCCTGTTCATCTTGTGACAGTCTTCGGTATCAGATCAGTGTATCTGACTGAAGTTTTTTTCAGTCAGTTGAAAGCGTCACTGCACATGTTAGGCACAGGCTGTCTGTGTGCTGAGTGTTTTAATGACGACGGGACATCACCTGGTACCAAATGTCCCTGACTATACAGGTAGACCTAGTCACGTTCTGAAATTTGCCACTCTGACTGGGAAACAACGCAACCTATTAGACCAAAAAGAATTATACAAACTTTGTGTCATTGTGATATTTTATGAATTATTGAGAGATATGGCAGATGCATTGAGGAGACTATAATTACAGGATACAGACAGTATTAGACCAGCATGAAAAATATTTTATAAACTCCCATTACAAAAGGTAACTCAGAGATTTATTATGAACAATAGTGCGCTCAGCCTTGGCCACCAATTTTTTTTCTTAGTACAATCACAGCTTCAGAAACTGATCAGTGTCCTTGTTGTACAATAAGAGAGACCATTTTCCATCTTTTTTATTGTGATAGATTAAGATTTCTGTTTTCTTTGCAGTGGTTTGGAGATAGAATTCCCTATAGTTTACTTTATTCTTAGAATAAAATATAATTTAAAAAGTTAAATAATTGCACAATTTCAAATTTCCTAGTGGGACAAGCTAAACAAGCAATACTGAAGACAAGAAAAGCCAATGAAAAACACCTCATGGTGACTGATGCACTGCTATTATTCAAAGTTCTGATTAAAAGCAGACTGAAACTTGAATTTAACTACCAAAAGCTGATTAAAAACACCAAAATGTTTAGTGAAATGTGGGGAACGGGACTAGTAGTGTGTACAATTAGAGGGGCTAAACTGGTAATTATAGGATAGCATTAATGTGTATCAATCAGGACTTTGTTTAGTTCTGAATGTTTCAGTCAGTTATTGGAATTTTCTTGTGTGGAGTCGGAGGAGTGTAGTGGTAAGTTAATTTAAAATAATAGATAATTGGCTGAATTGATATGTGGAGTAGGAGCAGGAGGAGTGTACTGAATGATAGTGGTCATTATGTATTAAAGGTTGCATTCAATAATATGTGGTAAGTGGTATGGTTTAAGAAATTAATTTAGAGAAAAATAAAATATATTCACATTTTAATAGAATTGCATTTTTCCTTGTATGCACTGAAGTTCTGTATTCTTTTGATATTTGTCTGAACAAAGTTTGTTTAAAAAACGAAACTATATCTAATACAAAATAGAATATCAGTTCACTCTAGAACCTAGAATCAATTGCAGGATTAGCAGTATGGTAGAAAAATATGTCTGTCTATCCATCTGCCTGTGTATATATTTGCATGTCAGTTTTTGCCTGTCGATTATTCCTATCCATCTGTTCTTTTTATGTACAAACATTTTTCATATTGGGATCACAGCAAGATATTAATTCTAAAGGATTAAAACAAGACTATGAAATCTCAAATACTAAACACCTAGTATAATGGATACTAACACATCATGGCAACTGATTCAGCAACCAAAATGAAAGCATATCAGTTACTGATGCTGAATAAATGTATATTTTAAGAGGATGTATTTCACAGGACAAATTCTAAGACTAGAAATCATGGTGAATGCCAATTGTGCTTAATGCTAAACAGTTTTAAAGTATGTAAAGGCTTTCTGTCTGGTCAGCAGTAAAGGTTGTTGGAATGCCTTGGCCGGCTCTTATTCAGGTGCATCACATACAAATAAGACATATAGAGTATGTTAAACTTTAGATCTCCTCAACAGACCAGTTTTCCTAAATCATTCGTTTTCAACACAATGAGTCGGAATGTTTAAACTATTGCATTCAACAGGTGTTGATCCTTTTATTTTTAATGTTTTCATTGTTTAAAATTTAGAACACATTTGACTATCTTTTTCCCTACAAACACTATATAAATAAATGCATTCAGAAAATGGACAAATTCAACATTTGCTTCCAATTCTCTAGCTGGTAAACCATTCAAGAGGTGAGTACCTGGTAAGAAAAAAAAAACTAAATGAATTCCACAAAAGAATACACCAAGGCACAGTATTACAATGCACTAAGTACACAGAGCGGTGCAGCCAGTGTGTGTTCATGCAGCACTGTTTATTCTTTAATTAAAAAATGACTGACTTTGCAGTAGATAAATTAGAAGTGCTTTGCATTCTGTGCACTCACTGAAATGGAGATAGTGGCATATGCTCTACATCATATTATGAAACCCAATGAAAAGGCCCTTATCACACATCTTCAAAAATTGCCAATAACCAAAAGATAGCAGAGTTATGAATACTGGCATTCCATATAGCACAGGCGTCCAGAGAGTTAATATTCAAACTAAAACATATCTAAAATAACAATCACAAACCAAGCAGCCAGCCTTGGTTATGTGGAATTATTATGTTTGTCTAAATACTGAATGCTTCCTTATCTACTCTAAGTGCAAAGAGAGATTAGATAATGTTAAAGTCCTTTTAATAGCTGTGGATGGCTCTAGCACAAGATTAAATTCAAACAAATCTAAGCAATGCTCTGGTGGCGTTAAAGCCCAGTTTCTTAAAGGTGTATAAGCTTCTTTTACTGATATGCGAGTTACAAGGAAAACATTTGGAATTAAGAAAAACTTATTTATCCTGGTAGACATGTACTAATCATTTTGTTGAGTTAAATTCTAATAAGAATTAATTAATAAATAGTAAGATACATACAATGTAATTATTTTATACACAGAGAACAAGCAATCCAAAAGAGAAAATAAATCTGAATGGCCATTAAATTGTAATATGAGTGTTTAGGTTTTTAATTGAAGACTTTAAACCTAAACTCTTGTTCAGTAGGTTTACCAGAAATACACAAATGGTTAAAAAAAGAAAATCATAAAACAGTAAATCTTATATATATATTACATACTGTAGTGGCCCTTTGCTGATAATATTTATTGCTAATTAGCTGACCTGGTCCATGGTAAACTGGTCTAGCATTTAAATCTTTTCTAGCCATTTCTCTTCTGCAATGTTTATGCAGTATTCACAAAACAGATCCATGGCACCATGAAATACTCAGGAATACACACAAATCTCAAATCTGATTTCCCCCTGGCAACAAATGAAGCTCTATCTATCTATCTATCTATCTATCTATCTATCTATCTATCTATCTATCTATCTATCTATCTATCTATCTATCTATCTACACTGTAAAAAATGTCCGTGAAATTAACAGTGAATTGCTGTAAAATCATTACATCAAAAAGTGTAAATAGAAAATAATGCAGCAGTGTATGATTTACAGTAATACTATAGTAAAATACCTAACTAAACACAACTGTTAATTTCAAATTAGTAATATGTTAAAAGAATCATATTTCTTTGTAGAATGTACAGATTACTGTATTTTAAATATAGAAAAACTGTGAATCAAAAAGCAATATAATATAGTTAATATCACAAGATAACAGTGTTAAAATGATGTTTTTTTTGTCAGCTACTTTTTTTTAGAAAACATATTACATTTTACAAATTTATATGTTATACTTTACAGATAAGAATATGCACAAATACAGTAAAATTGTGTTAATATAAGTGGCTTAAAAAGCAGGTGATGTGTCTGTTAGAATTGAGTATTTAACAATCTATAAGTAAACTGCACTACACTTGAACTATTTTTATATCCTCCCTACTAAAAGAGTTCATGACTAAGTAGAGCTTATAGATTTTAAAACATTTTAAACGTTATGGAAACGTTCCTTTAAACCTGTACTTTCCCATTTATCTTCACTGTACAAAATAAAATGTGCTCAGTATAACTAAGCGCATGAGACTGCAGTGAACATGGAGCATGTTGTTAATATTATACTTATTATATATATTACAGATTTACAGTTAGTTTCATAAATATTAGGACATTGACAAAAATGTTATTTTGCCTGCCCGTCACGGAATACGGGTATTAAAAAAAATAATTATTATGATTTCCTAATGTGTAGATTTTAAAGTTTCAATTTTAATTTTAGAGCATTTACACATAAGGTGACCAGTGAATGAGTTGCAGAAATTTTTATTTTTGTCTTCTAAATGGCACTGGCGGAGGAGCTGAACATCTTCTTCACCCGTTTTGAGGTCACTGCACCGGATGCTTTAGAGGCACGGCAACACCACACAGCCCACTGTAGTACCATCATCACTCTGGAGGAACATGAAGTGAGGCGCACCCTGCGGGCCGTAAACCCGAGGAAGGTGGCTGGTCCTGATGGCGTACCAGGACATGTACTGAGGGATTGCGCAGACCAGCTGGCTGAGATCTTCACCAGGATCTTCAACCAATCCCTCGCACAGTCGAATGTCCCATCCTGCCTCAAGACCTCCACCATAATACCCTTGCCCAAGAAACCTCACATCTCCAGTCTTAACGACTATCGACCAGTGGCACTCACCCCAGTGGCGATGAAGTGTTTTGAGAAGTTGGTCTGTTATCACATTACAGCAGCCCTACCCCGCAGCCTTGACCCCCACCAGTTTGCTTATAGAGCGAACCGATCTACTGAGGACGCCATAGCCATAGAACTCCATGCCGCCGCAACACACCTAGAGAGGCAAGGAAGCTATGTACGCATGCTTTTTGTAGATTACAGCTCTGCATTCAATACCATTCTTCCCTGCAAACTGGATGTCAAACTAAAATACCTTGGGCTCCCTCACAGCACCTGCAGATGGATCAACAGCTTCCTCACTGGCCGCAGACAGAGAGTGAGAGTGGGCCGTCACACATCACCAACCCTAAGCCTCAGCACTGGGTCACCTCAGGGCTGTGTGCTTAGTCCACTGCTCTACTCTCTCTACACACACGACTGCACCCCCGCCCACCAGAGCAACACCATTGTGAAATTTGCAGATGACACTACCGTGGTGGGGCTCATATCTGGGCGAGACGAGTCTACCTACAGAGATGAGGTGGAGCAGCTGTCTTCTTGGTGCAAGGATAACAACCTCCTCCTAAACACTTAAAAGACCACAGAACTCATAATAGACTACAGAAGAAACAAGACAGAAGTCCAGCCTCTAATCATCAGCGGTGACTGTGTGGAGAGGGTGGCAGACTTCCGGTTCTTGGGAGTCAACATAGAGGAAAGTCTATCCTGGAATGTGAACACCTCTGAGCTGCCGAAAAAGACCCAACAGAGACTGTACTTCCTGAGAGTACTCAGGAAGAATAACATCACACAGAGACTGCTGGTGTCCTTCTACAGAGCCTCTATAGAAAGTATCCTAACATACTGCATATGCATATGGTGCGCTAGCTGCACAGTGGCTAAGAGGAAAGCACTTCAGGGAGTCATCAACGCTGCCCAAAGGATCATCAGCTGCCCTCTCCTCACACTAGAAGATCTACACAGCTCCCGCTGCCTCAAAAAAGCCCATAACATCATAAAGGACACCTCACACCCTGGACACTCCCTATTCAAACTGCTGCCGTCAGGCAAACGGTATAGAGCAATACATGTAAGGACAAATAGACTCAAACATAGTTTTTACCCAACTGCAATAGCACGTCTCAATGCCACTAAAAGCAGATAATGGTCACAAAACAGCTATATGAATTATGCACTGGCTTATGCAATTTGCACTACTGAATGTTTGTCTATAATGTTTGTTTATATTCACTCGTTTTTTTTATATAGATGTGATAATTTGCACAACTGAATGTTTGTTTATAATGTTTGTTTATATTCTACTCGGTTTTTTATATATGTGATAATGCACTGACCAGAGACATCTTTCAATTTCATTGTACCTGTGACAATGACAATAAAGATCATTCATTCATTCATTAAATGGTCAGTTAGCTGCTCATCTGTTCCATAGCTGTTCATCAGTTATTTATTTTTGAATTATTTTAATTGTTAATCAGTTGTAAATGATAAAATGAAATGTTTCTCTTTTTCATTACAGAATGACATTTGGTAATATTTATAGTGCCTTAAGGCAATTTTAAATATAGCAGTAATGATTTGCAATGCACATTTTACATTCCCGCGAAAATAAACAGCTGTGTTTGAATCTGAAACTCGTGAGCGCTGCCTCATCCACTCACAGAGCAGCAGAATGTATTTCTGTTCTCTCATTGGACTAAATTATTACGGGAGCCACCATCTTGCCGAAGTTCGTAGCTTGCGGCTGGGTATGCGTCCTCTTTAGTAGCGTCTGGAAAATGACGCCGAGTACCACTGGTAAGCTAGCAATTCATTTCCTTCAAATCTGAAATACATGACCGTTTGTTGTCACAATGATACTCCTTTTGTGTGTGGCCGAGGGTAAATTTTACAGTCATAACACCGACTAAGCTGGTGTTAATTAGTCTGGTAGGTTTCATGCTTAATGTTGAACTCTTTCAGATGGTTTGTTTTCAGTTAGCTTTTTAGTTCGTCATGCTGTTGTGGAACAGTGGTTTTGGCAGAATTATCCACGAAGGGTAACAAGTTTAAAAAATGACGTTTTTATTAGTTTTCTAAAAATGATTACCTGCCGTTTTTGCAGCAAAACATTAGCTTAGTTGAGGAGTTACGTGCTGTATTTAAGAGTTCATAGGAACGAACCTCATTGCTCTTTCAAATGTGTTTGTGCTGACTGCAAGCGGACATTTTGTACTTACCCAGCTTTTAAAGCTCATTTCTATCGGGTTCACAATGTGCCTGCACACTCTGTTACTGTTACAGCCGTTGTTACAGATTTTCAGTGCGACATCTCGCTATGTGAGCGCTAGTTTCACACCGTAAAAGAACTCATATATCCCGCTCAAAAGAGCATATAGTGGAGGGGCGACCTGTGGCATGTCCAGTAACTGGTTGTAAAAATATGTTTACTATGAAATTCTCATTTACTGCCCACATATCCAGGAACATAGGGCTTGTTCAGTGAATAGTATAAGTGACATGTACAGGGGTAACGTCTCTCAGCATTCTGCTCTCATTGCATGTGAAGATTCTTCCCTGAGCTCAACTGAAAGCATTGGATTGCCTCAGAATTTCAGTGAGACCTTTCTTAGGAATGTATGCTTATTCTACCTAAAACTGCAACTTCAACAATACAGACAGTTGTTGAAGAGCTGCAAAATGTGCATGAGTTGGGACATGACTACACTTTAAGTAAACTACGTTCACTTTTGAACAAGGACATGTGTCTAACAAATGATGCTATTGTTAAAGTCTGTGATTGTATGAGGGATTCAGATCTGTTCTCTGTCTGTCATCTGGGACCACTAAGAACAACCTATTCAAGAGCTCAGGTGCTTAAAAAGATGTTCAAATACACAGAACCTAAAATTGTAACATTAGGAAATGATGAAAATATGACACAAAGGTTTGCTTACTACATACCTGTGATGCAAACATTAAGTAGCTTATTAGAATCAGAATTATGAAAGAATTCAGTGTCATAACAGTATTGTGAAACAGATTCTGATTATTTTGGTGACTTAAATGATGGACAAAACATTTGGTCCAACCAGTTCTTCATTGAAAATCCAGGATGCCTGAAGCTAATTCTGTACCAGGATGCTTTTGAAATTGTCAGTCCCCTTGGCTCTGCTAGGAAAAAACACAATGTTGTTGCAGTCTATCTTTCTGTTGCAAATTTACCTGCTTTATGTGCGATGCGATCACACTTACTGTGTAGAGAGCATGACCTCATACAATTTGCAAGTGCCAGGTTTTCTCAGAGATGTTACTGGATTTAAAAGATTTGGAGGAAAATGGAATCACTATACGTACAACAACAACAACATTTATTCATATAGGGCATTTTCATATAAAAAAGTGTAGCTCAAAGTGCTTTACAAAATGAAGAATAGAAAAATAAAAGACACAATAAAAAATAAACATAAGTCAACATTAATTAACATAGAATAAGTAAGGTCCGATGGCCAGGGTGGACAGAAAAAACAAAAAAAAAACTCCAGATGGCTGGAGAAAAAACAAATTCTGTAGGGATTCCAGACCAAGAGACCGCCCAGTCCCCTCTGGGCATTCTACCTAACATAAATCAAACAGTCCTCTTTATATTTAGGGTTTTCACGGAAGGACTTGATGATGATGGTCATGTAGACTTCTGGCTTTCAGTCCATCAATGTTGGTGCATCGTGATGCTTTGAGTAGGTGGTGGTGGCGCATGCCGCCACCACAAAGAAACCGGAAAGAGAAACAGAAGAGAGAGTTGGGGTCAGTACGGATTTTGGAGCCACTATGAATAGTTATTATGATGAACTGAACATACAGAGTATCAGTATTAAGTTAAAGTGAAGTTATAAAAAGGCCATGTTAAAGTAATGTGTTTTCAGCAGTGTTTTAAAGTGCTCTACTGTATTTGCCTGGCGAATTCCTATTGGCAGGCTATTCCAGATTTTAGGTGCATAACAGCAGAAGGCCGCCTCACCACTTCTTTTAAGTTTAGCTTTTGGAATTATAAGGAGACACTCATTTGAAGATCTAAGGTTGCGATTTGGAATATAAGGTGTCAGACATTCCGATATATAAGATGGAGCGAGATTATTTAAGGCTTTATAAACCATAAGCAGTATTTTAAAGTCAATCCTGAATGACACAGGCAACCAGTGTAGTGACATAAAACTGGAGAAATGTGTTTGGATTTTCTTTTCCTAGTTAGGATTCTAGCAGCTGCATTCTGCACTCGTTGCAAGTGATTTATGTCTTTTTTGGGTAGTCCTGAGAGGAGTGCATTACAGTAATCTAGTCTACTGAAAACAAAAGCGTGAATTAATTTCTCAGCATCTTTCAATGATATAAGAGGTCTAACTTTTGCTATGTTTCTTAAGTGAAAAAATGCTGTCCTAGTGGTCTGATGAATATGCGATTTAAAATTCAGGTTACAGTCAACGGTTACCCCTAAGTTTTTTACTCCTGTCTTAACTTTTAATCCTAATGCATCAAGTTTATTTCTGATAACCTCATTGAATCCATTATTGCCAATTACTAAAATTTCAGTTTTCTCTTTATTTAGTTTAAGAAAATTACTATTCATCAATTCAGAAATACCAGTAAGACATTGTGTTAGTGTATCGAAAGAGTCAGAGTCATCAGGTGCTATAGATAAGTACAGCTGTGTGTTATCAGCATAGCTGTAGTAGCTCATATTGTAACCTGAGATAATCTGACCTAACGGAAGCATATAGATTGAGAAGAGCAGCGGACCCAGGATAGAGCCTTGTGGAATACCATATAGAATATCATGTACAGGTGAAAAGGTAGAAGGGGCTCTGTATTGTATTGCAGGGGACAATTTGGGTTCACACAGCATTGGTGAGTTTGCTGAAAACTTTAGTCATTCTTGGTACCTTTTACAGGTTACTGTGAAATCACGCGAAGTGAGCTTCATAGTGATAATCCAAATGTATGTGGTCCACAGCACACCCCTGAAAGTTATGATTCTGCTCTTGGTAATCTACAAGCTGAAGACAGTCAAGACGTCAAAGGTATAAAGATAAATTCTGTTTTCAATGCTTTGAAATCTTTTTATGTTTGCCAGCCTGGTCTGCCACCTTGTTTAGGCCATGATGTATTTGAGGGTATCTTTTCCTATGATGTTGCACTGTACTTGAAGCACTTCATTAAGAAAAAGAAATGGCTTACATATTCACTTTTGAAACGGCACATCAAGCAGTTCAGGTACAAAGGATCTGATGCTCTCACAAAGTCTTGTGCTGTCAACTCTGAGGTGTTCAAGCTTTTGGGTCAATCCATTCAGAACTGGAATTTCTTAAGGATGCTGCCTGTATTAATTGGTGACAAAGTGCAAAATCCAGAAGATGATGTGTGGCAGTTAACTCTACAGCTTAAAGATATTGTTGATATGATTTGTGCATAAAAGATTTCTTTGTCTTGACATTATAATCCAAGAATATCTGGACTGAAGAAAATGTTTATTTCCTGAGAGTCCACTAAAACCAAAACACCATTTCTTGCGGCACTATTCAGCACTAATTTTGAAATTTGGCCCCTTGATCAGATTATGGACAATGTGTTTTGATAGTAAACACAGCTGCTTCAAGAGATGTGCCAGACATTTGAAAAACTTTAAAAACATCTGCTTAACTTTATCCGAAAGACATCAGATGTTTCAGGTGTATCTTTCAGCTGGGTCAGGGTGCAGTGAGCTGCTGCAAGTCCAAAACAGTTGTACTTTTTATTCAACCTTTACAGTGACACAATTAAACATGCAGTGAGTGACTTTGGCTTTTCAGAAAACAATATTTGTGTCTCAACAGACATACTGTATAAAGGTACATCGTATAAAAAATGCAATTTCCTTTTGTCATAAAATGATGAGCCAATGGAGTTTGGGGGAACTTCTCATTAGTTCAATTCAAAATGATGCAGGTGTGTATTTTGTGATGGATATACATAATGCTGACTGACATTCTGAATACCACCAGTGACAAAACAGAGCACAAGACAGTAATGTTAGAACATTAATGACTTGGTAGATTTGTATCCGTTACCATTATATGTTCTTAACGGGCACCAAGTCATTCCACTGAAACACAGTGTGTTGTCAAAATAAACAAGATCTTGGCCAGTGTGGTGGAGAAACAAAATGCATATGTATGCTTAGTAAAAATAATAAAGTACTATTTGAAAAATATGATAGTGACAGCAGTTTTTACTTTTAGTTGTTCAGAAATAATAACTGCAAATCCTCACCCACGTTATATATTCAAAGCAGAGGTTCCTCTTATCGGTATTTTTGTACAGTGTTACTTGAATGAATATCTGATTACGCCTGTCTTTTATTTGTAATCTTGAAAACTGGTGTCATTCTTCCTCAATTCCAGAAATGACTTGGAGCAAATATTTCTACTCACCACTATCACTGATCTCTTGCCTGACCTTCCGGAGGCCACAAAAGATATTCTAGAAGAGAACTTGCGATCCTTTGGGGTGGAGACATATGATGACTTTCGGTGTATTGAGGAAGCCGATTTGCTGTCACCGTTGAGGCCAGTTAAAGCCAGGAAAGTCTTTGCTGCTTGGAAGCTGAGATGTAAGTCAAGTATTGCAGTACAGGATGCAACCAGTACCCAAAGTAGCCTGCATAAAAGATCAATCATAAATATAGAAACATAGTGTTCCATGTAATTCATTTTACGTGTGTGTGTGTGTTTTGCCAGAATAATTCTGTAAAAATTCAGTGAAAATGTGAACAACTGTACAGAACAACCTGTAAATTTAACACTTTAAAACTGTTGTTAAAATAAAAAATACAGTTTAAACTGGTAAATCCAACTTCTCTTTTCTGCTGAATTAGCATGATCACAGTAAAATTGAATGGGGTTCATTGTAAAATAAACAACAACTGCATGTAAATTTACCTAAAAAATCAGTTTAATAGCAGTGTAGTCATGTTAATTCAGCAGAAAAGGACTGTTGGATTTACCAGTTTAAAATGACCAGTTTAAATTGTGTTTTTTAAAATAACAGTTTTAAAGTGTGAAATTTACAGGTTGTTCTGTAAAGCTGTTCACATCTTCACCGTATTTTTTACAGAATTATTCTGGCAACCACAGCTGCCAGTTTTCTTTTTTTTTGTAAAAACAGCAGATTTTTTTTACAGTGTATCTATCTATCTATAAATGTTTTTTTACAGAAGCTTTTTAAATAAATAAACACATAAATAGGTACATACTATGCACACTTTGGACTGAACACACACCAGAAGGACTATAAAGCAAGAAAATTAAAAGGAAAATAAAAGTCAACAGCCCCAGTCCCAGTGAGGAATTATGCAGACGCACTGCTGTTGACATAAAGGAGCCTCAATAGTGTTTCTTGACACACATCTTCTGAGAAATACATTGGCTGAAAGTCCTTAGTGTTAGGATGTTAGAGAGAGATTTTGTGCAGCATTGTTTTAATTTTTGATTTACTGCTACCTCCGGGGGGTCCAGTAACTGAGCTTGACCTTTTAATTAGCTTGTTGATTCAGTGGGCCTCTCTTGAAGTGATGTTACCAGCCCAGCACCCCACAGTGTAAAAACTCTCACTGCCCATCAAAGAGTTACAGAGGATGTGACTTTGCTTTTATTTAGCTCTTTTCTCACTACACAAAACGCTCAGCAATTGCTGAGTCATTATCCACGACACCACAGGCTCAGCCACCTGCATATCTTTGAATATGTTTTATTATGTTAAACCTAGACTTATCAACAAGTAGTTGTGAATATCTGTGAGTGCAGGATTAAAACAGAGTGCTGCACACAGCTGTAATATGCATATTCAGTACAAAATACATACAGTACATGCTTGAGATGCATTAGCACTCAATGTCATTTCATGACTTAACTTGTATGTTGTGCTTTTGCTCAAATTACGTAGCACTTTGTGCATTTCCTGAATCAGCTTCTGCACAGCTTGTTGCAGGTGTCAAGAATCATGTAATGGAATTACCAAATAAACCAAATGACATTTGTATTTGGCTTATTGTTTTGTATTTATATGGGTGTTAGCAACCACAAAGCTGGTAGAGTTATAGTACTTTTATTTAATGTATCTTCATGTGGCACTTGGTGCCACTGCTCTACTGCCATGTTGTCTGCCTGTCTATGGAAAAGTCATATCTTATGAAGAAGCACTGGAATCATTGGGTAGAAGGATCCTTTCATCAGATTGGCAAGCCCAGCACTGACTCAGTTGTGGAATGGCCAGTAGGGGGGAAGCAGCTTGTTGGCCGAGGACTCCAGGACTCTGACCGTGTCTGGCTCGTCTCTGATTCCTTTTCCATAATCTGGCTGTGGTTCTACAACCAGGTAGATATTGTTGCTTTTCATTTACATTAATTAGTTTCAACTTTGTTTTTGATGTATTTTTAACAAATCTGCATTCTCATATATGATAGTTCAGTATTTAGTCAACTGTACGATCTATTCTTCTATACAGCACCTTGAGAGATGTCACAGCACTCTGCATCTGCACTTGGTAAAAAGTGCTGTGCAACAACAAAATTGTTTGTATTATTTTATTGTATTTCTGAGGTGGCAATGATAGATTGACCATTTAGCTCTGTAAGACAATTCCTTGTATTCTGTTTTGTTTGTAGTATTTACCCCATGTTCTGACACCCATTGCACTCCCCAGCATTCCTGGAAGGGCATCTCTCTCTGAATTGCCTTTCCCAAGATTTCTTCCATTTTATTCTCTACAAGTGTCCTTTTGGGAAGTTTTTTTTTTCTTGTCTTATTAAAGAGTCAAGGATGGGGACTATCAAAAACAGGGCCTGTTAGAGGCAATTAAGGCACTTCTTGTGTGATTTTGGGCTCTACAAGAAATACATTGTTATTGTTGTTCTAATAAGTCAGAAAAAAGTACTGGAGCTAGAATTAAATTCATATTTTACGATTGCAACTCAAATACAAAATAGCTGATTCCATGGCTCCAACTCCAATTTCACAATCTTGCTTGTATCTGTCTTCACTCCTGACTCAGAGCTCACTGAGTTTGTGGGAAAGGGGCAGCTTTATACCCCTAATTTGAGGTCACTGTATTTGCCACACCAGCAGTCATTTCTGGGATCACAACTGGTGTGTAGAAATACTAGAGGTCACTCTGGATGCCCAGAATTCTGAGTCTAATGCAATACTGTATATAAAGGGTTGGTTGTTCCCTAGGAAGGCTGATCAGCTGGGGTCAGTAAGCTTTACAAGAGAACCCCATGCTCTCTTAATAAAAATTTCCTCACTATTGATAGTCCTCCTCTTCTGTGTCTGAGCCAATCTTGTTCCTCTGAGATAGCTAACCTGTACAACCACTAATCTATATATATAAAAGTCAATGTATGTATGTATGTATGTATGTTCCAACATCACGTCCGAATGGCGGGAGTGATTTTCATGAAACTTGGTACACATGTTCTTCATTGGTCGACTAAAAATACTATAGGGTGAAATCAGCCTTAACTCACCCTCTTCTGGGTAGGGTGGGGGGTGATCTTGCGGTCTTGTATGCATGTTATCATCCAGTTGACACTCGGAACGACCACTAGAAGGCCAACTGGAGGTGACTGCCTGCATTCTTTATGTTTGATCACCACCGTGCTCCTGTTGCTTTTGAAATTAAATAGAGTTGGCCGGGTTGGCATCCCAACTATTTTTGGAACTTATTCTGTCTTTGTGACTTGAACAGCCATATATATATCTTATACAGTATATAAACGTCTACATGTGGAAGTGTGTGTCTCTGTCCGGCCTGGAAGTGAGAAGTAAAGTCGGGGTAAGGGCTCCGGCTTCGAGGATACGCAAGTGAGGCCAGCACACCGGCAAAAGGAAACCTCTGAAGAAAGACAGTCACTTAGCTGCTAATGCACAAATGATGTAAGCACTTCGGCAACACAAATCCTCCTAGGAGAGAAATGCCCAGAGTAGTTCTGATGATTTCAATACTTTCTAGGATCCCATGCTTTTAACAGCACGGGCTTACACAGTTAGTATATATATCTATATCTAAGTCTATATATATAAAAGCCAAATACCACTGGCTCACTCATCACAAAATCACCTGAACCATGAGGACTTGGAACTTGAAATTTGGAATGTAGGTTACCCTTGGTCCATAGGTGCTAGGTTAGAAACGGTTTTAAAAATTTCGAGGTCCAAGCGCGTTTTGCCTGTATGTCTGTCCGCTTTTCAAAATAGAGTTACTTAATAAATTTAGATCTGGTTGTTTTCTAAAATTTTCTTGAACTTTCCGGTTGATTTTGTGATTTCTCTCATCGCGCTAAATACCATAGTTTGCTTGCAGTACTGATGTATTTATGCAAATCCACATAGTTACATGTCTGTTTCAATAAAGATATACAGTAATTGAATGGTTGTCTGTCATTTTGATTATTCAGCTGCATTATTAGAGGACTGGCCAGCAGTTCAACCTGCAGGTGTTTTTACATTATGCATACTAGCAGTTTAGACTGTTCAGACTTTTTAGCTCCTTATTTTTTTTTTTGCTGGCACACTAGACTGCTGATCTGTGGTGGCTATTTTAATTCATTTTAATTTTAGAGAGTTAATCAGTGATTAGAGCACTTTATTTTACCACTTTGAATCCTCATCTTTGAATCTCATTTTTACATCTCAGTCGCTTGACTGTGTGAGCACGTCTTCAATTTGGCATGTCAGAGCTGAGGGTGAAAGAAGATCTATAGCTCAAGCATGAGTCACTCTGCCTGTTTAATGCGGAAAACAAAGCTAAAGAAAACCTGCACATCCTAATTGTTTTCGTTCGACAGCTTTTACCATTTTCAACTGACTTGGTGAGCATGTATAATTTAAATGTACATTTATGGGTGAAAAAATAATAATGGCATATAGGGCTGAATGAAGCAAGATGAAAAATATGAACTCAGTACAGGATGACATATCCGCATTCATTAGACCTTTGGTTCTGAGTGCTAAAGTGCACTGACTTCGAGATTTGAATCAGAAAGTAACAAGTCAAGTTTTTTGTCATGTGTATATAGTACAATGAAATTTGTGCTCGCAAGTCTCCTCAGACAGTTGACAAAAGCGCACAAATAAATAAATATATTTAGCCTGCAACATACTGTATGTCTATAGAATTAGATGCAATATATATCATTGAATACCAGTATCACTGGTTAAATAAAAAGCATGTAATTCAAACTTAAAATAAAAATACCTAAACAGACATGGAGACATACAGGTGTTTCTTTCTGTAAACAAGTGACAGGATTTACTAGACCTTGCAGAACCTGCACATTTACTAATGTTTCCAACAGTGCAGGTAACTGCTTTGGCCCCCTGGTTTACAGTTATTTCACTTTTGATAATTTGCAGTTTCATTACCAGAGGTTGCTTACATTTATTACAAAAGTCAAGGCATATGACCTTTTTGAATAGGAATGCTTATTTTCTCATCTTGTCAGTTTAATATGTTTAATATTTGTGTGTGTGTTTTGTTTATCTAAATTCATGAAGCATTTTAAAGTTAAAATGAAAAATAAAGTAGCAATCAGAAATGGCACATTCTCTAAATCCCTGGCCTGCAATGGACTGGCACTGTACCTAGGGTTGGCTTCTGCTTTGCATCCCAAATGGATAGAACATGTTCTGTCCCCCTGCAGCCCTGAACTGGATCAAATGAGTTTCAGAATGTCGTATTATGCTATGGATTACTTTATCACAGAAAATAAAAACTATTTTTTTAATAATAGTGAAATTCAATTTGGTGCTGCGACAGCCAAAGTACCTATGTTTCCAGACAGAACCAGTGTGTCTCATTTTGGAGGTTAAAAAAACGATTGAGACCAAATAGAATTTCAGAAGGATGGAGTTGAAATGTGCCAGATCATTACTGCATGCTACCTTGTTCCTAATATAACGAGTCTAATAAAATAGTTGAAGAGAAGACCCTGCATATTGATTAGAGACACAATACAGAGAGAATAAGAAGATGAGAAAGAATGAGGTTTACTTGTGAAAATGAGGTTCTGTAAATGTTATTGTAGTTTAGAGAGAAATAATGAAATTAACTGAAGAGACACTGAAAACCACACAGTGCATTAATATACACAAGATAGGGTATAAATAAATTGACTTTTTCATTGAACATCAAAAGTCAGCACCTTTATGAACAAGTTAGGATTTTATAGGATGTCATTCACTTCATTAATTTTTGATCCTTAGATTCAATTACTGCAAAAGTCAATAAGCAGTGTGGCCTATGTTCTCGCCTGTGATTTTTATTTCTTAATCATGGTCCTACAAAAGTCTTCATATGAAAGTTAAGATTCTTTACAGTAGTCACACAAACCAGATTTTGTATAGTTTATGCCTACATTTTGTCATTTATTACTAAAATATGAAAAACGTTTCTGTTTTAACAATGTGTTTACACAGATTATTGTAGAAACAGAACACACATGAAATGCATGTGTTCCAAATAACAATCTATTATTTTCACTCTAAAACTCCAGCACTTCACTCCCAGATAATCAAGGTATGAGCTGGGATAACTTTGTGCACATTCTGCGGCAGTGGGGCGATAAAATAGTAGGCTGCTTGCTGCTTGTCTTTATCAGCACATTTACAGGACAAAAGACACTGACGGAGAGGTGCGATGGGATTTAAGGTGGGATGGATTTAACAGTTTTTTTGTAGGCTCTGCTAATTCTAGTGTTAATGGGGACTGATTAAATGTGTACACAGGGGAAGGATTTAGAGGTTAGACTACATACTCTTCTTTTCTTTCCATAGCCCAGAACAAACTGAGTCTCCAGAAGACATGCATGTTCCCTCAAACCCCACCTCTTCCCTCACTTCTTCCAGTCTGCCAGCCATAACATCCCAGCACAACAACAAATCAACATCAATTGTGGACCACCAATGGCACAAGACATATTACCTTTACTTAACCCATGGTTTTCCTTTACTGGATCAGCAACCATTAATGGGTTAACCCGTGGCACCTCTTTACTCTTTCCTGTGCTTTTTTATTGCAAAATATACATAGATGCTACATATATATGTGTGTCACTGTTAGTTCTTCCTCATTGGGAAAAAATAATTATAAGCACAAGGCATGACACTTAAAATTGAATTGCAAATTCCAGATACCCCAATCCAGGGAGGTTAAAGGAAGGGATAAGAAAATAAGACCAGATAAGTATAAAGTGGACTATAGAAGCTGAAGGGCAGGTTACCCATGATGACTTAAATGGTTAGAACTCCACCTGAGAAGCTAGTCCAGTCTATTTACACTGAAGAGAACCAAACATTGACAACTTGGAAAGGACAGAAAATCTGCTTCTTAAAAAATGTCCAGCTCTTCAAACCTAGAAAACTCAGTTTAACAGAATGGTGACCCTATTTAGATTTACAGTCAGGTCCATAAGTATTTGGAGTGTGACAGAATTTTCATAATTTTCCCTCTATACACCACCACATTGGATCTGAAGCAAAGCAATCAAGATGTGCTTAGCCTGTGGTTTGGCAGTGAAAAAGCTGTCTCAAAAAGAAAGAATTTTTGGGATGCCAACTTAGTCTCCCCATTTATTTCTCGTCAGATGAACTTAATCAAATGGAAAATAGAAAAGAAAAGGTGCAGTTTAGCACTACTCCCCACACCGGGGTTTCTTATAAACAACTAAAGGTTTAATTGCTCCATCCTACAAGCAGCTCTGGTCTTCAACAGAAGACGTCTTCTTCTGGGACAACTGGTTTTTATGGTGGTCGGAGCGGAAGGGGCACAACTTAGGTACCCTAATTGGGTGTTTTCTCACTGGTGTGAGAGAAGAACAACAAGAAAGTAAAGTTACTGGTAACCCCTCACTCTCATCTCAGTGGGTTATTGTATATCTGGACTAAGCCTGTGGAGGAGTCCTCTGACACACATGCTTGACAAGACTTTCAGCTCTAATTCAAGTGGTTTAACAAAATTATTGTATGACCTGTTTTTTAAACAGGGTCCCCCTATTTTTCAGGGGCTCAAAATTATTTGGACAAACTAACATAATCATAATATATAATGATCATTTTAAATATTTGGTTGAAAATCCTTTACAGTCAATGACTGCCTGAAGTCTGAACCCATGGCCATCTCCAAGTGCTCAGTTTCCACTCTACTGATGTTTTGCCAGCCTTTGCTGCTACTGTCTTCAGTTGCTGCTTGTTTGTTGGACTTTCTGCCATCAGTTTTGTCTTCAGCAAATGAAATGCATGTCCAGCCGGGTTGAGGTCAGTTGACTGAAGAATATTCCACTTTTATGTCTTCAAAAACTATTGATTTGCTTTAACAGTATGTTTTAGCTTATTGTCCATCTGTACTGCGAAGCATTGTCCTATCAGTTTTGCAGCATGTGCCTGAATCTGAGCTGATAGTATAACCCTATACACTTCATAATTCATCTCGCTACTTCTGCTAGCAGTCATTTTGTCAGTAAAAACTAGTGACCAACTTCCATTGGCAGTCAGGGATGACCATGCCATAACACTGCCTCCTCCGTGTGTCACAGATGATGTGGTATTCATTGCAATATGAGCCATTTTTTCTCTTCTCTTTCCATCATTCTGGTACATATTGATCGGTATCCACAGAAAATTGTTCTAGATCAAGACAGGCTTTTAAAAAATGTTTTCTGGCAAAGTCTAATCCGTTTTTCCTATGCTTGAGGTTTACCAGTGGTTTTCACCTTGTGGTCAACCCTCTGTGTTTACTTTCTTGAAGTTTTCTCTTGATTGTAGACTTTGGCAATAATAGGCCTACCTCCCGGAAAGTGTTCTTAGTTTGGCTAAATGTTGTGAAGGGGCTTTTCTTCAGCATGGGCAGAATTTGGCATTCATCCAGAACAGTTATCTTTCCAGACTTTCTGGTGTTGCTGAGTTCACCAGTGTGTTCCTTCTTTTTAAGAATATATCAAATAATTTACTTGCATGAACCGCTATTTGGACCTCAAATTGAGAGTTCACAGTGATGATTCCAAATGTAAACTGCACACTTGGAATCAACTCCAGACCTTTTACCTGCTTAATATTTAAAGAAATGATGAGGGAACTGTTCCAACATTGCTATGGAACAGCTTGTCATTGTGGGGGGCAACACAGAAAAATGGCTGTCATTCCTAAATGAATCATACAATATTTTTGTTAAACCCCCTAAATTAAAACTGAAAGTCTACACTTCAATCACATAATGATTGCTTTATTTCTAATCCTTTGTTGTTGGCGTACAGAGCCGAAATTATGAACATTGAGTCACTGTCCAAATAATTATAAACCTAATGTTATCTTTAAGACTATAATGAGTTGTCTTTTAGTGTAATCAAGTTCACAATAAACAAATGGTAATTATGTCAAACGCATACACTTTATAAAGGTTATCCCAAAAGAGTACGTTAATGGGAGACTGATGGCAATGTCCACAGTGCCTAATCAGGGTGGTCAAACTCATAAAGCCTAAAGTTACAGCACTAAATCAACCAAGCTTTCTGGATTAAAAAGAATATTAGCAGTGTTTGTCTTCATTAAGCAAGCAGCTTTTGGATAAAAATCTAAATACTTTCTGATATCTGACTATTTGAGCCCTGTCTATATTATTACATAGTTTTTGCAATATATTTTTTTGATGCGTACTTGTTTATTTTATACTGCCAATTAAGTGTGTTTTGTGCTATTTGTGTGAGTTTTTCGCCATTTATTTTCTTACTTCCTTTTCAAGGAAACTTGTGGTTAAAGCTAAGATTTAGTCAAGAATTCTCGAAAACAGCACCTTGTACATCGTTTTGAAATTTCAAAGCTCTCCAAGAAAAGCATTAGCAAATTTTCTAACTCATCTATCTTAAAACATAACATATTCAGTACAACTTTAATTTTGGTTTAGTATACCATTTCAGAGGGATTACTTCAACCTGTAATTTTACTCATGCAGCAGCCACTCGTGATGGCAAAACAGATCCACAATACAAGTGAGTCAAACGCCAGGAGATACACACACATACATTGTACACCAGCTCACTTCACCTGCTTGAGGTGAGTTAACTCAAAAATAAAACAAGAAAATAGTCACTTATATGGAAATGAATATAAAAGGAAAGGAATTATGTACCGCAAGCGTTGCTCTATAAGCACCGAATGAGTAACTATGTACTCAGCATTTATGTTACACTAAAAATATCATCACAGCTACATTATGTGTAGATCATACTGTCATGTCTTTCTTCAACCAACTTAATCCAGACAGGGCACTTGACCATCGTAGGGCAAACACACACACATACAGATATACCCACACATCCAACACACACTAGGGCCAATTTAGTGTTGCCAATTCACTAACATACATGTCTTTGGAAAATCCACGCAGACACAGGAGGACACACAGATCATAATGTTTCAGTGTTTCTCTAACACTAGAATTTATCAGCTAAACTCCAGACATATTCTCTATCATGGCCCGAAGAAGTGAGCTATTTTACTTTGATACTGCTGGATATGTTACATTTAAGAAATCTGAGTTATAATTAGTCACAGACCTTCCACAACCAATAACTATCAACAGGACATCTATTGATGACACTTTTACAGAACTTGAATTGGAGTCTGCTGTCTACGAAGGCCTCTGAGGTACTACAAGCCGATTTGGTCTATTCTTTAGCTGCATGACATTGTAAAGTGCTGTTAAATGTAGTCTTTAATACAGTCTACTAATGCATGTAATTGTGTGTTGTTATCTCTGTTACCAAGATATTTAACAGACAAAAATGTGTTAATCACTCTTGGATGAAGTAATTGGAAAAAATTTTAAATGCTCCAAATTTCAAATTGTTTTAACAAGTTTCTAAATTTTTGGAATTGTCAGACTTCACCTTAAGATGCTCATTTTCAACCTTCATTTTAAAAAAAAAACTATTAATATACAGCAAAATGTTTTGAGTAATATTTTATCTTAAAATATGTGAGGACAGGAGAGGAAAGCAAACCCTTGTTGGTTAATATTGATTTGTTTCGTGCTCAAGGTAACCAAATATGAAATCTTCAGTTGTGAAATGCTCATTGATTACCATAGTGAAGTCAGCCCAGTGAATGGATATTGGTGGGGTGTATCAGAGCAGTATATTGATGTACTTTCATTTATTAATTATTTTTAGGTTTTTCGGAGTCAGCACATACATAAACTCACCTTAATGAGTTAATTGCCGGTTAGCTGCACGGTGAGCGTACAGAGTCAGAAAATTAGTCCAAACTCAAGAAAGGTAAGAGCCAAGAAGGATAGTTAGAGTTCTATGTCGGTTTCCGATAGAGGTGAGGAAAAAGAGAGAGAAAGTGAGAGAGAGATAGTAAAGTTCGACCCAGCTAGAAGAAGATGTCCCAATCATCTGGCAGGACAAGAGGATTGGCCAGGAGAGAAGAGTGTAAGGGCAGAGCTACGTGAATTATAAATTCTATCTTCTGGTTTAGATAAATTTTCTCCCCTATAAAAAAGGCACATAATTTATGAGTTCTGATCGTTCAGTTCATGTGGTTAAGATGGATAAGTTCTTTGGTTATTTATTAAGTTTCTAGTAACTGCACTGTGACATTGATTGACTCACAAACAGTCTGCACTGGCCCCCCCAGGAGGAGTCTGTTTGTGTGTGTGAGATGCTGCCCTGCACTTTCTTAATGGATTTTGGGGGAAACAAGACAGAATTTATTCTTCACAAGGTTATTACATTTCAGTTAGAGTGACACCAATATCATAATATATTAAATGATTTAATCCTAAATATTAATTTACAATTTATAATTACATTATTATTAATATTTCTCAAAATCAAGTTATGTGTACTAATGTTCTGGTGTAGGTGGTGCTTTTTTCCTTTCCTGGTTCGGCTTTCTCTGGCATGTAGAGGAAGTTTAAGTGCACTTTATTTCTTTGTTTAAGGGCTCTTCTTTTTCTTTATCTTGGTTGCACCTTCTGGTTGTAGGTGGTACTGCAGTTTACTTTTCAAGGTTTTAACATACAATGTCTTTGGTTGCTAACAACATTTCACCTGCTGTACAACTAGTGATCAATCAGCTACTGTTGCTAGATAGGCAAACATGTATCTTTTACATACAGTAGGTGTCTCTCTCTCTCTGCTAATGTCCTTGTTATTCTTCAGCAAGGTTTGGATTTCTGGCCTCCTCATCCAACTCCAATACATACAAATCTTCCACCCTTCCAGCCCAGCATGGTTGTCCTTACAGAGTAAAAGAGATTGCTCCAACATTTGTTGTGGCCACGCTCTATAGGCTATGTGAACCAGCTATGGTTCTGTTATGGCCAGATTGTGAGCAGTGAACTTGATGAGAAGTCAAAAGTTTTGGGGTGTGAAAGAGTTCTTAAAGAAAGGTTACAAATAAGCTCATCCTTTTTGGTTGACTTTTACAGCAAAGCTTTGTTCAACAATACTGTCAGTCATTGAGTTATGGTTCCTCCACTGAGTTTGGGTATTTACAGTAGATGGTACTTTGAAGAGCCATCTCTGGGATGTCACTTGTCATAAAAAGAACAAAGTGAAATATGACTCACCTGGCTATATGTCGTCTTCCACTTTTCAGTGGATTACTGTGCTCTTTGAATCACTTTACCTACAAGAGAGCATTTTTAGGTGGATTATGAAGCTTATGTTTTGCAATCCAAACATTGCATTCTACTTATGTTGCTAATTTTGCTGATGCTGAGTCAAGTAAGAAAATTAAAATGGAGTTATAGTTGAACCAACTAGGAATTAAACCAGAGGAGTAAAGTTGAATATCTAGCCAACCAAGATAACTGTCTAGCAAGCACAGCTTTGTATAACCTTATCAGGAAGACAGTGTCAGACCTAAGTTCAATATGTTTTCTGCCAGTCCAGGGTATATTTGTATTATTTATGCCCTGTTGTATTGCAGCTTAGGTTTTCCTGTCAACAGTACAGATAACTTAATTTTACAAAGACAAATACTTAAAGTGAAATGGTGAAAAAATACACTTTGGGGGACCCAATCAGGACCTTGATTGTGACTAGGAATTGAAAAACTGGATTGACTCAGCTTGGCTGAAGCTATATTAGACTTCCCTGCCGACAATGAAGTATCCATCTAATTGCTATATGTCAGCACTAACAACATTGTTTCCAGTAATATGAGCAATCAAAGAGGATCTTCATATCTTTGTGCACCAAAGCTAAAAAAATGTTGGAACATAATTGTCTGACCACCTACCATGATTACCTTCAACACTAGTTAGGACCTGGTCTGCTAAAATGTTAATAATCTGGAATGACTTCTGGAAAAGGTGTGGATTTTTTAACAAAAGAAGACCTTTTTATTTTATTCCAAAATTGCCTTCCTGACTAATCAGAGCACCTATTATTTTACTCAGTCACTACTGCCCATCATCCCTGATGTGGAGAATTGTATAGACTGAGTCATGAAACAAAATTTTAAATCTATACTAATAAAAGGCAAAGCCCTCACTGACTGACTCAATCATCACTAATTCTCCAACTTCCCGTGTAAGTAGAAGGCTGAAATTTGGCAGGCTCATTCCTTACAGCTTACTTACAAAAGTTGGGCAGGTTTCATTTTGAAATTCTATGCGTAATGGTCATAACTGGAATCTATTTTTCTCCATATACTGTAATGGACGTTAGCTCGATGGCCGTGGGGGGCAGAGCTGCGTGACATCATCACTGACACGTAATCACGTGAACTGACTGTGACCGAAAAGAAGGAAGAGCTCTCAAAAAGCGCTGAAGAAAAACACCGAATACTTTATTCACGAGATACAAGTTTAATGAGAAGACACAAGGTATAAACGCGACTTTGGATCACTTTGTAACGGAGTTACAATTGCTGTAGCGAGAAACTTTTAAGTGCTGGGTCTTAGCTAACATTAAATAAAGCCGTGGACATCGCAACATCACACAAGAGAGCAGCTCACGTGAACTGACTGAACGCAGTATGAGTGATCATCAAACCTGTTCAAAAAACGCATTACACAATTGACAAGGTGGGAAAAGAATATGCTCCGAGCTGAGCTCCACAGCTAACGCGGTCTTTTGGAAGCAACTTCGTCACGCTGCCACCAAATACTCACAGAAAAATCCACAAGTTAATACACACGCTGTCTCTAGAGTTTCTCCACACTCATTGTATTCCTCGCATTCCTGTTACACTCTCTGATCTCCCATTTCAATTCAGATGCCTCCAATTTCCAGTAAGACTCTGCTTCGCGATGACAAGTAAGAAGTCTCAGGGACAGACCCAACAAAAGGTTGCCATTGATTTCAGGAAAGATTGCTTTTCTCCTGGACAAATATACGTTGCATTCTCAAGAGTGAGCTTGCGCAGCTTCGTCATATTATAACCAGAGTGCTGAACTGACAACGTGCTATATAAAAAGAACTATAATAATCGTAATAAACGAACAATAAAACAGCGGAGAACCCGTAGATTAAATAAAAAGGCAGCTTCCTTGGCAAAGCAAGGAAAAAGGATGTCTTTATATGTCGTTTATAAACACACTCTGAATGTATTCCTCGCATCACCGTTATACCCTCTGATTTCCCATTTCAATTGAAATGCCTCAAATTTTAAGTAAGGCTCTGCTTCGCGATGACAATTAATAAGTCTCAGGGACAGACCCTACAAAAGGTTGCCATTGATTTGAGGCAACATTGCTTTTCTCCTGGACAACTATACGTTGCATTCTCAAAAGTAATCTCAGTGCACAGCTTGGTCATATTACAACCGGACTGCTGAACTGACAACGTGGTATACAAAGAGATCCATAAGAGATATTTATTGGTATATTTTCCTTCAGTTTAAAAAGGTTTTCTTTTCTTCTTAATAAAAATTTAAAAGCAGTTCTTCGTCGGATTTTGCTATATACAGTATATATATATGTGTAGATATATATGTATGTATGTATGTATGTATGTATATATGTATTTAAGTATGCATGTGTATATATATATATATGTAGATATGTATATATGTGGATATATATATATATGTGTGATATATATATATATATGTGTGTATATACTGTATATGTATATATGTGTCTGTGTGTATATATATATATGTGTGTGTGTGTGTGTATGCATGTGTATGTGTGTATATATATGTTGATATGTGTGTATATATATGTATGTATATAAATGTAAATGTGTATATGTATATATATATAGATATGTGTATGAGTATATATCTGTATATGTAGATATGTTTATATGTATATGTATATATGTTTATATGTGTGTGTGTCTGTGTGCGTGTGCGTGTGTGTGTGTGTGTGTGTGTATATATATATATATATATATACAGTATATGACAGCAACACTCATAACAGTGACAAAACAATTACATTGACAATCATGTTACGTTATTTTTAAAATGTTTCCTTTTATTTTTTCATAACTTCTTTAACACACTACTTCTCCGCTGCGAAGCGCGGGTATTTTGCTAGTAATAAATAATCATAAAGTAAGCAGCAAAATTAGATCTAAAAATAAAATCTGATCATACAATAGAGGAACATGCATTAGTAACAATAAAATAAAAACATATAATACTGGCTCAAAAATATCATTTAAGTTTAAAATGCTGTTAACTAAATATCTGATGTCCTGAATATAAGGCAGCTTCAGTGAATGGTGTTATATTAAGTATAAAGTCTGAATACTGTCTTCTTACTGAAACTGACACTGTTCCTTTAGCTAAGGTGGACCCAAATGGTTTTACATTCCTTCAAGACATACTGGTTGAGAAGGTTGCTTTGGGATAATTTCGTGTCATGAACTGCATACTACTTTTAAAAATGTAGGTGAATTTACATCCTTCGAGGCACTCATATTAGCAATTGAAACAGGTTCCAGGACATTTGTAGCACTAACTTATAGACCACAATGGCCATATTCATTGTTGATGACTGAATTTAGCAGCATCTTATATGACTTAGCTGTAAATAATGATTACGTAATACAGATGAGGAAACTGACACTTTCAGCAAATGTTTTACTCATCTGCTAAAGTCAGCAGGAGCTTGCCAGACTGTTAATGGCCCACACATTGTCTTACGTGTATGCATTATGTAAGTAGTACTTTGTAAAGTTTTTAGTTGCATTTACCTGTTATCTTGTTACAGCCATTTAATTTTGAACTCAATTAAGTGCACTATACTAACTTCCCTCCGGTTCCTTAGACTGAAATTGAATGCTGGCTTGTCTCTTTTCCTCACATAGGTCAACAATTCATGGCCAAAGATTATGCGTTTTTATCTATGGTCAAACCTAGGTTAAGATGTCTTTCCCTCCACCTTCCATGCCAACAACACCTTAGCCACAGTGAAACATGAGTATGTTTAGCCATGTTTCTTAATGAGGTCACTGAAAATTGTGCCCAAACATTTTACTTTCTAAAAAACCATAAACATCTATTATTAAATCCATGTGTTCCGAAATATGAGCGACAGGAGTTTAGATTTTAGAGACAATCTGAAGCATACTGGAATTTTACTTTTAATGTAATGTCTCTCCCTGTTTATCCCATTTTTTCCTTTATTTTGTCAGACGCCAGTGTATCTCTTGAACAGGGAATCATAAATCAATAAAGCGCTATAACTTGTTACTAAGATACTGCATGAAACACTGTTGTCAAAACTGTTAGGCTTAATACAAACCAGACTGTAACAATCTATTAAAAAGGGACTAAAACCTGCAATGAGACCACCTTGTAGAGCAATGAGACCAAATAATTAGAGAAGCGTAAAAGTGACCTTTAAATTCCTTAAGGATATAAACTTAATAACTGGAAACTGAGAGCTTCATTAATAGGATGAAGCTACAAAAAGGGCAGATTTGAGATTGAAAGACACCATAAATTCTTTGCACAGTAGTTAATTAAAATTTTCTGCTAAGTCGCTGTATGAATAGAAACAGTGACATTTCCTAAAAATGGCTAGACGTGTGGTACATGTTAGGAAAAATGTACACTTGGATCATGCATTACCTCTCAATATACCAGTTGAAAGATCATAGATTACAAGTGAATTTACACATGTACTTCCCTTCCCCATTAGGCATGCAGCATATGTTAAATTCTTAAATTTACAAAATGCTACTATCAATCAGATTTGCTTTACTAAATGCAAGAAATCATATTCTTTTATTTAAAAAGGAGTACTATGTTTAATCTGAGGTAACCTAAATTGTTTTTAAACATAATTGCATCATTCTTTGTTTATAATTTACTACTCACTTCTACTTAACATTGATATATCTTTAAATATTATGTTTTAGTAAAGCAAATTGGATCTGTTAAAATATTATTTCAAAAATTAGGTTATCCCTCCTCGCCAGCATTGTCATGTATTTATGCATTCTTGCTGCCATGTTTTGCTATGTAATGTTAGCTTCTGATGGAGGATGTGACCTTCACTGAGACTCAAATCCTGTAATCTGCATGCCTATAAAACTCTGTGGATTACAAAAGAATGACAAAACACCATCATGGGTTTATGTCAAAGTATCAGTTCTCCTGTTTTAAGGGTTTTCAATTCAAGTTAATCTGTCAAATGGGATTATTCTCACATTATGCAACTAAATTGTTTTATTTTAATCAAATTCTTCAGTGTCGTATTATTGAATATTTTAAATATAAAATGTGACATTAATTTTTATGTGAGTTTAATATTTAACAACTTTTAAATTAAAAGTTTTATTAAGACATAATATTACATGAAATGGCTTACTGTATTTAGTTTGGGATTGCATGTTCAAACCAGAAAAATTGTTGACAGTGAAGTGATTAAAATTTGTGCACAAATACTTTTATTTTCTTATTGAATAACTTAATTTTGATGATTTGTTGATGGAACAAAGATATCCCTTAATTGTCTAATTGCTAATTGTCTTGGTAACCAACTTTTAAAGCAGCTATTCAGTTCCTTTTGAGTTACATTTATCATCTTAGTGATCTGAACAAATTACTTGAGATTAAAAGTCTCCTTTCTGCAGATTCTTTTTCACAAGAGCATATGCTGAGCCCATCATCCAATAGTCAAGAAACACAGTCATCTTTAGAAATCTTTTACAGTGTATCAGTGATGGGATTCACCATAACTCTGAGAAATTTTAGGGAGCCCTTGGTACTTCATGGGATAAGGTGGACTGTCTAGTTTTATTTTCTATTCCTGTTGCAAGGTACTCTAGCAGAAAACCTTTATGTTACATTTTTTAGTCTGTTAAGGTTCTTAGTTATATTGCCTATTGGCTAACTGCTCTAAGAAGGATAAGTTCATTTGAGTATGCAGTCCTACCAGTGAGCCTCTGACCTTGGAATGAAGTATGATGTACTCCTCTCTGTGTGCCCTAACACAGGATGATCTAATGTCCCATGTATGGACCTGTTTGTAATAGGTTAGCATATTGTCAGCTATAGGTTAAACAGACTTTTGTATATTCATACACTGTAGTGTATGTGACTTTTGTGACAGTACTGCTGAAAACTGCAGAAAACATAGGGTTATCCAAAGAGGTCTTTCTTACATACATTTTGTATACTTACCTACAATATATTGCAGGAATTTGAAGAACTTTTTATGTAAGTAGAACCAGGATCAAAATTTGAATTTTCCCTGTCAGTTTTCTTGTTAACTGTTGTCTTTCCTAAATCATTTTTAAGACCAATGTACCTGAAGAAGCGCTATCCTGATCCTAATTAATCTCTATAAATTGGTTTAAAAGCAATTTGTAAAATCAGTAATGAAAGTGAAGCACGTCTGTGAGAATTTGTCTTGATCTGCAATTAAGAAATGTTGAAATCTGCCCAGAATGTCACATCCACATATATGGTTGAAATTAAACTATTTAGTATTGATCCAGATAAAGTCACTATTTCCTAGGTGCATCAACTTATTCCAAACAGTTTACACTTAGATGAACTAAGGTAATGCTGGGAACAAGCTTTTTAAAATGTCAGATAACAAATGCAGTCTGACATGATCAATTTATTCATCAGTTTGTGTAAAATATGGTATAATTTAGTTAAAAATTGTACATTACACTCACTAGTCTCTACTGAATCTACAGAAAATATCCAAACATTGTTGTCAAGCTACTTTGCATATTTCTGTTATAGAAGGGGGTATTGGCAGGGACTAAAATCAGACTGTAAAATGCCAAGGTGGTTGGCACACTGGTAATATCGTTATTGCCAGGGACAATAGGTAATGGTCAACTGGGCAGTATGGCTAAATATTTTTTACAGTGCCCCAGAACACCTAACGTCTAGGTCATAATTTGAATTCCAGGACATTGGGGGATGGTTGTAAGCATGCCTGATGCCCCCTTATGCCATTATGTAGAGCAGAGAGACTTTATCTGATACATGTCATCTTTCTATACAGTATGATGAAGAGGTTTCCGGGGTGAGGCTGTTTATCTGGGCATTTAATAGACGGCTGGGGTTCACAAATGCAGGGACATTTGGGGTCTCTTTGTGGAGTTCTGTCATGACAAGCCCAGAAGTTCTCTAGCCCATTCCTGATCCCAGATGTAGTAGCTGGATATCCTCTAGAAGCAATTCTGGACAAGGGCTTAAAATGACTGCCTTACTATATAGCAGTTAAAAATAAAAGTTTAGATGAGAGTGAACAGGATTTATTTTTTCATTTCAGAGTCTTTTGTGCTAAAGTTGGTACGGTTGTGATATCATGTATTTCTCTTCTATAAAAAATACTCTGTACAGTTTTGGTTTCCATATTTCAAAAATCCTTTATACCAAGTCTACTTCCACATTTCTGAAAAGACATAGTAGCACTAGAGAAAGTCTGGAAGAAGAGCAACTAGGCTGATTCTAAGACTGCTAGGTACATGCTGTTAGGAAAGACTGAGAGTGTTGAACCTTTTCAGTTTAAGTAAGTGGAGGTTAAGAGGTGATATGATTGACATGTTTAAAATTATAATGGGAATTAGTATAGTAGAGCCTGACTCCTTGGCTTCAAGGCCTGCATACACCCAGATCGGGGCGCTGGTGTTTAAAAGTTTAAAATCCTTTGAATACAAAAAATGCTCTTTGAAGGAAAGGATAACTGGAAACCTCTGGCTTAAATAGACAAAAGTAAAATCTTTTTACATAAAAATGTATTTATATAATCCACCACACACATGCACATGGGAAGCATGCGAAAAGGCTCAAAAGAGAGTAATCCCTCGCCAAACCAGGGGAAGGCCAAGTGCATAAATCCTCGTTCTTTTCCATTGACAGACTGATCATGGGAAATTTTGCTTGGGCCTGATAATGTCACTTCCATTTCTGGTCTCAGCCCTGAAGATGTCACGTCCGGTTCCTAGGTGATGACATCATTTCCTGTTTCTCACTATATAACCACCATGTTTGCCTGTTTGCTTTGTTCTTTGTTATGGACTGATCAGTATCATTTGAGCCACCAATTTTCTTAAGCTTTGGCAGCCAATGGCAGCTGCCCCCAAACCTCTTTTCCCGTGTTGTGTGGATCATTTTATGAATCAAAAAGAAGCTCAGCACAAGATAAATGGCAAAAATGAAACAAAAGGGGTTTGCCTAAACAAACACAAAACAGTAATCCAAAAACAAAACAAAAACCCAAGACAATAATTAGTATGAACAATCTTTGCACCATAACCCACTATAAACCATAGGCAGGTGTTAAATCTAAGCCAGAATATAAATGTTAAATTTCAACATTTGTTCCTCTTTAGCACTCGTGATGTGCTGAATTCTCTAGTGATAATTGTTATTATGCTTTTTTGTGATTTCCTGGTAATTTTGAACCCTTACTCTGTATTTTGACTTTGTGTACTGGATTGTGCATTGGCACTGGTTTGCCTTGAAAAGCCTTTGCCCTTTGTACTCTTCAGAGCTTCACTGTTTGACTGTTTAACAGTTTTATTTATACAGAGTACTCATTATCCTTTTGATTACTAACCAGAGTTTGAATGTGTCCTTCTCTATGTGGGCATTTTGAGTATTTTTGGGACTTGAGGGCTGGCAAGTCTTTAATTCACAACAATGAAGGCTGAAGGTGGTCTTAAACAGTGATGTGACAGTGTACCTACCTCATTGGGTGCTACCTTTTAGAGAAAGATTGTAGTCTGTACTCTGCAGAATCTTTCCAGGACCACTACAACGCAAGATTTCTCTAATAATTACAGAACAACAACACTAAAACGCTGCTTTGGATTGAGAGGGTTTCTGATTTTTAGAAGATAAAGTTCAATCAATAGTTAAAATTGACCAGAAAGACTATACTGGGAAAAAACACTATTCCTTGGATTCCAGAAGAAGACAAGGATTATAATGATGTGGTCCACATGAACAAAGGATTTTTTAGAGACATAATTGTCTAGGGTGTCTGATGTCATGGCTATCAAACTGATGAGGGTTAAAAAGAGAATCAATGTCAGACTTCACCTGCTATAGAGTTAGACTTTCACATTTTTTCTTTATTAGAGAGGTCAGTGCCACCCTTTTGAAATCATTAAGACTGGAAATGTTTTGCATTTTGTGAACTGGAATAATTGTTGATGCTTTAAAGCAGGCAGGGACTCGGCACTGAGTAAAAGGGTTAAGTCACCAGCAAGATATTATTGTGGCAGAAGACATGTTATCTGGGTCAGCTGCTTTATCACAGGTTTCTCTCTGCAAGAGCAAGTAACGTTAATGGTAATTGATGTTGAGAAGGGATGAGAGGAAGAATTTGAGTGTAGGAGACCAAGAGGTAGTAGTGTTAAGGGGAGTTCACAGCTATGAAAACAGAAGCCTGACCTGTGGAGGAGTGTCTGTGAAACCCGTAGTAGACATTTTTTATCCTGTTAGGTTCATAGGGATCAATCAGAAGCTAGAAGGATTTGAATTATACATTTACTGTTCTGACAGAGTGACAGTACCATTGTGAAACAAGTCTTCATGTCTCTATTAGACATCCTTAACTGTTTCCTCCTTAGCTGACTTTAACTTTTTTCAGTGTTTTGTTAAATCACTGTCCAGGGTTGTTTTTTGACTTGAATTAAGCAGGCGTGAGGTTGACATGACATTACAGTGTTTCTTGCAATCAAATTTAGTAATGTTTTTTGTCAAGATGCAGTTTTTCAAGCAGAAACTGTTGCAGTATAGTACTGTGTTCATATAATTACCTAATCCAAAACAGGTTACTCGGAACATGTTAGTACATTAGAACAACTGTGAAAAGAACTGGCTACTCTGTTTGAAAAACTCATCCATCCTATTCACCTATCTTATCCAAAGTAATATCAAGTCATGATATGAAGGGTCCTAAATTCTATTCTCCCCTATTGTGTGTCTATGGTTCTTTACTTGAAGATAAACTTTCTTACATTTGTGTGAAATCTGCCCTTCCAACTATGCCCCCTTGTTTATGTGGAAGAAGTTATTTTAAAGTAACAGCTAGGATCCATTGCACTAATTCCCATTCTTAATTTCAAACACTTTTATCATGTTACGAATGTCCATTTAACCCTTTCAGGGCGGATGTCGACTTTTGCCGAAACTCAGGGGTAGAGGACGGTAATCAGCTGCAATCTGTGACAAATCTCACCATTTCATTTTAGTTCGACTCTCTTTAATAGAAGGAAAGTTAGCTTTGTTGATTTGACCTCATCTTCCTGCATGTGCATGAATATCGAAGAGCAAACAACCTCTAAAATGGCATCGACATCTGGCATCTGGCAAGTCACCCAAGTGAATGTGTAAAGCAAAATTCTCGTTTTGCATGGTATCGCTGAATCAGACTGTAATCTTCAGAATCCAATTTTGATTAAAGTGATCTGGAGTTGGAAATCGAAAATGAAAATGAGGTACCAGCATCAAATCAGATCAAATCAGACTGTGTCACACTGCGACTGCCACCGTTGGCCACATGATATATGGAGTGAGCCATGGAACTAGCCTGCCGCTCATTCCGGCTGGCCATCGAGCTGCCCACCGCCCTCCCATTGCTGCCAGAGACACTGAACAGGCACCAACAGTAGCCACAGCATACAGCAGCAGATGTTTTATGTTGATTTATAGGTGACTCCATTGCTTCAAGTTTTTTGGAAAAAATATTTAGCCCTCAAAGAGTTAAATAAACTGGTTGAATTCCTTCAGTCTCTCCTCATAGCTCATAACTTTCAGCCCACAGATCAGCATAGTTGCTCGCCTCTGGACTTTTTCTACTGCTGCCATGTCTTTTTTTGTAATATGAAGACCAAAACTGTACACAGTACCCCAGATGAGGCCTCACTAGTGTGTTATTTAACTTAGGCATGACCTCCATTGACTGGTGCTCCCTTGACCTCCCATTAGCCGTCGTGATCACTTGATGTACTACTACAGAGAGTGATTCGTCCACTACAACTCCTTGATCCTCCTCATAAGAGGTATTTTCAAGTTTCAGACCTCTTAATATGTAGGCAAATGTAACATTTCTACTAAATGTAATACCTTACATCTGCACAGCCTGTATGCTATCCAGGTCCCTCTGTAACAATTTAGCTAATTTTGTATTATTTGCTTTTCCATGTAGTTTGTCATCATCTGCTAAATGAATCAACTTGTTATTTACTGTATATTCCTGTTTAGATCATCTATACTAATAAAAGGCAAAGCCCTCACTGACTGACTGACTGACTGACTGACTGACTGACTGACTCACTCACTCACTCACTCACTCACTAATTCTCCAACTTCCCGTGTAGGTAGAAGGCTGAAATTTGGCAGGCTCATTCCTTACAGCTTACTTACAAAAGTTGGGCATTTCGAAATTCTACGCATAATGGTCATAACTGGAGCCTATTTTTATCCATATACTGTAATGGACTTTAGCTCGATGGCCGTGGGGGGCGGAGTTGTGTGTCAAATCATCACGCCTCTCACGTAATCACGTGAACTGACTGTGAACGTAGTACGCAGAAAAGAAGGAAGAGCGCCCAAAGAGTGCTGAAGAAAAATGCATACAAGCTTATTCATAAGTGCAGCTACTGTGGAAACAAAGCACGGTGTAAACCCTAAGTTTAAATTAAGTTTATAGACACGCTCCCGCTGCCGTTTGTCATGCCTTCGTCGAATACTTTATTCGCGATATACAAGTTTAATGAGAAGACACGAGGTATAAACAAGACTTTGGATCACTTTGTAACGGAGTTAAAATTGCTGTAGCGAGAAACTTTTAAGTGCCGGGTCTTAGCTAACATTAAATAAAGCCGTGGACATCGCAACATCACACAAGAGAGCAGCTCACATGAACTGACTGAACGCAGTACAAGTGATCACTTCCATGCATCAAACCTGTTCAAAAAACACATTACCCAATTGACAAGGTAGGAAAAGAATAATGCGCCGAGCTGAGCTCCACAGCTAACACGGTCTTGCGGAAGCAACTTCATCACGCTGCCACCAAATACTCACAGAAAAATCCACAAGTTAATACACACGCTGTCTCTAGAGTTTCTCCACACTCAATGTATTCCTCGCATCCCTGTTATACCCTCTGATCTCCCATTTCAATTGAAATGCCTCCAATTTCCAGTAAGGCTCTGCTTCGCGATGACAAGTAATAAGTCTCAGGGACAGACCCTACAAAAGGTTGCCATTGATTTCAGGCAAGATTGCTTTTCTCCTGGACAACTATACGTTGCATCACCAAGAGTGAGCTCGCGCAGCTTCGTCATATTACAACTGGAGTGCTGAACTGACAACGTGCTATATAAAGAGAACTATAACAATCGTAATAAACGAACAATAAAACAGCGGAAAACCCGTGGATTAAATAAAAAGGCAGCTTCCTTGGCGAAGCAAGAAAAAAGGACGGCCTTATATGTCATTCGTTTATAAAACAGCGGAGAAGCTGTGTAAAGGCTGTTTCACAAAAAACAGCGGAGTATCTTATATGAGCAGGCAGTCAGCTAAAAAAGGGAATCAATAAATATCTATATAATCATAATAAATGAGCAAAAATAACATTACAAGCATGGATTAAATAAAAGAAATGGGTACCTGAACAGTAAAGTAAGTCTCAAATAGCTACACAATAACTATAAGAATCGTAATAAACAAACAATAAAACAGTACAGAACCACGAAGCAAGGAGAAATAATGGCCTTATATGGCGTTCGTTTATAAAGCAGCGAAGAAGCTGTTTGAAGGCAGCTACACAAAAAAACAGCAGAGTGCCACACTCTGAATGTATTCCTGGCATCACCGTCATACCCTCTGATCTCCCATTTCAATTGAAATGCCTCAAATTTCCAGTAATGCTCTGCTTCGTGATGACAATTAATAAGTCTCAGGGACACACCCTACAAAAGGTTGCCATTGATTTGAGGCAACATTGCTTTCCTCCTGGACAAAACTATACGTTGAATTCTCAAAAGTAATATATATATATATATTTAATTTAACTTCAATTCCAACTAAACATATTTCTGTCGACCAAATAAAAATTATTTATATTTAAAATTTAAATAGAACTTGAACAGATATGATAGTTCATAATACCCATGCAGCACTAAGTGCACGTAAGAGCAGGAGTCATCTGTTTTACAATTGTACAAATAATGTTTAAAATTTTTCTTCCTCAATGGATTCTGGCACCCCCAGCAACAGCTGCTCGCACCCCAAAGGAGATATATATATACGAGGTGTGGCAGAAAAGTAATGAGACTGATTTTTTATTTACCAAAGTTTTTATTTTTTTCAAACATCAATGTTATCCCCTTCAAAGTAGTTCCCTTGGGCAGCTACACACCGATGGAGACGTTGTTTCCACTGTTGGTAGCAGCGCTGGAAGTCTTCAACCGTTATGGTCTTCAGCATGTCCTTTACACTCTTTTGATGTTTTCTAAAGTCCTGAAATGACGTCCTTTGAGGACATTTTTCAGTTTAGGAAAAAGGAAAAAGTCACACGGACTGAGGTCAGGTGAATAAGGGGGTTGGGGAACCACAGGAATGCGTTTTTTCGATTGTCCTTCTGCTCAATTGTGAGGTTTTACTGCACCATTTTAGCACAGACCTTTCACATGTGCAAATATTCAGTCAAAATTTGATGAAAGGTAAATCTGTTCAAATTTAATTGTTCACTCAACATTCTTAATGTTAAACGACGGTCTGATCTCACAAGAGTGTTCACTCATTCGATGTTTTCATTGGTTTTCGAAGTTGAAGGCCTCCCTGAAAAACTTGAGCTCGGGATAAAGAATGTTCCCCATAGGCCTGTTTTAACTTTTCAAACGTCACACTTGCTGATTCTCCAAGCTTAACACAAAATTTAATGGCACAACGTTGCTCCAAATTCCGCTGTTCCATTTTTCATGACACACAACCAAAATCACAACTTCGCTAATAGCAGTCACAAAAATCACGTAGTTAACGGAAGGAGTTGAAATTCGCACTGAGCTATGGGAGGGTACTGATACACGTGCTCTATCAAGGACAACAGCGTAGCATTGTCAGATCGCTTGCGGTGTTGCCAGTCTCATTACTTTTCTGCCACACCTCGTGTATATATATATATATATATATATATATATATAGATATAGATATAGATATATAGATAGATATAGATATATAGATTATATAGATAGATAGACAGACAGATAAATATAGATATATATATATGTGTATGTATATGTGTGTGTGTATATGTAGATATGTATGTGTATATATATATATACTAGCAAAATACCAAGCCAGAGGAGAAGTAGTGTGTTAAAGAAGCAATGAAAAGAAAAGGAAACATTTTGAAAATAACATAACATGATTGTCAATGTTATTGTTTTGTCACTGTTGTGAGTGATGAGTGTTGCTGTCATATATATATATATATATATATATATATATATATATATATATATATTTACACACACACACAAACATATATATATACATATCTATACATATACACATACATATACATACACACATACATACACACACATATATACACACAAATATATATATATATATATATATATATATACATACACACACACATATATAAACATATTGTAACAACCCGGCAGCAAGCGCTGGCGGAGTGACGCCTCATGGGTAATTTATGTAAATAGTTTGTGGGGAATTTATGGGTAATTTATAAAAAGCTTATTGTATGTCGAAATTTACGTATTGTCATTGTGTTGTAAATAATGGTGTGTCTGTATTTAATTGGTTGGGTGGGTTTGGGTCATCGCCGTCCGGGGGTTATTTATTTGCAAAAAGTACCAATTTATTGAAATGTGTCTTCGTGCGTGACCTTGGCAATGGCGAGCAATAATGTTGAGCTTTTGTTTCTGACTATCTTCTGTAATAAAAAGATACAACAGGACAGAGCTGTTTTATTGCTAAGATTTAATCTAAGCAAACTACCGAGACACTCGGAGTCGTGCGGTGTATGGGGCACGAGTGTTCTCTTTCTTAAAGAGCTGGGTGCAGTTGCGTGCATACGCTGGCAATCCGCTAGCCGACAGCTTCGGAGAGGTGCACGGCAGAGTTCGGCTCGAAATCTTAAAGACTCCTCCACGGGTCGCTACATTGGTGTCAGAAGTGGGAGACCAGGCTGTTTAGAAGACGCCGTCATGGAACAGAGTCTTGAAGAAATAGAGCGTGCCATCTCGAAAATAGCGTTATGTTGGCGCCTGATCAGCAGAACTGCACGGAGAAAAGGACAAACTGGCCTGAGGGTGCCAGTATTCCCCGGACAGTGTTGCGATCTTCTAGGCACGGCCGAATGAACCTGTAGCTGCCGCAACGACACCCCAAATCACCAGTCGGCCGGTCCTCCCCACACGGTCACCCGCTAAGCTGCCACGATACAGCGGGTTGACGCCCCTGGAGCCATACCTTGCACAAGTGGATCTGGCTGCTCTTCACAATGGTTGGAGCTGCGAGGAAGCTGCAACACACTTGGCCCTTGCCTTGGAGGGTCCCGCACTTCAGGTACTCATCGACCTGCCGCCTGAGGAGTGTCGTGATCTTCAGGCCCTCACCGATGCTCTCACCCGTCGCTTTGGACAGAGAACCTCAGCGGAACACAGCAGGGAGGAGCTGACAACCGACGTCGGCGTGAAGGTGAGAGTGTGGGAGCATTTGCAGCTGACATCAGGGTCTATGCACGGAAAGGTTACCCTACTTTCTCGACAGCAGCAAGGGAAGAACTCAGTCTTCATGCTTTCCTGCGCGGCCTTACACCAGAGCGTCTCCGTCAGCATGTCTGTCTGTTGTCGCCCAGACATTTGAGTGAGGCACTACGGGAGGCTGAACGGGCTGAAGAGGTACTACAGTTTGGGTCTCCGCACGTCAATCATCACGCCCAAGCCGCTACGAGAGCAGTTGAGCGAGTGGTAGAAAGGGACCAGCCTGAGGGTGTGGAGGTCAGTCGCCCAGCCATCATCAATCCCCGACAGAGACAAAGATCGGACCGCTGTTTCCGCGCGGAGAACCAGGGCATTTTGCCAGGGACTGCCCCTCCAAGTCCCCTGCCTCGTACAAAATCACCTTCGGGAAACGACCTCGGAGTGAGGCAGTGAGGGGACCCTCGCCCATTTTCAGCATCCCTCCGCAATGACTGCCCTAAAGTGGGGCTGTGGGTTTTCAGGTGGACTGTACCTAGACTGCATTATAGACGGACGGCCATGTAGTGCCTTAGTGGACACGGGTCCACTATTTGTCTATTACAGAGAGGAGTGTTGCCCAAACAGCTGGTCCTCTTCCAAAAGACTGGACTCCTTCTAACATCGAACTGCGACGGTTACGGGTGAACGGACAAAATGCCCGGAAAGAAACTATTGACTGTAGTAGTAGGGACGAGCCAGACCAGCCACGAATTCTGGCTCATGGACATTAAAGACAAATGCATAATTGGGTTAGACTTGCTGGCCCACTGGGGAGCATGTGTTGATGTGTCCAGGGCCATCCTCTGCGTAGGTAATGAGACTGTGTCGCCCAATCGGGCTGGAATCATCCTGGAAGGGCTGTTAGCTTGGATTTGCCTGGACACCACGGCTCACCGGCTCCCGACCGTTGTTCGGAAGATGCAGGGACTGAAGAGGACCCCCAGGAGAGTATTGCAGCTCAGACCAGTGCTCCCCAACGGTTTTCCTCACACGACCACCCATCCGCTGAGACGGTTGCCGCTGTGGAGGAATTGGGCCATCGAAGTGGTGAACATCTGAGCACGCCACAGCAGGAGCAACTCCAGAAAGTATTGAACGACTTTGTGGACATTTTGCGGCTCGAGAAGAGGACTGCACCAGAACCTCGTTAGTCAAACACCACATTGACACTGGCCACGCCGCCCCCATTCGGTTGCGCCCCCACCGATTGCCTCTTGCAAAACGCCAAGCTGCCGAAGAATTGATTGCGAGATGGTAACCAACGACATCATTGAGCCTTCGGACAGTCCCTGGGCCGCACCCATGGTCATGGTGCGGAAGAAAACGGGGGGTTGGCGCCCTTGTGTGGACTTTCGTAAATTAAATGCAGTCACTGAAAAGACTCTTACCCATTGCCTCGCATCGATGATGCATTGGACTATGTGGCTGGATCCCGTTGGTTCAGCACTTTGGACTTGCGCAGTGGATATTGGCAGGTAGAACTGGCAGCAGAGGACCGACCCAAAACTGCATTCACCATCGGACAAGGGCTGTGGCAGGTTAAGGTAATGCCGCTTGGACTTTGTAATGCGCCGGCCACGTTTGAAAGACTAATGGAGCGGGTCCTAAAAGACATTCCCCGAACCCGTTGTGTGGTCTATTTAGATGACCTGCTGATTCATGCCAGAGACTTTGACCAGGCGGTGCACAATTTAAGGGAGGTCCTGACCGCCATTCGTAGCGCCGGGTTGCGGTTAAACCCTGAGAAATGCAATCTTCTCGCCCGACAGACCCAGTTTCTAGGGCACGTAATCAGCGAGAGTGGGGTGGCTACAGACCCAGCGAAGGTGACTGCCGTGAGCAACTGGCCCCCACCAGCCAATATCACTGAGCTGCGGAGCTTTTTGGGTTTAGCCTCCTACTACCGAAGGTTCGTAAAAAACTTTGCAACCATTGCCAGCCCTTTGCACCGACTAACGAGTAAGGGCCAACAGTTTGGGTGGACGGAGGACTGCACAGCCGCCTTCCAACAGTTAAAGGCTGCCCTCGTCAGCGCGCCTGTCCTGGCGTACCCTGACCCCAACCAACCTTTTGTGGTGGACACTGACGCTAGCAATGTGGGGATTGGGGCCGTGCTCTCACAGAAGGGGGAGGCTGGAGAAAGAGTGATAGCTTATTACAGCTGCAGCCTCAGTCGACCGGAGAGGAATTACTGTGTCACTCGGCGGGAACTGTTGGCAGTGATCCTAGCGGTACGGCACTTTCGGCCCTACCTATTGGGCACTAGGTTCACACTGCGGACTGACCATGCTAGCCTCACCTGGATGTTGAATTTCCAGGCAACCAGAGGGCCAGGTGGCAAGGTGGATGGAGATTCTACAAGAATATGACTTTGAGATACAGCACCGACCGGACGGCAGCATGCCAACGCTGATGCCCTCTCCAGGCGTCCATGCCTCAGCAATGAATGTCGATATTGCCGCCGACAGGAAGAAAGGGGGCTGGGGCCATCGTCAGCATCCGCAAGGATAGATGACACTGTTGGAGTAGGGGAGCCGTACACTATTGACCAATTGAGGCAGTTACAGGCGAACGACCAAGCACTAGAAAAGGTAAAGGGCTGGTTGGAGACACAAGAACGTCCCGACTGGCAAACCGTGTCGCCACAGGGGCCTGAACTCAAAATACTCCACTCTCAGTTGGGCAACTTGGAGTTGCACGATGGCGCATCTACAGGCGGTGGCAAGCACCGGGAGGAATTGACCGACTACAACTACTGGTTCCCCAGGCTTTGCGCGCCGAGGTCCTCCGATGGGTCCACGGAGCGGCTGGATCCGGACACTACGGGAACGCTAAGACAGTGCGCCGACTACGGCAGCGGGGTTATAGGCCCGGTGTCGGCAAGACGCAGAGCTACACGCCCACTGCTGTGACGTCTGCACTGCACAAAAGGACCTGGTCAACGTTCTCACGCGCCATTGCAACAATACCTGGTCGGGCACCCATGGAGAGAATTGGAGTGGACGTACTGGGTCCTTTTCCTGTAACGGAAGCCGGAAATCGCTACGTTTTGGTAGCAATGGACTACTTTACCAAATGGCCAGAGGCGTATGCAGTTCCGGATCAGAGTGCCTCCACAGCTGCTCAAAAACTCGTGGATGAAATGTTCACTCGATTTGGAGTTCCGGACGAGCTCCACAGCGATCAGGGGCGGAACTTCGAGAGCCGTTTGTTCAGGGAGGTGTGTCAGCGACTGGGGTGAAAAAGACCCGGACCACCCCCCTTCACCCACAAAGTGATGGATTGGTCGAGCGATTTAATCGCACCCTGGCCACTCAACTGGCAATCCTGACCAGTCAACACCAGCGGACTGGGACCAACATTTGCCTTTGGTCCTATGGGCATATCGGACAGCAGTGCAGGAGTCGAGCCAATGCACGCCAGCGGGGCTGATGTTTGGAAGGGAACTTCGCACGCCGGTGGAATTAGTGTTTGGCTCACCCCCTGAGCCTGAGATTATTGGTGGGCCCGAAATGGATTATTTTAGACGGCTAAAAGAGCGGCTGGACACCGTTCATCGACTGGCCAGGGAGGCCCTGGAGGGAGCTGGAGCGCGCCAAAAACGGGCTTACGACTCACGGGCTCATGGCCCGACGCTGAAGCCAGGGGACAAAGTGTGGGTATTTTGCCCGCAACGGAAACGGGGATTGTCCCCAAAACTAGCCCACCATTGGCAAGGACCGGGAGAAATATTGGACAAAATATCGGAGGTAGTTTTCCGAGTCGAATGCCTGGACGAGGCAGACGGGTGGTGCTGCACAAGGACCGTTTAGCACCATACCACCCACTGGCCCCAGAACAACAACAACTCGAAAATACAAGCGGTTCTCCAACCTCCACCCCCGGCACCGAGTCAGACATTGACAGGACTGAGCCCGACACAAGTGATGGCACATCCGGCAGGACAAAGCGTATCCGTCGACGGCCAGGACATTTACGTGATTTTATCTGTGATGAGTAGGGTTGTGGGGACACTAACCCTCTTAGGAGGGGGCTGTGTAACAACCCGGCAGCAAGCGCTGGCGGAGTGACGCCTCATGGGTAATTTATGTAAATAGTTTGTGGGGAATTTATGGGTAATTTATAAAAAGCTTATTGTATGTCGAATTTACGTATTGTCATTTGTGTTGTAAATAATGGTGTGTTTGTATTTAATTGGTTGGGTGGGTTTGGGTCATCGCCGTCCAGGGGTTATTTATTTGTAAAAAGTACCAATTTATTGAAATGTGTCTTCGTGCGTGACCTTGGCAATGGCCGAGCAATAATGTTGAGCTTTTGTTTCTGACTATCTTCTGTAATAAAAAGATACAACAGGACAGAGCTGTTTTATTGCTAAGATTTATCTAAGCAAACTACCGAGACACTCGGAGTCGTGCGGTGTATGGGGCACGAGTGTTCTCTTTCTTAAAGAGCTGGGTGCAGTTGCGTGCATAACGCTGGCAATCCGCTAGCCGACAGCTTCGGAGAGGTGCACGGCAGAGTTCGGCTCGAAATCTTTAAAGACTCCTCCACGGGTCGCTACAATATATATACATATACATACATATCTACATATATACACACACAGCTATTTCGTATCAGTGCAATACGCTGTTTGTTAAAACGGATGACACCCGCTGTTACGTGCAAGTCTGCGTGGATATTATGAACTATCGTATTTGTTCAAGTTCTATTTAAATTTTAAATAGAAGGAATTTTTATTTAGTCGACAGAAATATCTTTGGTAGGAATGGTAAAACAGACAGGAATATTATTCCTGAATAAATCAACTCAAACCTTAAACAACTTATAATATTTTGCTCTCCATAAAAATATATCCTGTCTAAATTATACAAGTTAGAAATAAAGTAAACATTAAAAGAACAAACATTAAAATTTCTTTTACTCTTATGTAATTTTATATTTTATAAAAAATAAACTTAAGATTTTAAATATCCCAAAAGATTTTGCTCTCCATAAAAATATATCCTGTCAAAATTATACAAATTCAAATATGAACATGCTGCATAACAAAACCTAGAAATATAAATAAAATGTGTTCCTTTCAGCAATAATTTCAGCGTTTCTGTTTGGTGTGAGGTTCTGTGTTGTGGAGATTCTCAGGATTGATTGCAGGTGCTCATCAGTGAGGCGACTCCTGTGTGCTGTTTTGTTAGTCTTTATCACTGAGAAGAGCTTCTCACACAGATATGTGCTACCAAACATGCACAAGGTTCGAGCCGCATGTAGACGGACTTTTTTTGTTCTTCAAAGTCACCAAAGCGCCGTAAACTCAGTGCGCAGTGCGCTCAGTTTATCAGCAAAGTGCGTATTTGGGAACACCGTAGTGACGACTTGGTTTAACATTACTTGGCAACAGGGAAAGTGGGGCAAATTGCACTGGTGCATTTGTGTCTCCCATAAAAGCAGCCTCAATTGAAATCACTTTGTGATTGTGCACGGGTAAAAACGTCCGCTGAAGTGTCAGATTCTTATTTAATTCTTCTGCTTTCTGTATCTTCTGCATTGCATTCAGGTCTTTCAGGTTACCCTGATGTTTTGTTTTATAGTGCCGTCTTAGATTAAATTCTGTAATTACAGCCACATTAGCTCCACAAATGAGACACACGGGTTCAGTAAACATATACTCAGCCTCCCATCGGTTTTAAAGGCTCTATTTTCAGAATCAACTTTTCTCTTCAGCATCGTGAGCTAGCTTCGCAATAACTTGCAGCATCTTAAGGTAGACTTGATTAACGCAGTAACTGTTCGGCAAGGCAGCTGAAGCGCTGCATTATGGGATCTGTAGTTTATTGTGTTACCAGCGCTTCATATACCCGGGCTTTAATAACAATAATACAGTATATAAAATGATCTCGGCCGGATATAATTACGCCGGGCCGGATGTGGCCCCGGCCCTTGAGTTTGACACATATGGACTAAATAGAACTTGAAAAGATATATTTTTTCAAATGTGATCGCAATTCAGATAGAGTTGACGCGCACTACAGCCTGCATGCCTCAATAAGTCATCCTCCCCTTGCCCTTACTTTTTTACCGTTCATCTAATGAATACACTAAGTATGGCTTTACCAAAACAATCACTGATGGCGAATAAAGTATCCATTATTCGAGTATGTAGATCGGGTTATATATATATATACATATATATATACCCGCGTATCGCAGCGAGAAGTAGTGTGTTAAAAAGCTAGAAAAGAAAAGGGAACATTTAAAAATAACGTAACATGGCTGTCAATATACAGTATTTGTTTTGTGAGTGTTACTGAGTGTTGCTGTCATCAAGGATTTGATTATCATTATTTCTTTCAATCAGGTTCGTATTTGTAGGATGTGTTGTGTTCAAGTTACATTCCGTGTTTGTCAATCGTTGTAAAGATAACAGGTTTCATTCATCGATTCGTTTCTTACTGCATCAATAAACAGCTCGTCTTCTTCTTTATCTGAGACCTGACACACTGCATGCACGGGTTTTTTTTACACTGTCTTCCTTTAGCGGGACATTGACTTTTTCCAACGTGTGCTTTGTTTCCGCAGTAGCTGGATTTATGAATATGCTTATCAGACGCTTCATATTTTTTGCTGCCTTTTCAATTGTGTAATTCGGTTTTTGTTCAGCGCTCTTTGGAACTGTTGCCTTTATCTGTGCACTGCGTCAGTTCACGTGAGCCACTCGGTGTACATGCATCGAAGGTTCCCAGCTGTGCTGGTGCCATCTGGTGCTATGTCCATAGCTTTATTTAATGTTACCTTAGTCCTGGCACTTAAAACTTTCTCTCGCAGTTTCGCTGAGTTTGTGTCAAACACCACCCTGACCATCTCATCTTCCTCTCCATAAGCACAGTCCTTCACCCGTGAATATTTATCCGTGGCAGTTTGCTATTGGATTGCCACTGACGGACGGCCTTATATGGGCAGGCACTAAATTACAAACGCCAGCGGCAGCCTGTCTATGAACTTAATTTAAAGTGTAGGTTTACATCGTGCTTTGTTTCCGAAGTAGCAGAACTCATGAATATGGTTGTATATGTCACTCGCCGCTTCTTATTGTTTCGCTGCCTTCTCAATTATATAATGCATGTTTTCTTCAGCGCTTTTGAGGTCTTCCTGGTTTTCTATGTACTGCGTGATTACGGGAGGCGTGATGATGTCACACGAAACTCCCCACGGCGTTGAAGCTCATCTCCATTACAGTAAATGGAGAAAAACTGCTTCCAGTTATGACCATTACACGTAGAATTTCGATATAAAACCTGCCCAACTTTTGTAAGGAAGCTGTAAGGAATGAACCTGCCAAATTTCAGCCTTCCACCCACACGGGAAGTTGGAGAATTAGTGATGAGTCAGTCAGTCAGTCAGTGAGTGAGTTAGTGAGGGCTTTGCCTTTTATCAGTGTATGTGTATATATATATATATATATATATATATATATATATATATATATATATATATATATATATATATATATATAATATGCCAGCAACACTCATGACAATGACAAAACAATTACATTGTCAATCATGTTACGTTATTATTAAAATGTTTCCTTTTCTTTTTCATTACTTCTTTAACACACTACTTCTCCGCTGTGAAGCGCGGGTATTTTGCTAGTATATATATATATATATATATGTATGTATTTATGTATGTATGTGTATATGTATATATGTGTGTGTTTGTATATGTGTATATATATGTATATATATGTTGATATGTGTATATGTAGATATGTATATATGTTGTGACAGTTTAGGGTTTGCTTGCACCCTTGTACCCTCAGACCACACGTCAGACACCAGATAAAAAGTCCAATTATTATTTAGTATAATAATATTGTACACAAAGCACGCTCCTCTCCACAATTCTCAAATAAACAAACAATACTCAAATAACCAATCCTCCACTACCAGACACTTAGCCACCCTGCCTCCCAACTTAGCTCCTTGTTTGGGAGTTCCCTTGATCCTTTTATACTCCCTGACCCGGAGGTGTTCCTGCCCAATAGTCCACAAGTCCTTATTCCTTCCGGGTCAGGGTAAATAGTCCTTTTCTTCAACCCGGGAGCACGTTGTTTCTTCCTGTCACGTGACTGTGACGCTCTCCCAGGTAATAGGGCACAAAAGAGCCTATGAGCCCCCCTACAGCGACGCCTGGTGGCCCCCAAGGTATCCTGTGTACAAACACTACATAGTCCATGATGCCCTGCTGGAACTCGGGGCATGATCATGCTGTCAGGAGAGCTCCTCCTGGTGGCCTGGGGGTGAGGGGCAGAGTAAAATGCCGGCAATCCACCACAATGTATATATGTATATATGTTTATATGTGTGTGTGTATATATATATATATATAGAATTGGCAGATGCACCACTGGTGCCCTGTGCTTTTTACAGATGAGAGCAGGTTCACCCTGAGCATGTGACAGAAGTGACAGGGTCTGGAGAAGCCATGGAGAACATTATGCTGCCTGTAACATCATTCAGCATGAGCAGTTTGGTGGTGGGTTAATGATTGTCTGGGGAGGCATATCCATGGAGGGTCACACAGACCGCTACATGCTTGAAAAAGGCACCTTGGCTACCATTAGGTATCAGAATGAAATCCTTGGACCCATTGTCAGACCCTCTGCTGGTACAGTGGCTCCTGGTGCACGACAATTCCTGGCCTCATGTGGTGAGAGTATGCAGGCAGTTCCTGGAGGATGAAGGAATTGATACCGTTGACTGGCCACCACACTTTCCTGACCTAAATCCAATAGAACACCTCTGGGACATTATGTTTTGATCCATCCAATGCAACCAGGTTGCACCTCAGACTGTCCAGGAGCTCAGTGATGCCCTGGTCCAGATCTGGGAGGAGATCCCCCACAACACCATCTGTCATCTCATTAGAAGCATGCACCGATGTTGTCAGGCATGTATACAAGAACACAGGGGCCATACAAAGTGCTGCGTACAATTTTGAGTTGCTGCAATTAAATTTTGACAAAATGGACTAGCCTGCCACATAATTTTTTCACTCTGATTTTTGGGGCGTCTTTGAATTCAGGGCTCTGTAGGTTTATGATTTTCTTTTCCATCAAACGATGTGGCATCCTTTCGTTCCTAACACATTACCCAGTCTATATCAGTATAGATATCCAGGAGAATTTCTTTTTCCCATTGAGATCTGATGTGTTTTCAAAGTGTTCCTTTAATTTTTTTGAGCAGTTTATATATACGGTAATCCCTCGCTATATCGCGCTTTGACGTTCGCGGTTTCGCTCTATCGCGGATTTTATATGAAAGCATAACTAAATACATAACGCGGATTTTTGTTGCTTCAAGGGTTCTGCGGACAATGTGTCTTTTTACTTCCTTGTACATGCTTCCTCAGTTGGTTTGCCCAGTTGATTTCATACAAGGGACGCTATTGGCGGATGACTGAGAAGCTAACCAATCAGAGCACGCAGTTAAGTTCTCCTGAATGAGAAGCTAACCAATCAGAGCACGCAGTTAAGTTCCTGCTTGCTGAGTGCAGTGTTAACCAGGAAGTCTCGTCTCGCTCATTCAGCATCAACGTGTTTCACTGTGTAAAGAGTTGTGCTCTTTTGTGTTTATCTCTGTGCATAGTCAAGCCCTTCATTATGGCTCCAAAACAATCTGCTACTGCTTCAGGGGCCGTGCCCAAGCGCAAACGGAAGATGTTAACGATTGCCGAAAAGGTAAACGTTTTGGATTTGTTGAAGGCTATGATTCTTTTTATTTAAAAAGTAGGAAAGGAATATAAGATCTACGGCCGCAGTGTCCTTTTAACCAGGGTGCAAAACGAGTTGTAAGTGGATGTAATAAGGCAGTAGTCTGATGGAATCTGCTTTAGGGATTTGGATTGAAGACTGCCAGAAGAAGAACAACGGCAGTGCTACACAATCGCCTGAAGTGGCTCCTTTAAGGGCTGTAACGCTCTCCTTTGTTGTGCAGTAAAATTAAACTCATTGTTATCGGACAAGTCATCGTGTCATTGTTGGTGAGTAACCATAATTAATTTTCTACTTACAGTACTTAGTACATGTACGTACGTTTAGTGTCACTGTACACACATTTACTGTATACTATTTTTGTTGCACTGTACGTATTTATTGCTGGTGGCATGTCTATCGTAATGGCTGTAACGTGATATCGGAGACACTCAATATCTTCAAAATAATATTTAGGTTTTACTGTATATAAACAGTGTGTTTATATACATAATTTCAATGAATCTTACCTAATATCTAAGAGAATACAAAGAGATTATGCTGTATAACTCTCAAGGGGAATATTTATAAACAGTGTGGGAGAGTTTATAAGGGCTTAAAATATATAAAAATAACCATAGAAACATATGGTTTCTACTTCGCGGATTTTCACCTATCGCGGGGGGGTCTGGAACGCAACCCCCGCGATCGAGGAGGGATTACTGTATATATATATATATATATATATATATATATATATATATATATATATACATATATATATATATATATATATGACAGCAACACTCATAACAGTGACAAAACAATTACTTTGACAATCATGTTATGTTATTTTTAAAATGTTTCCTTTTCTTTTTCATTACTTCTTTAACACACTACTTCTCCGCTGCGAAGCGGGTATTTTGCTTGTTTATATATATTACAAAAAGCTGTGGCTCCTGCATTGGTCCCTGAGGAACAGAACTTTTAACATAACCTAATTCAGAAAATGTTCTCCTCACCATTAATATATAGAAATTTACTTATTCCTGGGGTGGCTCGGGGGTTTGGCTTTTTAAAGAAGTTCATTTTTTAAATGAATAAATATACACACACTCCATGGTTTGCGCACATACCAGAATGACTGAAAAGGAAAAAAAATAAATAAAAAGAAAAAACTCTTACTCGGCAGTCACAGTTAGGCATTATACGGACATATTGCTGTTGGTATAAAGAAGCCCCAGTAGTATTTCTTGTCATATGTCTGCTGAATAATTTGTTGGCTAAAGGTCATTAGTGTGTGTGAGAGAGGATGCGCAGCACTGTTCATAATGACACTCCATTTTGTTTTAATTCTCACATTCACTACTACCTCAAGGTGGTCCAGAGTGCATCCCAAAAGGGAGTGTGCCCTTTTAATTAGCTTGTTGATTTGGCAAGCCTCTCTTAAAGTTATGTTAGCCCAGAACTCCACAGCATAGAAAATTACACTGGACATCACAGAGCTGTAGAAGATGTGAAGGAGATCATTACCCACATTAAAGAAACACAGTTTTCCTAAGAAAAAAAGCCTATTCTGACCTGTCTTATATAGTTCAGCTTTGTTACAAGTCCAGTCCAACCTGTCACTGATGTGGATCCCCAGGTGCTCGTAGCAATGCACCACCTGTACACTCCCTGAATAGTCACCTGGTGTAAAGGCTCTTTAGTGCGACAAAAGTGAATAACCTGTTCCTTGGTTTTACTGATACTAAGTTGCAGACCATTTTTTCTGCACCAAGAAATAAAGTTCTCTACCTGACTCCTATACTTTGTCTCATCTCCCTTATTGATATGCCTCCTTAACTGCAGAGTCATCTGAGAATTACTGAAATTAACATGACCAGGTGTTATATTTATAGTCAGAAGTGTATAGTGTTGCTCACATCCTTATTAGATACGCAGTCCTTGAACGTAACATACTGTGGTCTGCCTGACAGATATCCAGGACACCATAGGCTTGTACACCTACATATCTCTGAGCTTACCACTTAACAGCAATGGCTGGATGGTACTGAAGGCACTGGAGTAATCAAAAAACATAATCCTCACAGTGCTGCCAGCTTTGTCCTGGTTAGATAAGCCTTGTGGAGCAGATATATAATTGCATCCTTCACTCCAATCTTTGTCTGATGGGCAAACTGCAGTGGGTCGAGGTGGTCTACCACAAGAGGACTCATATAGCTCAGGACCAGCCTCTCAAAGATCTTCATGATGGGATATGTAAGTGCCAATGGTCAGTAGGCATTAGGTGACGAGGCGCCTGCCTTCTTTAGAACAGGAACAATGGAGAATGTTTTCCAAAGCAACAGTACTTTCTGAAGCCTTAGGGTCAGACCCTTTGTTTCCTGTGTTTGAGTCAATTTTGGACCTACCTACACACGGCAACTTGAATTTCTAGACATGTACAGTGTGATCTTTCCTTTAATAATTGTTTCCATTAAAGAGTGACAAGCACAAACCACCTGTAGTGTCTCATTAGTCCTCTTTTTCCTTGCTTTTATTTCTAGCTTCCTAGTTTAATTTCTGTGCTATTTATTATTTAAAAAGAATACAAAATATTACAGCACAATCTGCATTAGGCAAAGTGAATGACACTTGCGCTGGTATAACCAGGCTAGGAGATGTCACAGTTTTGTGTTGTTTATTGCATTGGTTGATGACAAAAAAGGATCATACTTCAACCTATGACATGCTTAATGGAAAAAGCACCAGTTATTCACCAAAAGGCTGGGCTTATGTGCATCCCAGACCCCAAATCCAGTAAAATGCCCATTGTTTCCTAACTAACTTAGTACCAGCCCTAGCTCTTTCTCTCGATATAAAGGCTAAGCATTGGGTTTAACTAGATCTCAATAGTAGATCCCCAGTTGCCTAGGGTGTGGTCTGCAACAAAAGGCTGGGTCTACACTTCTACTACAAGGGGTAGTCAATTAGTGGACTTTAGCACCAAAAGAAAACCCATATAAAAGTTGTTTCTGCATGGAGTTTAGCCTCACAAAAGGATATCAAGATGCACAATCAGGAGAGTCATACTGTACATAAAGCAACACATTTGTCTTACTGAAATAAATAATTGACAGATTACCAAATATCAGTAGACATATATTATACCAACTAATGCGACATCAGTAATACTGATGGAGACAGGGAGAGAGAGAAAAACATCTGAACAAAGAAACACAGAACATGCTCATCTTTCTCCTTGCCTATGTGTCAGTAAAAAAAACTTTTAGTTGGCCCTGAAGAGTGAATACTTCTTAAGAAATCTTTCAGTCCATCCCAGGAGTAGAAACTAACCAGATAAATTAAGTACTATTGCCTTACAACTTTGATTCCAAGACACACACACACACACACACACACACACACACACAGGAGCTATGGGTAGAAGCGAGTGCAGATAAGCTGTGAAGATCAAAGAATCCAAGCATAAGTAATTCATAAAGTAGATTAGCTTACTAGCAGTGTTCTTCAGCTCCTTATTATGCACCCCTATTTGTCAATCTATCAGCCTTTAGACCATTTTTGTTTTTTTTATGGTTTTTAGAACATGGTTTTTATTTTCAGAGTTTCTGATTTTTGGATTTATGGTCTTGGTCATTTGTTTGATTGCCTTTTCCGTTTGTTCTTTTGTTTGATTTTATTTACCATGTGAACACTATGCATTTAGCTTTGCATTTTCAGTTCAGACATTTTTCTGAAACTTTTGAATTTTTGTATTTATATTTTTCAATGGAAAAAATATAATATTCCACATTTTGAGTTGAGCAAGGTGTTTAGGGGTAATTTTGGCCTATCTCTTCAACTCCGGGCCCAAATAATGTTTTCTTGGACTCTTTTTTTCACTTATTGCTCTGTGTCTATCTGTTGTGATACCCAATACCTCCTACGTGTCTTACAATGGTTCGACCGAATGTAAATTTTTTATTAAAAGCAATACTAAAATATCGGTTCTTATCAAATATAACAAGTTGAAGTTTTTCTGTGAGTTCTGTGAAAAACAAGTCTATCAAGTTCACATATGTGGATATCGATGAAAAAAAAAATTAAATTCCAAAAAGAGACAAAACTCAGAAACTCAAATCCCATTCCCTTCTCCAGACTGCTCAAAGAGACCACCAAGGAGTCAAGATACAAAATACCTACGTCCCAGTAGTGGTTGTAGTCCCATTCCTTCCTCCCTTGTCTAAGCTGCTTGAAGGGACCAAAAAGGACTTTCGGAGCCACACTGTGGAGTCACAAAAGCAAAAACAACCAAACAGTCCAAATCCTTTTTCCTTTTCTGTCTTTCACACTTTCTGTCTTTAAACAAAGGATCTTTTTCACAAGAAAAAAGCTTAGATAAAACAAATACAGTATCCTGTTTGCAGCATTTATCCTCACTTCTCAAACATCTGCGGTATAAATAGGAGTAAATGCACCCCCTTCTATCCTTGTTCCAGCAGCTCATGAGCTCCATGGTGCACTCTCCGTTACCGAAATACTTGACTGGCAATGAAGATGCCCTCTGCTGTCCATCTTCCCTTTCTTATACATACCAGGCATTCCTCCCACCAATCCTGATGAACAACTTGCCCATCTTCCTCCAATTATCAACCTTGCCTTACTTAATTTGTTCTACACGCTGTAACACTGGAAGGAAGCTTAGTATTCTGCAACCCAAGCTTATGTGTACATGCATGGCCACAGATGCTCCAACCTCTGATTGCCCTACGGCAAATAATCACTTTCTTGTAACCCTTCTCATGCCCTTTTCTCTCTCCATGAAACAGCTTCACTAACTTTAATCATCTTTCCCTTGCACAAGGATACTTTACCAAGGCCCAACCAGGCTGAGTCATGTTTGTGCAATATTAGGTCCCTGTTGTTCAGCATCTGACATGCGCACTCATGCAACTGCCTTGCTGTTTCACACTACTAGAGTTCTAGTGGCAACACTTTCCAACATGCAAGGTATGTGTCACCTTCTGCAATTATTTACACCTACTGCAATTTACTACATTCATGGTATGCAAGTTATGAATAAACTATCAGTCTGTTTATTGCAGTAATGTGTTTTGGTTATTTGTTGAAAAATCTTTACATTTGAGCCATAAATAGAAAAGTAAAGGTGAATTTATGTGAATGTATGGAGTCTGTTTATAGACTGACGCGTGTATCTATGGGTTTCCAGGGTTTCCAGTTTGAACATGTGACAGAGATATGCCCCAGACCATAAGACTTATGTCAATACATGAATATTTAAAAAATGTATTGAAGCAGCAACAGTAAATCAGTTTTCTTTTTTTACTGACTGCAGAAAACAGATTTTTTTTAATGAACAGAATCAGGAAATGAGACATAATCAAAAACCAGTTGTGGGATATGACTGGCCATTCATCCCGGCCAATACCCCCACACCGCCAGATGGAGCCCTCCTGGCAACATGGAGGTGCCCCGAATTCCAGGAGGGCATCATGGACATTGGAGTTTTCCTTCACAGCCCTGCTGGATACCATGGGGGCCGACAGAGGATGCTGCAGGGAGGCATAAGGATTTTTATTTGCAATATAACCCGGAAGTACGTCCTAGTCACAGGGACAGAAGAAATGACGTACTTCCGGGATGAAGAAAAGGAGTTTTCACCTGACCTGTTAAGAATCACATGGACTGAGGGATCAGAAACACTTCCGGGTCAAGCACTTTAAAAGGACGATGGGAAACCCCAGCAGATTGGGCTGAGTTGGGAGGAAGGGTGACTGAGCGGCTGGGAGGTGTGGAGGATTGTGTATTGTTGATTTATTGCATTGATTATTGAGAATAGTGGAGATGGAGGTGCTATGTGCACATCATTATTGTAAAAATACAATTTATTGGACTTTTAACTGGTGTCTGGCGTCTGGTCTGAGGGTTCAAGGGGATGACAGCACCCCCTATCTGTCACACAGTCAAAATCAAAAATCTAACTAATCTGTCCAAAAAGTTCAAGTTCAAAACACTAATCAAAAATCAAAGATTGCAATACCAAAAATAAGTACTGTTTTGACCCTAATCTTGGATACTATGTAAGGGCACGTGCTGAACTTTATACCATTGCTCTAATGATGTCATGTGTCACAGGTGGTTCTGGGTAAGATTACAGAGGCAACGGCCAATGTGGAGTGGTGTCTCTGTGGCTATGAATCTGTTTTGTCACCATTTACATTTGATCACCACACTTAGCACCTCCTGTTAACAAAAACAGGTCACTAATTAAGAAAATCTGCAGCCACTGTGGCTCTCCAGGTCTGGAGTTTAAGAACCCAGGTATCTTATATATAAACATCTATGTGTGGAAGTGTGTGTGTCTGTCCGGCCCGGAAGTGAGAGGTGGAGTCGGGGTAAGGGCTCCACTTCGATGGAAACAGAAAACTCGCTTAACCGCTAATAACACAAGCAGGGCGAAGATGTCAGAAAAACAAAACCTCATAAGAAAGACAAAGTCGCTTAGCCACTAACATCGGCAAAACGGTATCCCTTTTACTTTTCCTCCCGCTGCTAATGCACAAGTGATGTGAGCATGCCGGCAAATCGAATCCTCCTAGGAGACAGATGCCCAGAGTGGTTCCTTTCAATTACCTGACATCTCCACATTTCAATTTATTTTTTGACGATTTCAACAGTTTCTAGGACCCCAGGCTTTTTACAGCACGGGCTTACACAACTAGTATAGTATATTTGCCTTTAAATTCAGTGTAGAAATTTATTACAAACAGAAAAATAAAAAGTGTAGTGAATAACTGGTGAAATCCTCCTTTTAATATAGTAGACTTCAATAAAACAAAACAACTTCACAATTTAAATAAATCTTTAATTAATAATAAAATTAATTTACTTGACTAAGGACATTTTGTTCTTGTTTTGGGCTATGAGAAAACTGCAATAATTATTTTCTAACAAAAAAATTCAAACATTAAATACAGTAATCCCTCGCTATATCGCGCTTAGACTTTTGCGGCTTCACTATATCACGCACTTTATATGTAAGCATATCTAAATATATAACGCGGATTTTTCACTGGTTCGCTGATTTCTGCGGACAATGGGAGTTTTTATTTCCGGTACATGCTTCCTCAGTTGGTTTGCCCAGTTGATCTCATACACAGGATGCTATTGGCGGATTGCTGAGAAGCTACCCAATCAGAGCACGCAGTTAAGTTCCTGTGTGCTGAGTGGCTCAACAACAGAGCACCGAATTCGATTCCGCAGCATTGACCAGGAAATCTTGTCTCGCTTATTGAGCATCAACGTGTTTCGCTGTGTAAAGTGTTAACTTTTGTGCTCTTTTGTGTTTGTCTTTGTGCATAGTCAAGCCCTTCGTTATGGCTCCAAAACAATCTGCTACTGCTTCAGGGGCCGTGCCCAAGTGCCAACGGAAGATGCTAACAATTGCCAAAAAGGTAAAAGTTTTGGGTATGTTGAAGAAAAGGAACAGCTACACCGCTGTAGGACGCCATTACGCCATCAATGAGTCCATGGTTCTTTTTATTTAAAAAGGAGGAAAAGAATATAAGATCTACGGCCGCAGTGTCCTTTAACCAAGGTGCAAAACGAGTTGTAAGTGGATGTAATAAGGCAGTAGTCTGGATGGAATCTGCTTTAGGGATCTGGATTGAAGACTGCCGGATAAAAAACAACGGCGATACTAAACAGTCGCCTGAAATTGTTGTGCAGTAAAATTAAACTCATCGTTATCAGACAAGTCGTCGTGTGATTGTTGGTGAGTAACCATAATTAATTTTCTACATACAGTACTTAGTACATGTACCTACATTTAGTGTCACTGCACACACCTTTTACTGTATGTAATTTTTCTTGCATTGTACGTATTTATTGCTGGTGGCCTGTCTATCGTAATGGCTGTAACATATGTGATATTGGAGACGCTCGGTGTCTTTAAAATAATATTTAGGTTTTACTGTATATAAACAGTGTGTTTACATACACAATTTCAATGAATCTTACCTAATATCTACATACAATGGGTTTATGCTGTATAACTGTGCAGGAAATGTTTATGAGTGTGGAAGCGTTTATAAGGACTTAAATTATATAAAAATAACTATATAAACATATGATTTTTACCTTTCGCAGGGGGTTCTGGAATGCAACACCCATGATCGAGGTGGGATCACTGTAAATAATTTACTGAAACAGTCCAGTTCAAAGTAAATCAACTATCAATTCAACTGTAACAATTACACTTTAAGAAATCAGAATTTGCCAGAAACTATAAACATAAATAATTTCTTGTTATTGAGCCAGTTGGTGACAAACAAGCCTGACCACACTTTCAGCAGCCCTTTTTTCTCTACAATAAGACCAGATATTGAGAAAAGCCTCTGACTTGGGGCAGTCGAACCAGGAGATGGCAAGTATTTTTGAGCGAGATGTGCTAAATCTTTTTAAGTACCTGAATGCTTTGCCCATCACTGCAATGGACAGTCAACCATCTAAATAATGTGCTGTGCTTTGAAACGATCCAAAGATGTGTTACCAGTTTCATCTGTGTCATCATCTGAGTCAGATGCACAGACACCTTTTCCTTTTAGGTGGTGTAACATCTGCTTTCTGGGGAGTTGTATTGTGCAGTCTTTCCTTTAAGCTCACTCAAACCTCCTCTATCTCTGACTTTGAGAGGCATTTCTGATCTTTGAGCCATGGGTCAAGTGCTGTTGCTATTTTCAGCAAGGACACGTTTAGGGTGTCTTTTCTATTTTAAAGGTCAGTAATGAAGTTCTCCTTTAATCTGATCATATAGTCTGGATCATCATCTGACACCTTCTTCGCATGCAGAATCATTGAGCAGGAAGCATATTTTTCTCCCCAGAGCAAATCTGTCACATATCTGTAATGAAAGCTTATAACTCATACAATATGCATGCATTAGGATTTAAAAGTATCGACCTGCTGAGAAATTTCTTTTTTAAAAGAATTGATACCTAGGTGGCATTAACTTGATCAGAAGTGACATTCAATACAGTGACAATGTTATAACATTCTTTTTATTTCATAAAACTGTTCTATTCACAAGAGGTGGCATGATATTTGTTCATTATTCATTGTACTCTTTGTAAGTCTTGAAACTTGCCATCATCAAAGCAACTTCACACTATAACATTGCCTTTGCCATACTTGACAGAATGCATCAAGAACTCCTCCAGCATCCTTTCATTTGCTCAATGTCCATATATATGAGACTAGAGTAACACAGAAAATGGGGCTTTGCAGTATTATGTGCCAAAAACATTCTAAATCAGTCATCTCAAGCAGTAACAGCCAGCAACCTTGGTAATATCTTGGTTGTATTTTTAAATCAATTCAGTTATAGATAACTACAAATGAAGTGTAAGTTATTTCAAAAACAAATTTCAGTGATTCTAAACTTTTGAACACTAGTGTGTACTGTACTGTACTGTACTAATAAAAACAGAAAAAATTATTATCAATATGCAACAGAAAATGTAAATTGATAAAAATTCTCACAAGATTTCTTTGGAAACTGACAGCATTAATATGACAGGTTACAAAAATTGTTTTTCAAGATCTCAATTTTGTCAAATTCATCATTGGTCAGCATTGTTGAAACATTTTTTGGTGGTGATGGTTACTTGCATGTCATTCTTATTTCTTAAGTGTCATGAAATCATTGACAATGTAGAATTTCATCGCATGGGCATATCCTGAAAGAGGGGATCTTCTTTTTGTCTCCTTTTACACTGCTGCCATCTTAGTTCGACTGCATTAGCTGTAATGTGCTTAAAGTGGCCAACTTACTTTCTACATTTTGCCAGCACACTATCAACTCTGCAGTCCCAAAGAACAATTATGATGGACCGCTGTATACTGTGCGCAATGCACAGCATGTGTTCGTAGGGCATGTTGCAGCCATCATGTTGTGTGCATTGTCTGTGCGTAGTGTACACACTTTTCCATGTATTTTCCACTGCGATGCAACATCAAAAATGTTTTGCACATTCGTCTGCAAAATGTCCCTCCTATGTAAGTGGCACTCCTAGTGAAAATGAATCAAACAACCACAAACTATGTAATGAGCAGTTATACCAAGGTAGCTGTGGTTGCTAAATGACATCCAGTAGTCACCCGTCCATGCCACTGCCTTTGCACTTCAAAGTTGCTGCATCTTTATTGGTTTTTGATAATAATGTAAACCATTTATTCGCAAAGCAATTCTCCAACAATATGTAACTTTGGAGCTTGCTGGTCTAATTATGTTGAGAAAGCCTACATCCTCAACAATGTGCAAAGGTCTACAATCACAAGCAATCTATTTTTCTATTGCATTTGTTAACACATTCACCTTAGCATCAGACATGGGTTGATTGACACATTGCACACCGTCACTCAAATGATCTGTTTTTGCACCAGCATGTTTTCCTTTCAAGTAATAGGATAATGAAGAGGTCCTCCTGTGATATTCGAATTGGCAAATTACAACATTCTTATCCTCTGAGCCATCTGCAATTTTTTTTAAATAAAACTAACCAAGTTACACCGTTCCTTTTACTTTTCCCACGCCATCAGCTGTGAGATGATAACTGAAAATTGAGTTTTTTTTGGTGAATTCTAGGATTGTCACGAGCAAAACTCTCACATTGTTTAGATCTGGTAAGGAATACTATAGGCCTCAATTAAAATCTTCGATTGTAGTATCAGAATTAATGCATGTGTTAATACAAGAGTTAATGCAATGAAAAGAAATAATAACAGAATATGACTTTAAAATGATCTCTAACGCTTTAAAACATTAACTTTTCCAACACTAATATACAGGAACGATATCGATATAGATGTATAGAGATACTGTATATTGTGGCACGGACCCCGGCCGGGACGCCCCTTCACTCTATATTCAGAGGGAGCAGCCCTGGACAGTGCAATACCTTCCCCTGGATGCTAGATGGCCACACCCCTGGGTTTGAGTGGTGCCTCAGTTTCCCGCAGGGATCCATGGGAATTGGAGTTGGGTGCAGCCCTGTTGGGTCCCACAGGGGGTGCTGCAGATGGAACTCCTGAGCCCTTATGGGCAGTGTTTTTCTCCATACCTGGAAGTGCAGCCAGAACTCAGCAATCAAGTACCTGAAGCACTTCCGGGTTAACAATAAAAGGGGCCAGAGTTGGGAGGAGGAGGACGAGGTTGTCTGAGAGGAGGGGTGGAGGAAGAAAAAAGTACTTTGAGGTGTGTTTAATTTGGAGTTTGTACACTAAGGATTGTGTTGGGCCTGTGGGGATTATGGGGAAGACGTGCTCCACAGGTGAAGAAAAATAAAAAGTTTATTTATTTTACACGTGCCTCTGTGTCCATCTGTGTCTGGTCAGGTGCCCATATAGCGCCTTTGTTACAATATATAGACACAGATATGGTAAAAGAATAAACAAAACAAGATCATGAAGGTTTGGAGTACCAAAGTGAATTTCATATAAAGGAGGAGGAGGAGGTTGGGAGCATGCACTGACACAGTGTGCTGCCTCACCCACCACATGACAAACCACCTCAAGATCCCAAATTAGGATGCAAGCGCAGCTGTACAATAGTTGACACCTCAGCACCACGCTAGTTCAAATGGAATGGAACAGAGTGAGGTTTTTTACAGTGGCTGGGGTGCCAATCCTGCCATCAACCCCCAAGTTTTCCCTGCAAGTTGGAGGACCTGCTTGCAGGACTGAATGCAAATTAATATCATATCCAAGTGAGAACAACTGCAGGATAAGGGCCTTGCTCAAGGGCACAACAGAGTGGAATCACTTCTGGCAATTACAGGATTCAAACCTGCAACCTTCAGATTATTGGTGCAGATCCCTAGCCTCAGAGCCACCACCCCATCCGTATATTGTAGATCTTGAAATAAGAAAATAAGACAAGATTTGTGTTCCCAAACGTGGAGCCAAAACTTGACTGCCTCAAAATGGCAGAGGAAGAGGTTTTGAGGGTGGCAAAAGGGAAGATTTGGGCTCAGTAGAAAACTGTAAGTGATGTTATTCAAGACCGGTCCATCAATCATGTTTTCTACAGAGGGTGAAAGAGGAATTAGTTGACAGTGGCAACCCCTGGTTCGCAGTGTAATTACAATTAATTGAATCCTGAGGTTGCTTCCCAAATGTACGTATGTGACCATATATATGTAGAGATATAGATATACCTATAGATGTTAATTTTAAGTGCAAAAAGTACAGAAAATATAATTTTGCAAATAATTTAAACAGAAGCAGCAATAACACTAACCATGGATGGAAGCTAAAGTTAATGTAACTGTACCTGCCCATTTAGCCATAGAAAAGAAATCCTGCTCAGACTTTCCCTCTGTCTGTTCTCTGCTCCTGCCACTACCTATTATCACCAGTTTACTGGCAGCCCAATGGTAAATCACCTGCTTCCTGTGCATAGTAATTAAATATTCTCACCATTCTTCACATACACAATATTAAATTAATGGAAAATACATTCAAAACTTTACAGACATGTATATTGACAAAAAGTATGCATCCTTTGAAGAATTCTGCCTCAAATACAACGTTTCAGATACACACTATTTCTACTAAGTACAAGTTCGATCATTAAGAGAACCCTACTCATCTTGCCAAAGCACCATCAATCACATATTCAGTAATGGCAAAAACATAAGCAGTATTTCCAAACTCTGCAAAGCTATAAAAAATACAGCCCTCTGTGACCGAAATCAGTGCATCAGGGAGTTAAAAGGTAATTCCACCATCGACCACATACATTTTTCCTTAGTTGCAACACATGATGTAATTTAGGACATGATGTTATGGTAATGCCCAACACTCAGATCACACTGGTAGAAAACACTTTAACATATTTCTCAAATAATTTCAGATTTAGAATTGTTTGGCACAACAGCTGGTAGGATGTGCCAGCACATTGCCCAGTAGGGCTGGGTGGTCTCGTGGCCTCAGAACCCCTGCAGATTTTGTTTTGTTTTTTTCTCCAGCCCTCTGGAATTTTTTTGTTTTTTCTGTCCTCCTGGCCATCGAACCTTACTTTATTCTTTGTTTCTTAGCAATGCCTAGTCAATACCTTACAGGGGGGGGGGGGGGTGGCTATGTCCGTGGGTTGAGGTTGTTGGAAGTAAAGTCTTGTTTATTAAGAATAAGTTCTTCTTAAGTTTGTATATGCTGGATTTATGTCCAAGTGTCTGTTGATGGCGTTCTCATTTGATAACCAGGATTCAGCCAGCTCTCTAGCACTTTTATTATTGGCTTTAAATTTTACTTGTACATCGTCCCAATTAAATGTATGTCCTGTTGATTTAGTATGCTTATAGATCAATGACAGTGCGTCCTTTCTTCTGACGGCGTTGCGGTGTTCCTGTATACGTGTTGCGATTCTTTTTGAAGTTTGTCCTATGTATACCGCTGAGCACGAATTGGATGGAATGCTGTATACTGCGTTTAGTGTTTCTGCTGTCGATTTCCTGTTTTTGGCATTAAAGAGGACCGTGCGCAGATTGTTCATGGGTTTGTGTGCTATTCTGACACCTGACTTGGCCAGGATGCGTGCAGCACCTTCAGACATATTGTGGTGATAAGGGAGTGAGTGGCAGGTTGGGTGGGGGTTATGATTCGAGTCAATTGTTTGTTGAGTTTTCTGTGTAGGCTTCGATTAATGAATGTTTTCGAGTATCCGTTTGAAGTGAAAAGGTGGAACAGATAGCGTCTCTCTTTCATTTTTGTTTCCTTCGTATTACAGTGGGTGTGGACTCTTCTGAATAGAGTTTTAACACGGCTCTGTTTATGAGATATCGGGTGGTTGCTGGCGAAGTGTAATATCTTGTCTGCATAGCATTCTTTACCAAAAAACTCAACAAACAATTGACTCGAATCATAACCCCCACCCAACCTGGCACTCACTCCCTTATCACCACAATGTGTCTGAAGGTGCTGCACGCATACTTTTGATGGCTTTTACGCTTCAGAAGTAACAGAGAGAGATTCTGTGCTTTTGTTGACAATCTTACCACTTGGTGCGTCCACCTCTGCTTAAATTGTGCCATCAATTCTTCTGCTGCAGAATTCACACAATTTAAGCAATGTTAGTGCTACGGGAAGTACTAGTAGTAATGCAATCTAATAAGTTTTGTATTGTAGATAAAGGAGATGCTATTTCGTGTTTAAGAAAGTAAATGGCATACTATACATACTGTACATAAGGGGCATTACTGAATTCTGTCCTTCATGTTGCTTTTCCTTGCTATCCACAGATCATTGCACTGGATATTGTATATATCATGCATTCTGCTTAGAACAGGCTAGAACAAGAAGTTGCGTAATACAGCAAATACAATCAACTTTTTAATCTCAAACAATGCAAGCAAATGGCTTTTCCTTTATAATGTTATGTATCTATTTCCCACAACACAAAACACGAAGCAGGAATGATGCTTGTTTTTCATATAATCAATGCTGTATTAAATGTGCTCCTCTCAAGCCCTTAATTTTTTTGCTCAATAATTACATCGCACCATTCCAAAGGGAAATTTACAGATCAATGTTCATTTGTCATCTCTGATCTTTCACATGGTATTTAGAGTAGATCGATGTTCTTGGCATTACTGAAACAATATACAAAAATCAATAAAAATATTGTTTTTTTTATCATATTCTGTATTTTTTATATGCATTACTCTTAACCATTTGACACATGTAATGCAAAATGGTATTTACTTTAACATGTTTGACTGTACTAATCTATATTTTGTGAACTTTGGCCCTTTATCCTTATTTTGGACTGAATGTTCCATTGGGATAGCATGACTTAGCAGCCTAAATTTGTTGAAGACTGCAGAAAATAACAAAGGTAAATGCATAAGTCAGAGGCAGCTGTAAGTGTAAACAGAGGGCAACATGGAGAAAAAAATTAAACAGAAATAAAAACTCACAATAAAAAATGTACATTCTGAGAATATGATATTGTGCAGTTTAAAATGGGTAATCATTCCATCTTAGACAGTAGTCTAACTATTGTTAATTCTTAATGATTAGGTTACAATATAATGAAAATCAAAAGAGGAAGGAATGATCCTCAAATTCATCTTCATGAAATCATTTATCCATGAATTTTCTTGGAAAAATTACAAAACTACACTTTAATCAAATAACTAAATGTTTCTGAAAGAATCAGATATACTGACACTTGATTTTTCACTTTGACGGCTTTAGCAAACTCATACATTGCATTTTGTTCAATGGACCAATCCAAGGTATTTGGGTAACGTTCACCCAATGACCAACTCACAGTTGAATATACAGAATGGAGCACAAGTTTACGCCATATTAATGGATCAATCTAAAACAAAAGATATTTATATAATTATTCCAAATGTGAGCTGCAAATAATATTTTTTGCGGACTATGATATAACAAGCTAGACTTAATAAAATTATTTTTTCGCAGAAAGTTTTGTTGAAGTACATGAGTTTTATTAATGTGGCTGATTCTTTGAGAAATTAATTGTTCAGTGATATCGTCAGAGACTAAAGTCATTCAGTCGGTCAGTCATTCTCCAACCCGCTATATCCTAACACATGGCCACGGGGTCCGGAGCCAATCCCAGCCAACATAGGGTGCAAAGCAGAAACAAATTCCGGGCAGGGTGCCAGCCCACCTCAGTCTTCAGACAGAATATGGTCAATAAAGGCAATATACTGAGGCTGAGAGCGGGAATGACAGGTCTAGATGCAGCAAGGAAATTTTTGGGGGTCAACCCTTTTACTGTTTGGAGACAACAAAATAAAATGAAACAAACACAATGTAATTCTCATATGTGTACTTCCCTCCAGTGGGGATTTAACAAAGAATAAATGTTGCAGTTGCACTGTCTGGCAGGTAACTCTGGCCAGTAATGACGCCACCTTTCAGGATCCCCAGGATTTTATGGCACCTGGACCAGAAGGGGAGGGATTCAAAGCCGGGTGGCTTCCTCAAGCACTGTGGGAAAAGAAGGAGATGACTTTATTAGTGGCTGTGCCCCCTGTCATCTCAGTGGGTTGTTACATACTTCGACTGTGCCTACGAGGAGGTCCTCCAACACGCATGCATGACAATACTTATGTTATCCAATGATAGGTTGTCAAGCTGTCATTTTCTTTTTTCTGCAGTTTTCCTAAAAATCCTCATATCATGAACAATTGCACCTCTTTTCTTCTGTATACTGAAATAAAGCTTTTGTAACAAATGCAAATAATTTCATGATTTGTTTTTATTCACACCTCCATTTTATGGATCACTTCATGACAAGGTTGCAAGGGAGAAAGGCCTGTGCTGGAAGCATCAAGTGGAAAGCGAGGCTCCGTATTATCACATGGCACGTTTAGAAAGTGCCAAGCAAGGACATTTTTAATATTGTCTTTTTGGGGGTGTTGGGAAAGTAAAGGATTTTCTGCAAAACAACCCACAAGGGCACATAATGAGGAAGCAAAAATATGAAAAGACAAACAGCCGCTTTACTTATAATATGTATGCATCTTGCTCACTGAAGTATGTGGGCGCTCTAAGCTTATTCCTAAACTTTGTCAAAGATGAAGAAATCAAATAAAAACAGGATGGTGTTTTTAAAGAAACAAAACATGACCTTTTTCTTTTTTTGTTAAACTTGAATTATGGAACATTTCTTATGAATGCTGAGGAACATTCTCTATGAAAGTGTATCCTACCAGATCCTTTTTTCAAGTTAGTATCCGTCTTAATAAAAGGATAGGTGTCGCTATGTCTGTCATTTTAATATATAGCACATCACAAACATCAACACTGCTTTTGCAAAGCCCATACCAAATGGCATATAACAGAGATATATACTCAGCACTGAGGTCTAAATTAATTACATAGGTCTCACCCATCTTAGACGGGCAGCACAGACAGTTACTCGTAAATTTAACACTTCATATCGGAGAAACTCGGTAATCGCATCAGCTGAACAATGGCAGGGTTTGTGAGAGGAGGCTGGGAAACTGTATCCTGAGCAATTTTAAGCAAGTACTTATTGTTTTCTCATTCTGAATTTGTCTAAATGGCTTTTCTGGAGGTACTTTTGTCGTCCCAAAGACCTACAAATGAGTTTGATCAGTATCACCAAAACACGACTAATATGATTGGGTGTGAGAGTATGCACAAGTATGCCTTATAATGGACTGATAACTCATCCAGAGGTGATTCCTGCCTCATACTTACTGCTGTCAGAAGAGACCTGAGCACCCTGAGATCCTCAGCTAGAATAAGCTTATTCAAAAACAGATGAATGGATGAATGAATATAAAATACTATGATACACTTTCTTACATTAAATATGAAATGTAATTTGTAAAAAAAGCTAAATTCATATTAAGATGTATAGAACTTTTAAACTATTTAAGAAAGCGTTTCCTTAAAGCTGTCAAGTAAACAACCTACAGGAAAAAAAGAAGTATCATTATAAATAACATTCAATGTACCATTAAACAGAAAACATACAATCTTTAGAGAGTAAAAGAGGAAATACATAATCACCAAAATGAAAAAAATACAATATTATTGTTAAACTGAGCGATTCCAGCTTTCTAATGAGGATCCTAAGAGCTGATGATTTTTCTACATAACTGAGAAAATGAACCATTATGTCAATGTGCGCATGAACGTTATTTATAAAGATCATATCATGATGTTACAACCATGTTGAATACCAGGAAACAATGGGTGGATTTGTATTATGTAAGTTATTAACAATAAAAATGCATAGAAATAGTATAGAAATATATTTCAATAGCTGACACACCTGACAGAATGTGGCCACAGGCTGTAATAACTTAGGGTGCTACTACAGTATGATCAAAAGAAAAATTCAAAGTGCTGGCTACCAAACCCAACTTATATCAGATGTAAGCAAAAAAACATTCCTCATGCATTGAAGCAGTGATCAGAGCATTAAGCAATACCAAGGGCACATTCAGAAGATGAAAGGGTGCTATGAAAATGGAGCTGTAGCCCCTAACTCAGGGCCTCAACAAACTTTTGGAAAGATGATGACAATGTCTGGTGCTGCTGTAGCAGAGTTCCAAACACATGGCTAGGATTCTTGACCCTGACACTACCTGAATTTTTTTGCAGCTATTCCAGATGAACATTGGTCTAATTAGTGTCTGTAAATTCGTCTGACATTACATAGTATGAGTGTGTGCGTGAGAGTTTCCTGTGTTGAACTAGTTTTTGGTATGTGGTGGGTTCCTAACTTGCATTGATGATGTTGGGATAGTGATGATGGAAAAAGTGTTAAGACAAAGAATGGATGGATAGACTGTGGTCATTTATTTTGACACAACTGATCCTCCCTTCCTTCTTCTTCGACGTTGCTTTTAGGGCTCTTTGTTTCATTCTGACTGCTCTGTATCCTTTAACTCCATCTCCTTCTTTCTCAAATCATTGAATACACCATCAAGGCATCTTTTCCTTGAATGTCCATTTTGTCTCCTTCCACAAGGCACATCCAATACACTTTCTTCATCACCATCTGAACCTACCTTTCTTTATATTTATCACAATATCCATTTCCCTGAATAGCTCATACATCTCTTAGTTGGTCCCAACTCTCCATCTCTGTTCTTTTCTCAATGGCCATCAACATTCTTCAGTACCCTGTGTAAGCGTCTGTGTTTCTGATGAATACATTACCACTGGTTAAAAGACAGTTTTATAAATTTTAATGTTAGAGTTCAAACATATTCATTTTGAATGGTGCAAAGATCAGATGCCAATATTGATTCTTCTCTTAACTTATTTTATATCATTAGTATGAGTTACAGATCCAAGGAACCTTCTCAGATGTGTGCAGTCCAAGCAGCAGTTCCACACCTTGCATCACTTCTCAGTGTTATCATACTCTTGGCTTTACTTTCAGGTCCAATTTGCTTTGATGCTGCTTCCACCTTTAAGTATATTGTGCATTTTCTAACTCTGTCTGGGTACAGCAGAGCAAGTCTAACCTATCTGCAAATCTTGACATGATTGGTGCTATCATAGAATTGTAATAGATCCTTCTGTTTTCCAGATTTAATTGCAGTTTTAAAGGCTTAGATTCCTTTAATATTCATATTACAGTATTAATTACCCATCACTGTGGGTCTTGCCAGAGCACATGGAGAAAATAACACTGTTGTGAACTGGAGTTGTTCAAGAACGTTACTGTGTAGTTTGTTATAAATTTGGGTACTGTTTTCCCATTTTACTCCTGATTCCTATGAGGTTAAATGTTGGTTGTCATCATGTGTTGCACTGTGACATCATTTTCTATACAAGAAGACAATTTTTTCATTTGGTGTCATAGGTTACCCCATAAAATGTGGGGTTAGAGTAAGCTCACCATCCCTCTTGTGTGTCGTAAAAGGTGAGTAAAGGAGACTGGCATCAGGAAAGACATGCCGCTGTGAAGATTTTTGCTCAAGTACCTCCTCTGAAGATAACCCAGATGAAAGAAAAAGTGTCAGATTGTTGACCTGTGCAGGGGAAACTTGTTATTTTGTGCCATCAAAAACACTGAATATATTAAATCCTTTTTCAAAAGTCTTGACTAAAGACTTCCCGGTACTCAAATGTGGCACTTGGTGCCACTGCCCACCTACCAAGTTGTTTTGCCTGCCTAAGGAAAAGTCGTTTCTGATAGAGGATCACAGGAATCATTTGGTATAGGGGTCCTTTCATCGGATTGGCTGGCCCAGAGCTGACTCAACTGTGGAATGGCCAATAGGGAGACGCAGCTTGATGGCCAAGGTCTCCAGAACTCTGAACAAATCCAAATAGTATTATGTGATATCATCTACTACATAACTATTCATGGTGGCTCTAAAATCGGTACTGACCCCTACTCTCTTTTCTGTTTCTTTTTCCGGTTTCTTTGTGGTGGTGGCCTGCGCCACCTCCACCTACTCAAAGCTTCATGATGCTCCAACAATGATGGACGGATTAAAAGGCAGAAGTCTACGTGACCATCATCATCATCAAGCCCTTCCGTGAGAATCCTAAATCCAAAGAGGACTGTTTCATTTATGTTAGGTAGAATGCCCAAAGGGGACTGGGCGGTCTCATGGTCTGGAATCCCTACAGATTTTATTTTTTCTCCAGCCGTCTGGAGGTTTTTTTGTTTTTTCTGTCCCCCCTGTCCATTGAACCTTACTCTTATTCGATGTTAATTAATGTTGATTTATTTTGTTTTATAATTGTGTCTTTCATTTTTCTATTCTTTAATATGTAAAGCACTTTGAGTTACTGTTTGTATGAAAATGTGCTATATAAATAAATGTTGTTGTTGTTGTTGAATTCTGCTCTGTACATTTAACATTTCTATTACACTATTAGATTGTACTGAGGATTACTTGTGTCCTGTTCTGTGTATTGTATTGTATTGTCCCTTTTTTTTTTGACACCCACTTCACGACCAGCCTACCTGGAAAGGGGTCTCTCTTTGAACTGCCTTTCCCAAGGTTTCTTCCATTTTTTCCCTAGTAGTTTTTCTTCCATTTTTTCCCTAGTAGTTTTTCCTTGTCTTCTTAGAGTATCAAGGCCAGGGGGCTGTCAAAAGGCAGGGTCTCTTAAAGCCCATTGCGGCACTCCTTGTGTGATTGTGGGCTATACAAAAATAAATTGTATTGTATTGTATTTTATTGAAAGGAAAAGATTTAGTTTTTTGCTGGTTGTTTGCTTATACTTTTATTGACCTTGTAACTGGGAAGCAAAAAAACTTCATGTCATTGGACTCTGGTTTTAGTTTGGTTTCCTGCTTTTTTTTCTAGGAGGCTATGCTTGTGTTTCTGCTTTTCCAGTTTGTGAACCTGAATTGATTTGGTGTGTTACTTGCTTGATATTTGTGGATTTCACCCTAAGCTTGGATTAGTTTTTTTCTCCTCTCACTCACCCTCAATGTAATCATTAGTTCAAGGAAAACAGATAAAATATAACACTCTATTTTTTTTCTATTCCACTAAAAACAAATAGCAGTGTCTTATTCTGAAGGTCACAACAAAGTGCTGAAAATAAATTAAATAAAACATTATGAAAAGTTTTAATATATAACAAAGTCACTTTGTTCGAAGATCCAGCTGCTTGAATCGGACGTTAAAGTCCCTAGCTGCCTCAAAATTGGAAACAATTTCTGCTTATTATACACTCCAAAGACACTGTGAAGTGACTTGGAGGTGTTCTCTGATATTAATGTATTATTAGTATGGAAGTGCCACTTTGTATCAGTATAAAGTTAAATTTAATATTATAGGTCTGCCCAAAAGAATATGCAAATTACAAATATAATTCTATCACAAAATGACGAGTAACTGTAATTTTCACATCCGAGTTCATTGTACATTACCTGGCAAGACTTTAAGCATTTAATTAAGACATTCTATGTTTTGCTGAGAGGAGAGTCTTAAACAATATGATTCAACTAATTGGTGACAGTGCTTTGAAATCCTGACAGATACACGTTGAGCTCCAAGTACCCTACAGCAGTGCATTCATTTCTGTTAATTTGAGGTGCACAGTGTGCTTTATCTTGAAGGCTGGTCTCTACCGTGTTTTTTCATTAGGCTAGTCAGCAGTAGGCTAAATGTTTCCACAATGTTTTTGCCTCTGTTTGCTTTAAAAATATTGAGGTTATCCCATAATGCAGCACTGGCACTAGATGGAGACCTTGATCTAAAAAATAAAGAATAGAGTGAGATGTTCTATAAATATTATAACCATTTATAGTTAGTGATTATTGGAAATAAAATATTTCCAGCAAAAGAAATATATGAGAGCATGTACTGATTATGATTTGACATGCTGAAGAATATTAAAATTAAAATGGATATACTCTTAATAATCAGAAATACTTCTAGTTGAAAGGAGTCATAAGAGCTAATTGTGTCACAAAACGTGTTAACTTAATATAAGCTATTTAGTGTTTTTAAAGCCTGGCACATTAGTAAAAAAGCAAGGTTAAACTTAAGCAGACAAATACAGACAGCAAGAAACAATAGAGGTTGGACACATTAAGCACTAACCTCCATGATCCACCTAGAAATCTATAGAAAGTTCATTCGTATTCCTGCATCAGCTATTTCATGTGACAGAATGTACATTAAAATAGCTTTCTGTGTGGTGTGTCAGACAAATTGTATGTTATACATTACCCATTTGTTGTAATGCAAAGATAAATTCCAGTTTATTATGCAAATTATGAGACCCACTTAAAATATAATTAAATCATTATGACACAATGAAACATAAAGCTCGGTTTCTTGTTGTGAAGCTATTGGTGTTTTTCTGCCATTATTTTGAGACAAGTCATATAACATTCCTTGATCTAGAAAGAATAAGCTCAGCTAGCCTTTTAGTCAATTGTGCAAAGTACAAATTAAGTGTGTCTTTAAATAGGCACCATCGAAAGAGTGCTGCATTAAGGTAATGAGTAATTTCTCCATTTTAAATCACTACACTGCAGATGCCTAGGAAATGGCAAGTTTCTACTTAATTGAATCAAAAGTCTTGCTTTGCGCAGCTACAATATAACAATATAAATAAGGTACTGTTATCAAAAATCACAAAGTTAGGTCATTTAGGTGGTACAGGCCTGAGGTAAAGATTAGTCCCAAAACAATCAAAGACAACAAGCCAAAACCCATGGTGATGTCTAAAATAGTTTAGGGATTGTTACCAGAGCCTTTTCTGAGGTCAAGTAATAAGTGATGAGTTCTTGACGTTATATTCAGACAGCTCACAAAATGGCCACCCAGCTTTAACTAAAGGTGTCAGTTTTGAATAGTGTGCATATCCACCTTACTCACCTTCCACAGTCAGGGCGGCCGGAAGAGGAACTGATGTGGCAAGAAGATGGATTTTGGGTATCGGACATGGCGTCACCAGGGTTTGCTGGAAGTACTGTCAACAGTGGGTGGACCTGCGGTGATGTCATTGTAGGTAGGATCTCTGGCTGAACTGCAGAAGAACAAGAGGAGAGAGGATCAGGTGAGAGTGCCAACCCCACATGTGGCTGACGAATAACACTATTTGAGCCTGTAAGCTGTCCCCCATGTGCATGTGTGTGACAATACATAATGATGATATCATCACAATGCAACTCACAAAAAACTGGCTTTACTATGACATTAAAGTTTCTGCTCCTTCTTAGCAGTCAGTGTCATTTGGACGTGTGTTAGCTTTACTCTGTTTAAAGGCAGTATTTGGATACAATCAAGGGAACAAATGTCACAAAAAACCATTTAAAATGTAGAAGATGATGGAATAGAATTTCAGTGCGTAATGCTATGCGTAAAAATAGAAATTTATAAATTTCTTGTAATTATTAAACTGACACAACCACACCTTTCAGACCACAGAAAAGCCAGTTTAAACAAAAGTTGAGTAATACAATCAATTAAAAGTATGAATAACTCACTGATTATGAATCCAAACGACAAAAAAGAAAAACTGAAGTCTCAGGGATTCCCCGTGTCTGAGGGCTGCTGCTCTTGATTGCTCTTGAGATGAACTAGCCAGATATATAGACTATCCATCCATTATCCAACTCACTATATCCTAACACAGGGTCACAGGGGTCTGCTGGAGCCAATCCCACCCAACACAATGCAAGGCAGGAACAAATCCCTGGGCAGGGCGCAAGCCCACCACAAGATATATAGACTGGAATAATTAAAAAAAAACAATGCATGGCAGAAGAACAGTGAGCTGAATAGTCACCTTTCTTTTCTTTCCAGCCTTAACACCTCTGCCCATTACATCTGCAGATGTTCATCTGCTAAATCATTAGACTCACCACACACATGTTCTCTGCTGTACACATGAGCTCTGGATTGTGGATGGAAGAATGAAATCATGAGTACAGGTAGCTGAATGGAGAGTCTGATCAGGGCTACTGGGCTCACAGTCTGTGAGAGAATGAGGATAGACGGCGCCTTGGAGTAGAACTGCTGCTTGTCAGGATCAAGAGGGGCCAGTTTAGGTAGTATAGGTATGGAGTTAGGATGCTCCTTTGTTACTTACTAAGGCAGTGTTCCAGCTAGGTCCCGCTTGAAGAACACCTTGAAGTAGACCAAAGCCACAATGGATCATTACTTTCGATTGGCCTGTGATGTGACTGAGAATTCCATTGAACAAGCTGTAAAGAAGTTGCTCAGAACATGATGGATGGTTTTCCCAAATTCTTAAAACCTTTGGAATGTTCCTCATAGAGGAAATGAATTTTTTTCTAGTTTTAGATCTCATAAAATAATACTTTCCCATTAATCTTTTGAGGGTGGGTTAGGATTCTTCTAGCTGAGGAAGGTATGTCAATGCATGAGTGGTGTAGGACATTAGGAATTAATATTTTTAATCATACAGATTGATATTGAACTACGTTAAGTAAGATCAGCATAATTGCTTAATGAAATCTAGTTTTATTAAGTCAATATTTAATAAAAAGGACCTCACATGAATTGTGAAACCTTTACAAGTTCATTGATGTTGTTAATTGACACATATTTTGCAGGATTTGTACATTTTTGTATCTGTACCTGAACAAAAGCCCAGCTTTAAGTTTGCAATCCAAGTAGAATGGGCTTTGAACAAATCAGTCCATCTGTTGAAAACATACATACTATATATGTAGTATATAAATATATTAGGAGGGCACCCAACCCCCAGTTGCAGCCAGTCTGCCGCTTGCGTTCTGAAGAGAGGGGCTGAATGCACCCCAAGGAGACATGGTCACTCCTCTGAAACCCTAACCCTAAACAGGGAATACCATAGGAAACAAATACAGTTGTTTTTTTACCTCCTCTTTGCTCGATCAGATGCTGGATTGCTGCTGCTGCTGCCGCCGTGTCGCATGAACTGCATCTTGTGTGGCGCTCCGAACATTTAAAAGCATGTACAGCAATTGTCCTACACTTTGTCTTTTATTTCTGGACCCGGGCATGGTTAAATCTCTTGGCATTCTTGGTTAAGCCTCGTCTTGAGGGACGTGAGTTCCTGATATTTTTTAGTTTGTAATTTAAAAGTGGAATAAGAATCTGAAAATCTAACAATCTAACATCTAACAAAGAATGATACCAAACATATATATGTATGTTTTAAATAAGCCCGATTTAAAATGTGACATAAAATCGTTGCACAAAATTGTTGCACTTTTAGGCTTAGGATTTTATATATAAATATAGAGTAGATATATATATATATATATATTGCACCCCCCAGAACTGCACTTAACAAACCCTGTGTGCTGGAACTCTGTTAAAACAGGCAGGGATGGCTGTCCGGTGCCAGTTCAACTGAAACTCTCCCAGTGGTTGATGCGGTCAACATACTGTATAAACCTGCCACTGACATGGCCTTGCTTTGATTCCATCTGCTGTCCTCCAGATTGAGCTTGCTGCAGCCGCTGATCCAGAGCTGTTGAACCTACCTGACGAGGAAGGCTATCAGTTCTTTTAATCTGAAGAAGGGAGCTAATGCAGGACGACTGACAATGTCATTGCTTGCTTGCTGTGTTTTTTTGTGCTGAAGTGACAGTTCCCATTTGAATAAATGCTGAGACTGTTCCTGTCTTCACAGCAATAAATCTGATTTTCTTGGAAATATGGATTTATTTTTTTCTCTCTTGTGCAATTCTGTGACCCACGCAACAATATATATCAGTTATAAAATTTGTCAGATGCACCATACAATTATAAATTTGTACTTCCACTCTAAATTAACCCTAACAGACATGGTGCCATCCCAAAACTTTGAAATTGATTAGCAAACAAAATGGATGTATGATTGCAGAAGATAATGACACCTATGCTGAAATGAGAAATGCATGCAAAGTTTAAATTTTAGCTGCAATGGAGGAATTCAGTTAATCTAAAGGTTACTCAGATATTATTTATTGCTGACATGATGGGACAGGCAATCATAAGAGTTTCATTTTTAGAAGAAGTAACGGATACAGTACAGAAAACAGGATAATTATATCTTCTTTATGTTTAAATATCTTGTTGTTGTTTTGACAAGTGTACTCCTAGTTAAAAAACACTTTGAAATTCAAATGATGGATCCAGATGTTACTTGTTAAGATTAGTTTCAGATCACAGATGGTAGAGAGAGGGGAACAAATCAGCATTCTTTGGTGTTTCTCAAAATAACCAGTGGCACACTGCTGCCTCATTGCATGAAAATTGTATTTTCTGCAAGGTGGGGTTACCGACCTTTATTTCACTTGCTGCCTGACTAAAACAACATCTTTGCCAGGAGCTTTAGAGTTTGTAACTAGCCTGCTACAGCAGAAAGGTATTTTTGACTAACACAAACTTGACATACAGTGTGATATTTAACAGATGAATACTTTTGAAAAATATTGATTAGTAAACTCTAAAGGCCAGTAGACACAACAAGTTCCCTTCAATGTGTATTTTAAATAGTAAGCTTTTTATATATTATTTTAAAATATATACAGTACATGATTATTATATTGTATAATAGATACTTATAAATGAGTATAAGAAAAATAAATGATTGAAAATGGATAAGAGTACTTGTGTTGACTTCCCAGCATTACTTTTGTTTTTAGGATATTAACTTCTGCATGATTTTGCTTTGTACCACACTAGTTGGTAATTAATTCCAATATTTCCAAGCTTTTGTTTCAAAAATATTTTGTAAAGACTGCATACATTTTCACCTGTTTTTTTTTTAATTACTAAGTAACAGCACTGTACCCCTAAGCAACCTCCCCAATATTTTAAATAAAGTCATCTTAGACTTGGTTTACTTACACTGGAAAAATTAAATAAGAAAAAGAAAAAAAAGAAAAATTACTTGAATTTTATACACCAGTAAAACAGACAGTGTCCTGGTGCCTCAGTAGCCAGCTCTAGTTATGATCCATGTGAGATATGGACATTCTTATTGTATTGTGTAAGGGAGAAAAAAAAGTGCTTGAAACTGCCTGCCTGTTGAAACTGGGGCATCCTGTCTTCACTTTATATTAGAGAATGAGATCATAGATAACAATTAATTTTGTGCTTTGTTCTCTGATAACAGTTGTGGAAAACAGCCCGGACACAGGCAGGCAGACACCGATGGTTTACACCCAAGCACATGTTTATTATACATTATTTATATACAAGTGTACACACAACTAAAAACCCCTGCACCAAATCACCCTCAGTCCAGGCTTTTCACAATAATGCCTCTTCTCCTGACCTCCTCCACTCCTCTCCACCAAGCTCCGTCCTTCTTCCTCCCGACTTCGGCTCCCCGAATGGAGTGAGGCGGCCCCTTTAATCCAGCCCCGGATGTGCTCCAAGTGCCTGATGATGAACTTCCAGCAGCACTCCCCAGTGTGGCGGAAGTGCTGCCCTTGCACCCGGAGTCCTCCGGGCATAAACCATCCCTGGTCTGTCAGCACTTCCTAGTGGCCTAGAAGTGCTGTCCCCCAGGGTTTAAGGACCGGCCAGGTACCCAGGGAAAAGTGCCGCTCTCCTTCCTCCAGGTATCCCAGCGGGGCAGGGTTCTTGGCCATCTATCACACTGCCCCTCCTCCAGCTGAAGCCCATAGGGCGAAGCAGCCCATCCTGTAAGGGCTGTCCTTTGACAGGTTGGGGCGCCGGCTTGTCCTTGATCCCTGGGGGACAGCTTGTCCGGGACACCAGGAAGTGCTGACAGACCAGGGATGGTTTATGCACGGAGTGCTTCCGGGTGCAAGGGCAGCACTTCCGCCACACTGGGGAGTGCTGCTGGAAGTTCATCATCAGGCACCTGGAGCACAGCCAGGGCTGGATAAAAAGGGCCACCTCACTCCATTCGGGGAGTCGGAGTCGCGTGGAAGAAGGACGGAGCTTGCAAAACAGGAGTGGAGTCGGCCAGACAAACCAAGGACTGTGCACTGTAAATAGTATTTGCATATTTCTGTAAATAATTGTGTGTGTAGTGGACACTGCATTGTCGTGTCTGTCCGGGGCCCTGGTAGCTTTTACACAGTTTACATATGAGGAGTCTTATTTCATATACTTAGGACTTTGAACATGTTTAATTAGATTGGCACTGGAGTATACCATTTAACTAAAGCTGATTGGTGAAAATTAAAATATATTGAAATGGTTTATATAAATGAACATAACAGATAAAGGAAGCTTCCCCGAGGTTGATACAGCTCGTAAGATCCTCATTGTTGGGGACCGGAGTGGCTAGACAAGGCCAAGGGGTCGCCCACGTAACACCTGGCTGCGGCAGATAGAGGGTCATTTCTGGAGGTTGAGACTGGGCCGCATGTCTTCCTGGGGGGTTGCCAACTGGGATCCCGAGTTGTTTCATCATATAGTGGGTGCGGCAATGCACTGTACCAGTGCATGCTCCCCAACTTGACTTGACTTGCTACCCAGATTTTGCTCCTTCCTTATGCCCAGTGGTGCAAGTATATTCCCTGCTGCTTCACTGTACTCCATTAAAATAGAATAGCTTTGACAATTAAAATAATTTGACACATAATATACGATAGGGTGGCACAGTGGCGCAGTGGGTTGCGCTGCTGCCTCACAGCTAGGTGACCAGGGTTCTCTTTCTGGGTCCTCCCTGCGTGGAGTTTGCATGTTCTCCCTGTGTCTGCGTGGGTTTCCTCCGGGTGCTCCGGTTTCCTCCCACATTCCAAAGACATGCAAGTTAGGTGCATTGGCGATCCTAAATTATCCCTAGTGTGTGCTTGGTGTGTGAGTGTGTGTGCCCTGCCCGGGGTTTGTTTCCTGCCTTGCACCCTGTATTGGTTGGAATTGGCTCCAGCAGGCCCCCGTGACCCTGTAGTTGGGATGTAGCATGTTGGATAATGGATGGATGGAATATAGGATCTACAGAAGAAATAAAATAAGACATTTCAGGAAATCGCTACCTCCACTAAGTTACAGTATGATCACCACTTAAACATCTACAACTCAAATAGTAAAATGCACATCTGTTTGCTTTCTCACAAAGTTGTGATTTGTTGTTTTTGTCATATTGTAAGTGCAGAGTACCATAGTTTTTTGGGTTAGCTTTATTGAGTTCTTGCAAAAATTGTCCTTGTATTTAGAGTAAATTGTTTCTACTGCTTTTAGTACACAAGCTATAGTTATTAAAGACGGTTTGTATACGATTTTAGCTTAACAGGCAAACTTTTGGGAAATTACATAACTAGAAAACAGCGACTTCGAGACTGAATATATTCAATATTTTTGTACATTTTTCCTCAAATACAGCATCCATGAAAACTTTAATAATAGTGCTTTATATAACTTGTCAATGTAATTAACTTTATTCTACTCCTTAACTTCATAGAGAGTCTATATTTACTCCCTTCTATAAAGGGTTTAGATGTGGAAAGTAAAGATTCCAACACAAAATCTTTCTCCTACAGAGCAGCCTGAAGCTCTAAATCTCCTCTTCTGTAATTAAACTTAGTACTATATTTTCCCTCACTTTACCTACAAACAGAATCAATCCTTTTCTTAATCCTCTCCAGGTCTTTCTGCATTCATTTAAGCTGCCTCCAATGTACCATATAATTCTCCTCATTTAGCCACATCTACACATTTAAATAACTTTCACCCAGTCTTATTTAGCTAAATTATCTTTATAAACTAGAAAAATGGATGACTCAAAATGGAGGTTATTGTTAAGCTCCATAATTCAATGAATTCTCATACTTCAGACATTGATTTGGAAGTTCAATAATAAGATAGAAGCTCAAGTTTACATATCAAATATTCTCTTATAGTCTAAGAAGAAACTGTACAGTACATGACTAATGCAAACCAATATTGTTATTTTAAAAAACAAAAATTATATATTCCATCCATCCATCCATTTTCTAACCCGCTGAATGCAAACACAGGGTCACGGGGGTCAGCTGGAGCCAATCCCAGCCAACACAGGGCACAAGGCAGGAACCAATCCTGGGCAGGGTGCCAACCCACCTCAGAAAATTATATTTTATATAGCAATATTCAATACAGTAAACACTATCCTAAGGCATTTTACAATTACAGAACTAGAGTACAATGACAGTATTTTATATATAAACTGGAACCAAAACAGGCTCAGTAGCACAAGAGCTAGAGTAAGCTTGTGGTTTATGATACAATTTATTAGCTTAGCCACAGTATGGTAAAAGGGCAAACAGCAAGTGTTTGATTCTTAATAAACCCAATTATGATTATCTGAGCACTTCCTTTATAACAAAAACATAAGCAGAAGAGCAACACTTAAAACTGCACCTAACTCTGTTCATTCCTGGCTTATGGTTTCATCACTCAGGAAAGCACAATAACATACTGAAAAACAGCATTACCATTGCTGGCCTTCAGCACAAGACTTCGTAGTTCTTAAATACGTGTGCTTTCTTTTTTTAGGTGGGCATGAAAGAGACCTTCTTTAAACTGAGCACACCATGTAGGTTCATCTCATTCATCTTATTCCTGTGACTTATACTAATGGTGTAGAGTCTGTCTGTGCAATACAAGTGCATTTCTGCACCACAAAAATTCTTTAGGGCTAAAATATGAAGATGTGTTTTGATCAACTAAGAAAACTAGAGAGAGATTTAAAACTGTTCCAGTAATGTAAAGAGTCATTTAACCAGTAAGAAAGTATGTTTATTTCAAATTGGGACTTCGTTCGCCTTTCAATTCAGGGGCTTCACTGTCTGCCTTATGTTTATATAAAGACACGTAAAAGTGTTACAGAACTCAACTGAATGAGCACAAACGTAGACAGTAAAATGATGTGTATACCACAAAACTTAAACTTTGAAAACAAACAGACAAAATATGAGCAAGATAAGGTAAGCTATGACAGCTTTTTAGATGTACAATGCAGTCATTTAAACCATACACCCTGTTTCCTAACTCTACCCTGTGACAGGATTGTGCACAAATGGAAAGACTTACATATTATTGTTAATATTGTATATTATTTTCTTTTAGATATCTGAACTTTTGTTTTGTTCATTTTGTCATAGTAAGAACAAATTTAAATGGTGGGGTAATTGACAAAATGTGCCTCCACAGTGTGGACTAATGCAGCCATCATAATCTAAACCTTTATATAGGCTGTCTTGTTTAAAGGCATCTGAAAATAAAGAAGGTGGTTTGGAGTATGAAGACCCAACAACATCGAGGTGTAACGTCAGTATGAAAAAAGATTTTACTCCCTTATTGGATTTAGCATTTGCTAAAGAGGTTGAATGAGGGGTAGCAGTGAAGAGCAGGTGGATTGACTCGGAAAGGAACTGTGGGGAAGGCTTGCTAGGTGCTGCAGGCAACCACTCAAGCTAACTTAGTGACAGAAGTTTGGTGAGCAGCGTCTTCTTCCATTTACTTGGGACAGATCATTTTTCAAAGCTAGCTGTACAAGATAGCCGAAGGTTATAATCAGACCATTTTGCAGGGATTGTTTAATGTAGATTCTGAGGTATATCATTGCCTGTCTTATTTTGTTTGTTAACATTGTAAGTTTTAACACTGTCTTTTATACGTTTGTTCATTTCCATTTTTATGTGATTCTATGTAGTAACTTTCAGGGGAATGGATTTGAGTTGACTATTATAGCAGTTATTAAAATTACTTAATTCTAAAGTGATAATTGCTCCATTTGTTGATTTAAGGGAATGATTGGCTATAACAAAATTCTGTCTTTAATAGAAAAATTTTGTCATCATACTTACTTCATTGTAACTATGACTGTACAGTAAAGCGAAGCAAAGGCTATCCTTAAAGAAAACAAAAATATTTTAAAAAATACAAGAAAAGAAAAAAAACAATTCACTTCTGTGCCATACACAACATTACAAGCATAATAGAATATGGGTTATCTTTGTGATTATTTTTTAATTGAAAGATGTATGCAATACCAAATATGTTCATTAGCATAACTGTATGCATTTGCTTCATGCTTTAAGATCCAGTAAAACATCTTTAAAAGTAAAGATAAGCCAAGGATAAACACTAGCCCTGAGATGTGAGTGGATGCTGTTGAAACAACTGGCATAACAGGTACAAGTAAGATATCCTCTCTGCAGTCCTCTCTGTATTTTTCTGTATTAAGATTTTTGCAATATTTCCAAAACAGCTGAGGTCCAGATCTGATAGTTTGACAACATGGTACTTTCTAAATGGCAGACAGGCCTGAAAGCATCCAAATGTGGAAGTCTGAGAAGAGCAACTGAAGGGCCTAGATGTGACAAGGTCGTAGCTAAATGAGTGTTTAGGTCAATGTGTCAGTAGACAACCTATGATCTTCAAATTGTTCGAGGTCTCTAACAGCATCCTGTCTGCAGAAATACTCAGTTGAACAGAATGAAAATAATTTTACACAGAGGGTTTTCAAATAATTTACCCATTCAATCTGTGCAGAGTCAAGCCTCTGTCCAAAATCTGTTTTTTTAGTGATAAAATCACTTACATAAAATAATGTTAATTAGTGTTCTGATATTATGGTCTCATAAAGGCTGGTTTGTAGAGAATATTCAATATAAAAAAATGGAAATTATAGCAGATTATTTATATTTAGGCTGTTTTTTCAAAATAATTTATTAAAGACTTAATAAACAACACATTTCTGGTTAAGCAGGTTGGTCTTTCTCGGGTTTAATGTATCTTGAAGATGATAAGGTAACTTTACATTACCTATTAATATTATCAGATATGACCCTGAAAATCTGCCAGGTTTTCTCTTCTTTTTCTTCTTTTCTGAACAGGTCACAGGACCAGTTGTTCAGATCAAAAACTCTACTGAATGTTTCACTTGATCTTCTAAATGTAGGAAAGAGCCCACAGATGATGATCCATGCAGGTGTAGGTTTCTTTCTTACACTTCACAGAAGCAAAGAAGTTTCTTTACAATGGGGAATGTCATTACTCTAAAGCGTAATACTAAAAATTCCAGTGCTTTTTGCTGCAAAGACATGAAACCTTACAAGGTCCAAGATAGAAAATATATGTTCTACTATTAGACGATTTCATGTTCACTTTTTAGATGATGCATCTTCAATGACCTAAATTTCTGATGAGGCTGAGCACTTTGCAAATTGTTTCTTGTGGGTGTACTTTGCTAGACCTTAATTGCTGTGCTGTAAGCCATTTAAGCTTTCTTGTGTTGATCTTGCTGGTTCACTTGCTCTCATGTAAACCTCAGACCTGGACAAAGAATCCATATTGGCTATGGGGGCATCAAGGGCATTCCTTTTTTTTTCAGGGGATGAGCCTGGCATTTGATGGATTAGTTATTCCAGGTCCTTTGTCTTCTGTCACACAATGCAGCTCAGAACGAGGTTTCTTATCTCCAATTTATTAATGTTTAATTACTGAATGTTTCATATTTCCCCCTTATGCTGTATTTGTCTATTAGTGTCTTTGTGACGTTATCTAACCAGCGTGTTTCCTTATGGTAAATACACAATGTTTGCCAGTAAAGTGCAGTACATATTTTCATACCTTAATTTAACACATTCTACAAGGCCTTATACAACCAGTAATTGTGATGAAAAATAGGATGTTTAGACACACAATTTAGGGGCATTACAATATACTGTAACAAATAAATCATTCTTTCTTTGCATGATCTGTAAGATTATTGATTTTATAAACATGATCAGGGCAAATAAATCATCTTCTCTAATCCGACTTAAAGAATCATTGTAATTTACAGTACACCTGCATATGATATTTTCATTTACTTGGCTGGTCCATATTAACATCAGTTATTTTTATAAAATACTCATCAATAAATATCACATTTTCAATCAATGCACTAAAGCAGAATTTATTTCTAAAGCTCAGTATTGAGACAGCAATCAAAAAGTGTAATTAAATTGAAAATATATTTTATAAAAAAAAATAGACATGAAAAATCATTTCAATGTCAAAGTGGAATTCAGATTAAGTCTTACATGGATGGATCTATACAATTATTAAGGTAAAGCATCAGGAATTCCATAATGTCTAAATAGAAGAAAATGACTCAAAACACCGCAGACAGTTCACATGTTTATCATGGATCTTTTCATTTTTTTTTTCAATTACTTTAGTTTCATCTCATACTGAGTCTGTTAATAAGCTCATCGACTCTCATACTATTCTTCAAGATATCAAGGGGTATTATGCATAAGACCCATGCCAATTTTAATGGTTACGGATCAGTCATTTTTCTATTTACTGTAATATATTAAAGCTGTGTAGAGCAATTTTTATGTGCTTAGGGGATATAAAAGGTATTTATGTGCAGGTCAAAGTCATTGCTTCATGGATTCCAGGCAGTATAACACATTTATTATTTTATGTTTGAAATAAGAGAAGGGAGAAAAATAAAATAAAACACTTTGTTTGCTTCTTTTAACATAAGCAGAATAAGTTTTATTCCTCAGGAGGGGGGGTAATAAATGAATAAATGTAGAAATCAGAAAATGACATATGACAATACACAAACAAACATTAAACTTACAATTCTACTCCAAAGCAATTGCATTTAATTTGATGTCCAAGTAGTACAATGTATTATTTCTTTTCTTTATGTAGATATATGGATTTTTTTTTATCATATACTATAATATATACAAAATAAAAGCAAAGACAGTGCTGTATGAAAGAGTTAGAATAAGGCTGAATTAGTGCTCATTTGCAAAAAGAAATTTAATTTCACCATTAACATCAAAGTTCAAAATGTAGTGTAGCTTATAAATTAGATGGTCAAAAGTATGTGGAGACATGGAAGGCAGCTAAAGGCTAGACCAGGGGGTGGTGAGGTGCACTAATCTTTTATCTCTTTCCACTGCAGACCTGTTACGGGAAATTCTGCCTGGCCTCCATGACATCCCTTCTGTTTGCAAGCCTGATGATGTAATTTCCGGGCCAAACGTGCACTTCCGGCCACGAGCCTGATGACGTTACTTCCGGTTCAAGTGATAACTACCTCACTTCCTCTGTCGCACTTTTAAAAACCCACCATCTCAACCTCACCAGTCAGTTCTGCTTTAGACTCCAATCTGTATATACTTGTACACAATACCAGTCATTTTCAAGCCAGGATCAATTATAGGGGAGGCTGCCCCAAACCTTTTTTGGCTCTCTTGTCTCATCTTTGACACACCCCTCCAAATGATTTTGAGTTCAGGTGTTTCAGCCATTGTTAACAGGCTGCATAAGATCACGAACATAGCCACTGACAAACATTAACAGAAGAGTGGGTCGTACTAAAGAACTCAGTGATTTTAAATGTACCACTATCACAGGATGATGCCACCTTTGCCACAAGTTAGTAAATAAAATGTCTGTTCTGCAAGATCTGTCGTGGTTGGAAGTAAGTGCCATGATTGTTAAGTGGAAGCATGAAGGAGCAACAACAGCTCAGCTACAAATAAGTTCACTGCACAAACTTACAGAGTAGGGCTAAGGAGTGCCGAAGTGAAAATCGCCTGTCTTCTATTGTATCACTCACACCAGGGTTTCTATGGAAGCAAAATCAGCACATGAATTGTGCATCGGGAGCTTGACAAAATGGGATTCCATGGCCGAGTAGCTGCACACAGGCCTAAGATCACTACGAGTAATAATCTTTACATAAATAATCTGCCTTTGGACACCGAAGCATTAGAAATGTGTTCTCTGAAGTGATAAATCATGCTTTACTGATTATTTGCAATCTGAATGACAATTTGAGTTTTGCAGAAGCAAGGACAACGCTACCTTCCTGAGTGCGTAGTGCCTACTGTAAAGTTTGGTGAAGGAGAGATAATGGTCTAGGGATACTTTTCAGGACTTGGGATAGGTCCCTCGGTTCCTGTGAAGGGTATTGTTATTGCTACAGCATGCAAAGACATTTGAGAAAATTGTGCTCTCCCAACTTTGTGACAACAGCTTGTGGAAGGTGCTTTTTTTGTTCCAACATGACTTTACCTATGTGCACAAAGTCAGGCCCATAAAGACGTGGTTTGATGAGTTTGGCATGGAAGAACTCAACCCCATTGAATGCCAATTATGAATCATGTCTTCGTGTCAAACATCAGTACTCTTTTGGCTGTATAGGCTGAAATTTCCACAGACACACTCCAACATATTGTGTAAAGCCTTCTCAGAACAGTGGAGGTCATTATAGCTGCCAAGAGGATGGGACAACTCTGTATTAATGGCCATGGCTTTGGAATGGCATGTATAACGAGCTCGTATGAGTGTAATCGTCAGGTATCCACAAACATTTCATAACATAGTGTTAAAATTTTGATAAAGTAGAGTTCTGTAAACCTTTGTGACAGAACACAGGAAGTCAAAGGTCACCATGAAAAAGAGAAATAAAAACTATAAGGAATCATACGTGTTTCCCGAAAACAATATCCATTTAGCCTATTTCTCTAATATTCATGTACATCCAGCTAACAATAATTCAATTTAAAACTGCTAATTAAATTATCGTGCAACCATTTGGGATGTTAGGGGGAATCCACAATTCACAGATAAACGTCATGCCAACACTGGTAAACAAGGAAACTATGGACTGATAGTGCCCTGACTGGGAAATCAAAACCCTGTTTCCCAGAACAGAACGCTGATCCCTCTGCGCCTCTATATTATGCAAATAAACTAATGATACTTTCACTTTTCTAAATTTTGAGCTTTATGCATTTTATATATAACATTGACATGGCCATTTGAGAAGCCTATTATAGATAGGAAATATCAAATTGTGATATTAACTAAGTAAATACTTTATTGCTACAACATAAGTTGGGATTGTCCAATAAATGGATAACACCAACAGTAATCATCATTCCCCACAAACAATCATATTTTTGTCAAACTATTGTAGGCAACCTTTTGTATAATGCTTGGAGTTATATAAGAGATCTGAGGTGACTGGAGGGCATACTTGGTTACCTGATGGACGTGATAAACAAGGAGTCAACCACATCTCCCTTGGGTTTGGTCAGATAAGAAGCTCATCATATGGAAGGGAGCAATGACAAGATGAGGGAAAGAAACTTGACGGACGAGGTGGACTTTTTAATCTGACCGTGTATTTTATCCAGTAATAATTCACATGAATATAATACAGCAGTTTAGGCCTATTTAGATAGAGATAGATAGATAGATAGATAGATAGATAGATAGATAGATAGATAGATAGATAGATAGATAGATAGATAGATAGATAGATAGATAGATAGATAGATAGATAGATAGATACTTTATTAATCCCAAGGGGAAATTCACATACTCCAGCACGAGCATTATGATAAAAAACTATATTAAATTAATGAGTGATAAAAATGCAGGTATAACAGACAATAACTTTATACAATGTTAACGTTTACACCCCCAGGTGGAATTGAAGAGTCGCATAGTGTGGGGGAGGAACAATCTCCTCAGTCTGTCAGTGGAGCAGGACAGTGACAGCAGTCTGCCGCTTAAGCTGCTCCTCTGTCTGGAGATGACACTGTTTAGTGGATGCAGTGGATTCTCCATAATTGACAGGAGCCTGCTCAGCGCCCATTGCTCTGCCACGGATGTCAAACTGTCCAGCTTCGTGTCTACAATAGAGCCTGCCTTCCTCACCAGTTTGTCCAGGCATGAGGCGTCTCTCTTCTTTATGCCACCATGTAGAAGAAGGCGCTCACCACAACCGTATGATAGAACATCTGCAGCATCTTATTTACTAGATGTAGGCACAGGCAATATATGCTGCAGTGCAGATATTCAGATAGCATTGTTACATCTTGCCTACAGCCTTCAAGATTGTGAGATTCCCAGCCAAAATCTAAAACAGAGACAGACAGGGAGGAAAAAGGGCCATGTCACTTGGCCTCCCTTGATTCCTATACAGGTATATCTATTTTGAATGCTATGATTTTTGGGCTCTGAATATATTTATAAAATAATAATAAACTTTATTGTTATTTTTCTGCAATGCCAATTTAAATTTTCACAAGTGCTGCAATTTTTCCTTTGGATTCCGTGGCTGTTAGTGGGTGTGGTCAGTATTGCATCACATGTGATGTCATCACATCACCAACATAAAACCTGCTGGCAATATTTAGTATGTATCAAAGATTTGGGATACATTCCAAAAGCCTTCCTGACTTCTTGGTTTTTGATCCTTGCTTTACCTTTTCTTGAGTTTGATTCCATTTCTGCTAAGACCTTTGCAGAATTTTATGACATCTCCTGGTCATTTTGTCTGTAACTGTTTGTTTCAAAATCTTTACAGAACATTGAAAGTATTATTAAACACTTAAATACTTTCAAAATACTGTGGAATTAATGAAAAAAAATATCTATTGGCAATGTTTTCTGTGTTAGCAAGGCTGACAATTATGTATTAATTTCGAAGGAACATGGGTAATAAAGTGATTCCAAAGAAAAGTGCTTTACTGTTAAATGCTAGTAATAAAAATAGCAGTAGTAATAACAATTAAATACGGTGCTTATCATTTGAGCCAGCTTATAAGCATAAGTATGTATGCATCATAGTATATTGCACGAGTGTTAAAGAGATTCATGGGCTATCACAGCTACATAGTGATTTGTTTGGGACTGCATGCAATAGTGAATGTCACCAGAAGCATATATAAAAGAGTTTTTTTTCTATTAGAGGGCCTATAGAATAAGATTTACCTCTTCAGGGAGATCACAAGAGAAGACTACTGTTTTTGACTTACTTGAACCCGATCAAATTTAAAATAACAGCTCAACAATCATAGTTAGCTAGAGGCTTCAGTCATTATGGCCATAGTTACCTGAGGAGTCTACTGTAGCATTTGATAGCTTAGTTGCAGCGCTTTTATGGCCCCATTCTAAGTAAATCCTGTTCTTGAAAAAAAAAAATTTTTTTTTTCTATTTACATATATCTGTTTGTACTAATATTTGTTTCTGCAATTATTTAGTTATTTTTAACATTATTTTTTGATGTCTTTAGTTTGTCATTATGTTAACTTTTTTGCCATTTTGACCACCATTTTGTTGTGTTTTCTTGTGGTGCCCTGCCTTGCTGTTCATTTATCACTATGTTGACTGCTATCACGTGACAAGTGAAAATATAAGATGGTGTTATGGATTGATTAGTATCTTATATTTTGGATTTTTAAAACAAATTTGCATCCACTTATTTTTCTTTTCTGGTTATGACTTTTTGGGAATTTAGCTTGGATATGAACTGTGCTTGGTTTCTCAGTTTAGAAATCAATCTTGTCCCCAGACTCTGTTTGCTGGCAAATTTAACTTTTGTTTATGATTCTTTGACTGTCCTTTTTGACTACAAGTTTGTAATTATATAATCTATCCTCTCAAAATAATTTTTCTTCATGCTTTTCTGAGTCTGTTCATAGGACTTAAATTCCTTTGCTTTTTTATAATTGTTTCTGTTTTGAGGTAAGTATTCCTTTTGTTTCCCTTTGGCATATGATTTCATTATTCAGACTCTGTTTTGGTTTATATGTTTTTAATTGTTTATATTTTTTTGAATTATTTAATAACTGTTTTTTGGGTTTAGGAGGGTTTTGTTTTAAAATATTGTCTTTCTCATCATGGAGGAGAAGTTTAAAAAATACGTAGATGTCAGCCGTGACATGTGCCCAACAGACTTACACATGCCATAACATAACTGGAAAGATTGGCACAAGAGACTAACAAAAAGTCACCAACAAGTGAAAAACGAACTCAATCTGACAGACAGCTAACATCTTTCCAAAATTATTACAGTGATGTTGGAGCATCTAAGAATGGAGCAAAAGTAAAATAGGAATCATTAGAGAATTACTGGCAGCTTACAGCTTATGAATTTAAATTACTTAAAATGCTATGATATTACATTAAATAAAGTGTAAGCACTCATTTCACTTAATAGGAATGTGAAAGCTTGAAAGTAGACAAAGGAGAGAGACTTTGATTTAAAAAACAAAAACCATGGCCATCTTAGGGAATGATCACTTTGCAGTTCCTGATTATATCATGAAAATAAGATGATCCAAAAGGAACTTAGTAACACTAAATAATGAAATCTTCAGCAAGAGAATTAAAGAATCGTTATAAAAAACTGTAAGCAGTGTATACTTAATCTTTTAAGTTATTATATATTAGAAAGAGGCATTCTCTAACAACTAGTCTTCAGAGGAGAGATTTGGGAACAGTTTGTTGTTTTCCTGATCTTAGAATTCGTTTCCTAACTTTTCAGGTTGTTTTCCCCTATAGACCATGTATTCTTTTTGGTTTGAAAGCTACACCTTTTTGGTCATGTAATCCATAATCGATCTGAAAAGATAGCATGTTCTGAAGAGATGTGACTATTTATAGTAATGAGGTACAACAAGGACTTGCGAAGGAGACATTTTATCTTTTTTCTCACCATGTCCAATTTATGTTTTTGACAACTGTCAGAGGGAGAACATTTTTTGTACAATGGGTGGTTTTCTTTTTCTGTTAGGCAAAAAATAAACCAGGTAAATAATAAATGTAAAAGAAAAGCCAATAGATAAAGGGGGAATATGCACCCTTTGTTGAGACTGGGGTGATAAGTGAAGAGGTAAATTTCATGTATAATGCTGTAAGAGGTTATTGTTGATGGCTATCTACAGGACGTTGATATTTACTTGTCTTGTAAAAGAGTCGCCTGCATTGAAGGTCAGACTGTTTTGAATGGCATCTCATCAACATACAATATTGTGATACAGGACTGCCTGCTTCCTTTCAAAATTAGCTTTTTCTGGGGACATTGATTTCTCATTAGAATACAGTGGTACACTGTGTGTGCTTCCTGATAGCTGACAACCATACTCTTTTTTTTAACCACTGAAAATGTGTTTACACTGTTGGTAATGTAAGGATATTGGTATATAACATTGTCTTATCGATTGTCATGTTGATCTAGGCAATGACTGAATGAGTTATATACTTTTGGGCACTTGTGGGGGAGACTGTCCACCAAGAACGCTGTCAAGATCACTTGCACTGAGTGCAGGGACTCACAGGAATATGATGGTATGTGGCTGACAGGATGCAAGACACCTACCTACAGGGAGAAAGAGACAGTTTCACCAGGTCTATCGAGAGAGGGGAGACTCACAAAAGGTCCGTATGAAACTGGGGGACACGAAGCAAGACTTCTTTTAAAAAAGAACAGAGTGTTTCAGTGGGACAGTTTGAAGATTAATTTTTCTGGTAACTCAGTGCCCAACTTGGACTTCACATCACCGAAGCTTATATCCTCCATTGTTATGTTTTAAGTGACTTTTCGAGTGTTGATGGTGTGATCTCTTTTTAAAAGGTTTTTGTTCCACTTTTATCTTTTTGGTGTATTCTATATTGTCTTGGTTAATACAAGTTAATGTTGTTCCTCTTAAAATTGCTACTGTGTCTTTCATTGTGTGTTTTCTCACGGCCCAATTTAAAGAAACCTGTGTGCTATTATCTTTAAATCTCAAGAGTTCCTGGACTTTTAATTAAACTGGGTGGCTTAGTCAGATACTGTATTTTAACTTGTTTATGTTAGATTTTCTATAAGTAATAGAGCTAGTCTCACTATATGGTGCTAATTAATGACACATAGGAATAGACTTTTGCATCTTTTGTTGGATTTACAGGACATAATGGATTCATACAAAAGGAATACAAAAGTTAATATCTTGTACTGATCAATGACAAATTATTGGCCACGTTTACATGGGAATACTTAATACTAGGGTGTTGTACCTTGTTAGCCATTATGAATGAAGAAAAAAGTCAAGCAAAATGACACCTTTTATTGGCTAACTAAAAAGATTACAATATGCAAGCTTTCGAGGCAACTCAGGCCCCTTCTTCAGGCAAGATGGGAAGGTCCTTAAAGGCTTCTCTGAGCTTTAATCCAAAGCTTGTATGTGTGGTTTAGTATAAAGAAACTCTTAAAAGTCATAAACATATAAAAACATATTAAGAGGCCACTACTTTTAAGAAAAATAATAGATGGAATACAGTCAGTTCCATAAGTATTTTCACTGTGACACAATTTTCATAAGTTTGGCTCTGTACGCCATGACAATGGATTTGAAATAAAGAAATCATTATGTGATTTAAGTGTATACTTTAAGCTTTAGTTCTAGTGGTTTACCAAAAATATCATATGAGCTTTTTAGGATTGACAGCCTGTGGTGTTATGGGTCCACAGCTTGCTCAGTAAAGACCATTTATTTAAATAAATAATCACCGCACTCGCGGCGGCTTAGTGAGGGGGCGTGGTGGCAGTAGGATGATATCGGGGCGATCTGCGGTGTGGGTGTTTCTCACCTAGTGCACAGGTGAGGGACTGCCCACATCTGTGATTGTTCCTGGGACTAATGTGCTGCAGCTGCTATGGCCCCTCAATATAAAAGAAGCGTGAGTCGGTTAGGAGACGGAGATCAGAGAACAAAATGGAAAGAGAGAAAGTGAAGGATGGAGGTTACAGGAAGCAAGGGAGCAAGTCGGTGCAGGAGAGAGAGAGAGACATAGAGCGTGTGGGCGAGCGAGTGAACGTGCGCTCGCGGGCAGCTGCATGGAAGCCTGGGTGTTAGGCCGACACCCAGGAGTCGTAGTAGAAGACGCTCCCGCTGAGCGATCAAGTAGCGGGAGTGGTCAGCGAAGGGTGACTGGCTGCGGAAGGCCGGAAAGGCAGCGGGAGTCGGGAGTCTTGGTGGTGCATTCCCCAAAGTGTGCGTCCTGGCCGTTGGGTGTGAACCAAGTCTCGGGCCTGGGATGAATACCAGGCCGAAGCCAGGGATCGGGAGGTCTCCAGACCCGTGTGGATGTAATAAGGAGGAAAGGGCAGCTGCAGAGAGATCGTCTTGCCTGTTGATGGGCCTGTATGGGAGAAGCAGGTGAGACGCTAACGCTAGTTTGAAAGAGCACTGGACTTGTTATTGATTTAAAGACTGCTTCCTGGTGAACGTTTTAACCGCTGGTTTTAAAGGATTGTTGTTTCTATTGTTTTTACCTCCACATTTTTTTTATTGGATTATTTATTTAATGACTCTTTTTGAAAGCACTGCACTTTTTATGAACATTGTTTTTGTTTGACTATTTTAATAAAAGCACTTTGCACTTTTTGAACCATCCCCTTGCTCAGTTTTGTCTCACTGTCTAGCTCATCTCAGTGACATTTCTGACGGTGTTGGGTTCAAGGGCACCCGAACAGCGATGGGAGCATGGAGCTGAACCCGCATCGTCACACAACCATTTTTCTGCATTGCCCCCCACATTTCCAGGGGCTCAACTGTGCTGGATGATTGCAGAATTCTGTCCTTGATGAAGAACCCCGTCACAACATCTAAACAAACCAAGAACACTTTCCTGGATGTAGGCCTATCATTGCCAAAGTCTACAATCAAGAGAGGACTTAATGAAAATAAAGACATAGGGTTTCCCACAGAGTACATACCACTGGTAAACCTCAACTTCACAGTACAGATGGACAATGAGCCAAAACATATTGGAAAGCAAACTAAGTGCTTTTCAACACAAAGTAATAGAATATTCTTCAATAGCCAAGTCAATAAACTTACCTCAACCCATCTGACCATGCATTTCACTTGCTGAAGACAAAACTGATGGCAGAAAATCCAATGAACAAGCAGCAACTGAAGATAGTATTTCTCTTGTGGAGTGACTTTCTCAGACTAAGGTCATAAAGCTTATGAAACTGTTTCTGGACAAAGGCAGAACCGTAACAACAATTGTGTGGAGATTCCACCTGCAGTTAAAGTCACTTCAGTACACATGTACTTTGTCAGCATGCTCGTGTCAATCAAACACAAGAAGCTCTGCAATTTATTTGTGACTTTACACTGTAGGAAGATAAGTAAATAAATCAAGGTAAATACCATTTGATCTGGCTTTTATATAAGTAACATATAAATGTTTTTATATAAAGACCATCACAAAACATAATTACAAACAGAATTTTCCATAACACCTTGGCATGTCTGTAAGCCATGCTTTTTCTTTGAAGGACAGGTGTGGGGCAGACTGACTGGCAGGATGATGCCCGACCTGTTGCTACACTCAAATGGTGCCATCTTTTGCTTTTACACATGGTGCAGCTGCGTTGTTCTTATATGAAAGTTGACGTTTCTTGAGTGGAGGGCTTCTGTTCTCTTTCTCTTATGTAGAACCCTCATCCTCATCTGAGTTCACCTCTGCTAAAGCACGTCTTTATCTGAAAACAGCAGTGTCATATCGGAGTGCGCGAGAACGTGGCTGAGAGAATAAAACTGAATAAAAAAAAAAAGAGGCTGAACTTTATAAGTATCATACATTTACACTGGCTGTTACAGAATCAAATCAAATGTATGTTTTTATTCTATAATAGTAAGAGTAAAAGCAGCTCACTCTTCAAAATGGAGGTGTCCGGGATCGAAACACGAATGTCTTGATAACGACTCAGCAGTTGATACCGCTGCATTACCAAAGTGGTCATATTAAGAGAGTGTCAATGTAGCACCCTAACGCAAGTTCTTTTTCTGCAGTTATATCTATACTAATAAAAGGCAAAGCCCTCACTGACTGACTGACTGACTGACTGACTCATCACTAACTCTCCAACTTCCCGTGTAGGTAGAAGGCTGAAATTTGGCAGGCCCATTCATTACAGCTTACTTACAAAAGTTAAGCAGGTTTCATTTTGAAATTCAACGCGTAACGGTCATAACTGAATCCTACTTGCGTACATATATACGGCCATAGCCTGCAGCTCGGTCGCCGTGTGAGGCGGAGTTACATCCCCCATCACCACGCCTCCCTACCTACACGGGAAGTTGGAGAATTAGTGACGCAATATGGCGGCCGACAGTGGCATCATACCACCGAAATAAGTGTGTACATTGGTTTTGGTTAGCGCAGGGAAGCCGCCTACCAAATTTCGTGAAGATGGGGCCATAAATAAGAAAGTTCAACATGGCGGACATTGTCGACCGTTATGACCATTATGTGTAGAATTCCGAAATGAAACCTGCTCAACTTTTGTAAGTAAGCTGTAAGGAATGAGCCTGCCAAATTTCAGCCTTCTACCTACACGGGAAGTTGGAGAATTAGTGACATTGGAAAGTTCAAAATGGCGGCCGACAGTGGCATCATATCACTGAAATAAGTACGTACATCGGTTTTGGATAGTGCAGGGAAGCCACCTACCAAATTTCGTGAAGATGGGGCCATAAATAAGAAAGTTTAACATGGCAGATGTTGTTGACCGTATATGTGTATATATATATATATATATTGTAGCGACCTGGGGTCGAGTCTTGAAGTTTTTAAAGCCGATCGCTGCCATGCACCTTTCCCAAGCTGTCGGCTAGCGGATTGCCAGCGTTAAACACGCAGCTGTACCCAGCTCTTTAAGTAACGAGCACTCGTGTCCCATACACCGCACGACTACGAGTGCCTCGGCAGCACGCAGCTGTACCCAGCTTCTCAAGTAACGAGCACTCGTGTCCCATACACCGCACGACTCCGAGTGTCTCGGCATTAATTGCTTAGATAAAATCTTAGCAATGAATAACAGCTCTGTCCTGTTGTATCTCTTTATTCACAGATAGCCAGTAAACAAAGCTCGACATTATTGCACTGCCATGGTCAAGGTCATGCACGAAGACACATTTCACATAACCGGTACTTTTTACAAAATAAATAACCCCGGACGGCGATGACCCAAACCCACCCAACTAATTGAACACAAACACAACAATTATTTACAAGTTAAGACATTAATAAATACAACAGGAAAAACATTATAAAAAGCAGTGAACGTACAACCTTCCCATAATGCATCACTCCGGCAGCGCTGACTGCCGGGTCGCTACAATATATATATTTATGTATGTATGTGTGTATATATATGTATGTATGTGTGTGTATATATATACTGTATGTGTGTGTACTGTATGTATGTATGTGTGTACAGTATATGTATATGTATATATATGTTTATGTGTGTGTGTGTGTGTGTGTGTATATATATATATATGACAGCAACACTCATAACAGTGACAAAACAATTACACTGACAATCAGGTTACATTATTTTTAAAATGTTTCCTTTTCTTTTTCATTACTTCTTTAACACACTACTTCTCCGCTGCGAAGCACGGGTATTTTGCTACTTCTTGAATAAAAGTGCACTTGTTTTGTTATACTTGTACCTTTGAAAGTGTTTTTGTTGATATTTGGACTTCAGGGTTCGCACATTATACACTTCATGTCTACATTTTGTCAATTATTACTAAAACATGAAAAAGTTTCTGTTTTAAATGATGTGTTTACATAGATTGTTGTAGGCACGGAACACACATGAACTGTATTCCAAATAACAATATATTATTTACCCTCTACAAATCCAGGCAACTCACAGGCAGGTAAACAGACATGAGCTGGGAGAACTTTCTGCCCTTTCTGCATTGGTAGGGTAATGGGACAGCAGGCTGCTTGCTGCTTTTGCTGATCGACACATTTACAATACAAAAGATGCTAACGGAGAGGTGTGAACAGAATTAAGATGTGCCAGGATTACAAGTTTTTTTGTAGGCTTTGGTAATTCTACTGTTATTAAAATGAATTTTAGAAATTTTAACACAGTTGTGTTAAATCAATTTTCTGAAATGTCTTAATCCATTGAAAGGTTTGCAGGAAGCCAGAGCCTAACTGAACAACATGGAATAAAATGCAAGAACAAACCTTGGACTGGGAACAACTCTGATGCAGGAAACTCAACACAAACACAGGCTCATTCATTCCAGGCCATTTTAAGTCACAAATTATTTAAATATAGGCAGTCCCCGGGTTACATACAAGATAGGGACTGTAGGTTTGATCTTAAGTTGAATTTGTATGTAAGTCAGAACAGGTACATTATTTTAATAAACTGTAACCAAGTGCTCTGCCAATGAATGATGGAGTTTCACCTCTCTCTGACCTTTTTACTATTTCTACTTTATTTTCCATGGTGATGGTTTTTCTCTTCTTTACTGTATCACCAGCACTTGCATCAGATTTGTGTTTCAGAAACATTGTTGAAGGTTGAAGACAAAAGGTTAAGGTGCACAGCACTGTACACGCTATCACAACAGGAAGGCACCCTTCATCAGCACGTCTGGCATGCTGAACAAGAGACAACTTCCTGCTATGTATGTAAACAGTACAAGCAGGCTTGCTATTGAGAATAAACTGGGGGCGGTGAGAGGCGATTCACCATTCACCCACCACACAGTCATGTCCACTTGCATACAGTATGCTGCTTGCAGCATCTGCCCACTGAGAACGAACAGGGTGCGGCCAAAGGCAGTTAGTGTATTGCCCACCACTGCCCCCATTCAACAAGAAGCCACTTGAGGCACACTATACAATGCTGCCCCCCACTGCCCCATTCACCCTCAATGGTCTTCGTTCAGCCACAACCAGGTCAATGCTTGCAGCATCACCAGCTGGCCACCGAGAATGAACGGGGCAGTCAGGAGCAGTAGCTGTAACGGCGTGGTGGGCGGGGAGTAAACCACCCCATCAAGCCTCCGTCCTGCACACGAGCGGTAGCTGTGGCCCAAGCGACTATGGACCCTGGGTCACCACTTGCTGTGCACCCAGCCGACCACTGAGAATGAATGGGGTGCAGCTTCCACCGCCTCATTCATTAACCTGAGCCGCTTGAGGGACACTACTCTGCGCAAGCAGCGAAATCGCCCCCTCCAGCCACCGCTTGCAGCATCCCCAGGCCAAAGATGTGTGGAAGACGAATGTTCTCTTCGTTCTCTTGTACTAATTCATGTCTGAGAAGTAAGCTTTACAAAAATATGTAATAGCATGCTTTGTTTTAGCAAACAGAAAAATGTTTGTGCAAAGGACTCAAGGTCTGAGCATTCCACACATGAGTCTGCCTTGTCACGTTTTCCTTTAGCTTGCATCTGAACGCCATAACAAAAGGTGCCAAGAAATCAAGTTGCATAAGGGACATTAAAGGGGCTCAAGGATTGTGTATAATAAAGTGTTGACTGTTGCATTTTATAATAATATTAAATCACGCATTCTAGGGGTATAAAACTGGACGCCACCCAACAGACGGGGTTCAGAAGAGCCCTGACGCTGCCATGTATATTTGATTGTCAGCTTTTCTGAAACTCTTCTCACCGTGACTCTGAAAATAAAGCTGCTTTATAACCGCACCTGCTGTCTGGTCTGGGTTTTCGTCCACAGTTTTGGCGCCCAAACGTGGGGCAGGAGACGGCAGACGGCTCCTCGTGCAGGATCATCCAGATGACCGTGGTGGAGCCGATTCCAGCCGGGTTGGGTCCAGCTTCGGTAAATGTAGGATTGGCCTGCCTTGGGCATTTCCTGCGTGGGGAGTCCCTGACCTCCTCCTATCCGATACGAGGCATGACTTGACGGGCATTTCCAGGCAGGTGGATGGAGTCACTGTGAGTAGATCGGGGGATTCCTGTTATTTGAGTTTGACTGGTGTGCTGGAAGTAATACGAATATAAAAGGAAAAGGAATAAAAAGCATATGCAAAATAAAGAATAAGAAAGCATACTGTATGGAAAATACATAGAAGGGTTCTAGGGGCTCACGGAAAGTGGCTTTGGGACCCTATGGAAAACGGCACAGTGTGAATGTTAGCTAGTCACCCCTGTGGAAAGGATTAGAAAAGAGGCGAGTGGCACGCTCCTGTAATAATTTGAGGAACGGGGGTGAAAGGGCGTATTTAGAGAAAGTGTGTCTAAATAAACGGGAGGTCGAGTTTTTCATCCGCTGTCTCTTCTTTCGACGGGTTGCTAAGGTGACGGAGACAATACCCTGGCAGATTGACGCATACAAACCGTCTGATGAAGGGATCGGGGTAAAAACCACCATATCCCGGACTCTATGGGGCGTATTGATGTAGGATTCTGCTGATGCGAATAAATGGACACAAAGTCACCTGAAGCTGTAATCCGGGAATAGGAGCGGACGGCGGGTGGAACGGGGTTTATCGAGGGCTGAGTCACTTTCTGCTGAGATCCTGCCACTCACTATGGGAAAAACAATCAGCAAGCCAGTCAAACAGTCCCCCAAGAGTCCTAAAAAACCTAATGTTAGAAGGATTATTTTCGGGGGATCGCCAGGCTCCTAGTGCGCTGTCGGGATCAAAAGGCGGGTCCCCTAGAAAGCTCATTGAAAAGAAGACAGGATTAGATTTTAAAAAGGCATGTAGGAAGTGGAATAAGGACAGTGGAGGTAGATGGCCAGTGGAAGGAACTGGAGATATGAGTGAGATACAAGAAATTAGAAAAATACTGTGCAGAAATACACAGGGTTGTTGTAATGGAGGTCCTTATCGGATGGATATGCATTACAGATGGGAATTGGTTATTAAAGACCGTACGTTGGAAGCGGCACAGAAACGGAATGAGCTTTTAGTTGCTGAACTTAAGAATAGAAAGGAAAAGAAAGAGCTGCTTATAGCTTTACAGAAAGTGCAGGCTGATTCGGGACCCCAGTCTGAAGGAAGGAGGAAAAGGAGTGATAAAAAAGACCCTTTATATCCCATGCTCTCTTCCCCAACACTTTACCCACAACCCCTTCCACCGCCACATTCAATCATTGCCCCAATGGCTCCTGTGGTTACCGATGCCCCAGTTACTGATGATTTCTTTGATGAACAATATCAATGCGACCCTCCTCACTTACAGATCCTGATGATGAGACTGACGGCCACTTGTTAGGGGCTATGGGAGGCTCTTCTAACTTACATAAAAAGCCCTCCATTTCACAATGTACTAGAAGCAAAACCCTCCGTTTAAGTCCCCAAAACCTTTAGCACCCACATTTTCATGCCCTTTAATTGAGGTCCCTAACCCCCGACACGATCCCACACTAACCCCAGGAAATGCTAACCCCACTACTGTAATGATACATCGTAACTGGGATATTCAAGAGCTGAAAGACGTAGTGTCCGAATTGCCTGATCCTAAGGTAATCGGTGGGGTGAAGTTTGTGGAACAGGTGCAGCAGCTAGATAATATGTACAAACCCAGTGCAGCCGAGTGGACCCAAGTGCTACGCAGAAAGTTGGGCACTACTTGGGCTACTGTCAATCATGGGCAGCATAACAGAGAACAGTGGCAGTGGAATGAGGCATTGCCTCGTGGACAAAATAATGAGGGTCCTTTCCTTGCCCAATGGGAATACGTGAAAACTGCAATAGCTGCAAAATATAAAAAGGGCACCGACTGGTATCTTATTTCAGCTGCCAAACAAAAGAAAGATGAGACGGTAGATGAATGGGCACACCGCATTCAGGACTTGTTGACAAACCATTCTGGCTTAGATAGCCCAGACGACCGTAACAAGGCAGCAGTTCCTCCTTTTGTGTCAGGACTCAGAAGTGATATTCAAAATAAGGTACGCATCTCCTGTATTGGATGGGAAAATGCCACCTCTGATGAAGTAAAAAGACACACTGAACACGCTGAACGACAGACTAAGCAAATAGAGTCAGATACTCAGACTAAGTTAATCGCGGCACAAATGACTTATTATGCAGGTGGAGCCGCCTCAGGCAGGGGCCGAGGACGTGGAGGATGTGGAGTTTACTGAGGACAGGGGCGAAGCTGGGGGAGAGGTCATGGATTTTTTCTTCCTAATCCGAATTCTTCATCTGGTCAGCCGCCTCTCCCCTCAGATCAGGCACCTACATCTTATGCTTGTTACAGGTGCGGTGAGACAGGACACTTCTGCCGCAATTGCCCACATCAGCTTCATCCCCCGCCTTCCTTACCTGAACCTGAGGATATTCCTTTCACAGGGACCCCCAGCCATTCTCTTCAGTTGCCTTTGCTCACTTGCCATGCGGACACAGATCCTTTATTGACTTTGCTGGTGAATGGCACTGAAACTGCTTTTCTAGTCTGCCTCAAACAATACAGTGACTGTACTTACTGCTTCTGGACAACCTCATGTTTTGCTGGTGTCTAAACCTCTTCGGGTTCAGTTTCATTCCAGTGGTTCCACTTTGATGCACCGGTTTTTGTCATATCAGCTCTGCCCTGTTAATCTGTTAGGAAGGGATCTGATGACTAAGCTCTCCCTCTCTATTTCTCTAACCGAACGAGGGTTTTACTATTCTATTCCTAAATTCCTGTGCCAAACCTCCCCCCACACTAAGCCCTCTTTTGCAGCTCGGACCCTGAACATCTCCTCACACACCATTCTCCTTAAAGCCCTACGTCCACTGCACTGCCCAGTACTTCCCTGCTGAAGTGGACACACCTTGGTTAGAATCTTTTCTCTCTTCAGGTAATAGCCCAGAGACCCTCCATATCCCTTGCATGTTTTTCTCATCCAACACAGCTGCTGCTGTCAGTGCACTTCACATATTCACAAAGCGTTTTCTATTTAGGAGATTCAGTTCCCCATGTTTACTTTAGCCAATTCTTGCACCGTTCACTGAGTTGAAATTGGGGAATGGTGGAACAATGTTTCGATAGGACGGACTGGCTACACGTTGCTCCGGGTATTTTTGATACCTCAGATCATTTGATAACTAAAGTTCTGCTTAAAAATGATTTTTTTTTTAGTACATCGTGCATTATGCCGTCCTTCCCTTTCTGCTTTTTCATTGTAAACAACCTCTCCCTTTTGGCTTTCCTCATTTCCCGATGCACTGTGGTCCCAGGGGAAAAATGATTATGGAAGGATAGCACACTGTGAGCCACTGGTGATTTACCCAAAATTGTCCTTCCGCCCGCATCGCGCCCAGTATCCTCTGTCTCCAGCAGCAGAGGCTGGCATCTCCGCCGCACATTCCGATCTCGTGAAACGTGGAGCAATCATTCAAATTAAGTACTCTCCAGTTAACTCCCCCATCTTACTTGTTAAAAAGGCTGACGGTTCATGGCGTTTTTCTTCAAGATCTTCGACAAGTTAATTTTGCAGTTTTTCCTAAGGCACCTATTGTTCCTAATCCTTACACTATTCTTTCTACGATACCCCATCCGCCCGTTATTTCTCTGTTATTGACCTTGCTAACGCTTATTTTTTGTATTCCTTTGCACCCCGACTCTCAATTCTGGTTTGCCTTTACTTTCCAAAACCGCCGTTGGACATGGACCGTTATGCCTCAGGGATATACTGAAGCTCCTTGTGTATTTGGACAAGCTCTTGCTCAAAATTTAGAAGGCTTTTGGCCGGAAAAAGACAGTGTATTGATACAGTATGTGGATGATATAATGTTGTGTAGTACTACGGAAGCAGATTGTGCATGGGATACTCAGCTATTGTTATTATTTTTAGCAGCAAATGGCCATAAAGTTTCTAAAACAAAACTGCAGTTAATTCAAACAACTGTGAAATATTCAGGTCATGACATTTCTTGTGAAACAAGAGCTCTCTCTCTCTCTAGCGATCGTATAAACACCATTCAAAATTTTTCCTAGACCTGTTACAAAGCAACAGGTTATGTCTGTATTAGGGATTCTAGGATACTGCTGGCAATGGATTTTAAACTTCACTGAAAGAGCACAGCTTTTGCAAACTTTAGCGGTCACCCCTTTTCTCATATATGAATGCATTTTTTTCACAACTCCATGGAGAAAAAACAAAGGCTTAGCCTATTTTTTTGAAAAAATTGGATCCAGTTGCTGTGGAATTCAGAGCTGTAGCAGCCACAACAGAGGCCGTGCTAGCCAGTACAGAATTAGTGCTCATGAGCCCCCTAGTGGTAAAAGTTTCTCACGCCGTACACTCCATTTTAGTACAGGCTAAAACCTCACATCTCACTACTGCTAGGGCAATACACTATCAAAATGTACTCTGTACATTGTCAAACGTTACCATCGAAAGGTGCTCCACCTTAAATCCAGCTACGCTGCTTCTAACTGAAAAAGGAAGGGGAGCCCCACAACTGTCATGATGAAATAACTAAGGTTATAAAACCTAGACCAGACCTACAGGAAACACCCTTAGGAACAGGAGAGATCATTTTTGTGGATGGGTGTTCTTTATGATTGGAAAATGGAACACCGTCAACCAGCTATGCAGTGGTCAAAGGTGACCACCTGCTGGAAGCAAACCGAATTTCTTCAAATTTGAGCGCGCAGGCAGCTGAACTGATAGCTCTTACCCGAGCTTGTCAGTTGTTTGAGGGAAAAATTGTTACTATCAATACTGATTCTAGATATGCTTTTGGAGTCTGCCATGATCATGGGGCATTATGGAAACTTGGGGGATTCAAGACCAGTACTGGCAAGCCCATTCAGCAGCAAAAACTAAAAGAATCCCTCTTAGAGGCCATAACGAAACCATCAAAGCTAGCGATCGTTAAATGTCAAGCTCACACAGGAAAACAGGATCCTGTCAGCAAAGGAAACAAATTAGCTGATCATCTTGCTAAACAGGCTGCGGATAATAACACACCAATCTCTCTATTCCAACAGAGAAATGACCAGGACACTGATAATCAAATTATTTCTTTACAGAGTGCAGCCATGGACACAGAGAAGAGAAAATGGTCCAAAGAGGGGTCCCTCTCTGATGGAGTTTGGACCCATAAGCAAACTAACAAACCTTTCCTCCCAAAGGCTTCTTTCCCAGGTATGGAAAAAATCGCCCATGGCCTAGACCATACTGGAAAAGACGCCATGGTTCTAGATGTCGAAAAACATTGGGAAGCTGTAGGTTTCTCTACATATGCAGAGCAGTTCTGCAGGTGCTGTGCATTATGTCAAAAGTTTAATGTAGGAAAGGGCACCCAGGTAAGTCCCGCCATTACACCTAACCTAATGGGTCCATTCGAACACCTTCAAATGGACTTCATTGAATTAACACCAGCAAAGGGGTACCGATACTGTTTAGTAACTGTTGATGTGTTCTCCCGATGGGTGGAAGCTTTCCCTTCCAAACATGCAGATGCCAAACCTGTGGCAAAAGCTTTGATAAAGGAAATCATTCCTAGATGGGGAATACCGCAGAAATTACAAACTGATAACGGCACCCACTAAATTCTGTTATAAATGAATTAACCACCTGGCTCCAGATAAATGTGCATCATTATTGCAAATGCCACCCCCAGAGTGGAGGTATTGTGGAACGATGCAATGGTACCTTGCAATCTAAGTTGGCTAAAATCTGTAAGCAAACAAATTTAACTTGGCCTGATGCTCTGCCTCTGGCCTTGATTGGATTAAGGGGAAGAACACATCGGCAGTTAGGGCTGTCGCCATTCGAAATTCTGACCGGACGGCCCATGCCAGTCGGCATGGTCATAGGTAATGTTACACTGCATACTGTGGACAATGATCTTCTTTTCAGTCTTACAGGTCTCCGAGCTTCTCTGAAGGAAGTCGACGAGCAGGTGAATGAGGCCTGGAGAACTAGTCCTCCATCAAAAGACTCCCCGATTCCATTAGGAACCTGGATTCTGGTTAGAGATACTCGAAGGAAACATTGGCATCACCCTCGGTGGAGAGGCCCGGTCCAAGTTCTGCTGTCGACACCACACGCTGTTAAAGTTGAGGGACTGCCTGCTTGGATTCACATCTCACATTGCAAAAGATGGCTCCCTTGATTGTGGTATCCTTGGTATCCTGAAGATGTAAAAACTGGGTTAACTGGATAATTTACTTTTGCCTGGTGTTTCTTATGGACATGTGAACGAGTGTGCCCTGTGATAGGATGGCATCCAGTTCAAGGGTTCCAGTGCCCACAACTTTTATAGGTGCCAGATGACCATGACCCTGAACTGAAGTGGGTTAGAAAATGGATGGACTGATAAATGTATGAAAGACATATATATATATATACACATATACATATATATATATATATACATATATATATATATATATATATATATATATATATATATATATATATATATATATATATATATATATATAAAAAGCATGGCTTGAAAGAAAGCTGGCATTTTGTTCTTCCTACAGACTATTTTCTAGAACATAATAGTAAAAATTGTATGCACTTTCAGCTATATTTGGACATTTTAGGGTGATTTATTTTCAAGTCACCGGGGATTTCTTGTGCTTTGTTCCTGTTTGCTGGTTTCTGGTGGCTCATTTAGCTGAGCTGTAGCCACTGTTGTGGGTCCTGAGTCAGAACACACCTTCACTCAACCTGGTTAAATGGCTTAAGTCAGTTTTCATCTCTCTTACGGTTGCTTTAATCGTTCTCCTGCTTGTAGCTTGCTGTATTGTTCCCTTGATAAGATACATTGTATCCAAGTATTTTACTGCCTCTATGGCAAAGGCTTACTTTTTACACAAAGAAAAAATGCTTCAGATCAGCACCCCACACTCCTCCACCCACTCCACTCCATCCCCCTCTCCTACCCTTTCCCACTCAACTCTCCCCTGATCAAATATTTTTGTTTGCTAAAAAAGGGGGGAATGTGGAAGACGAATGTTCTCTTCGTACTCTTGTACTAATTCATGTCTGAGAAGTAAGCTTTACAAAAATATGTAATAGCATGCTTTGTTTTAGCAAACAGAAAAATATTTGTGCAAAGGACTCAAGGTCTGAGCATTCCACACATGAGTCTGCCTTATCACGTTTTCCTTTAGCTTGCATCTGAACGCCATAACAAAAGGGGCCAAGAAATCAAGTTGCATAAGGGACATTAAAGGGGCTCAAGGATTGTGTATAATAAAGTGTTGACTGTTGCATTTTATAATGATATTAAATCACGCATTCTAGGGGTATAAAACTGGACCCCACCCAACAGACGGGGTTCAGAAGAGCCCTGACGCTGTCATGTATATTTGATTGTCAGCTTTTCTGAAACTCTTCTCACCGTGACTCTGAAAATAAAGCTGCTTTATAACCGCACTTGCTGTCTGGTCTGGGTTTTCGTCCACAGATGACAGAGTGGTAGTTACTGAGGAGCCTGCGTCGTGTCCCCCAGACAAATGAAGGAGCAGCTGCGACCCCATCCGTAAGTCATATGTCAGATTTCCATAACTTGGGGACTACCTGTATATACATTTTTGGAATATCCAGAGAAAACTCATGCACACACAAAGCATGTGTAAATAATACAGCAAATCTAGATCTTATGTACATCATTCAACTGTCAACCGTCCACTGAAAAGCTGTTTAGTGTAGTAACACCTTCTCAGGACTTGAGAAAATTGTACAAATGAACAAATGTGTACTCTCTTTGTCAAAGAGAGATAAGGTTCAGTTTCTAAACACATTGTCAGATTGGGTCAAAGATGATGACTGCAATGCAAAAGGCATTTAGGAGAATGAAACACTTCACACAGAAAGCTGAGACCATCTGAATTTTTAAATGACCCATATTTGTGAACAGATTAGCTGATCCTTACCTCATATGCCCTTGTTCTCAGCCCAGACATTTGCTAGATCATTTGTGAATAACAAAGCTGCCTCCCTCAGAGAAAATTGAGTGACTGATCCAAATTATTCTTGTCAATTAAGGTCCCCACTACATTTAGGGACCCTTCCATACCTCGGTCTGTTTGCTGTTTGATTATCCTTGAGAAATCTTAACTTTTGTCTTTTCCCGCAATGGGGCATAAATATAATAAAATTTCACAGAGCTGAGAATGATCTATACACAGTAAATATCATAGATGAAGTCAATGAAGCAAGTGGAGGTCATCATTCATTAGCACAATAAAGTAAGCACCTTTTTATTTTCTTCTTCATCTAAGACACTTCAGGCTGATTTACTGCTTCCAGCAAAAACAGAAAATAGCATGAAGGGGAAGAGAGAGAGACCTGTTTTAAAAGCACAGTCTTAATACTTAGAGGAACATGTAAACCAAGATGAAATGATATGATACCACATTTGATGAAGAATATCCAGCCTAAATGAAAAATAATTTCAGCTGTTACTGGCCAACACTGACAGAAGAAACATCCATCTATTCATTCATTTGATGAGCCCACTTTTCCCAGTACAGTGTCAAAGGGATCATTGAACAAAGGGTAAGAAATGACCTTTAGTGGGTTGGCAGTTTGTCTCTGGGCATATTTATACACTCGGCTTCACTTACTCATACTGGGTTAATTTTAAGCCTCCAGTTCAACAAACACACATACTTTTGGGAAACCAGGATTAAAAGGAAACTCTCTTGGAGTCACAAGAAGAACTTAATAAATACAGCTACCTAACCATGTATCTCACTGTGAGGCGGCACATTCCTGGTGTTAATGTTTTTGGCCTGTCGTATTACGTAGTTGAAACTTATGATTTTTTTTCTTGGCAGTCATTTTCAATGGCTGTTACAGATTCAAATTAAATGTATCTTTTTATTATAAAATAGTAACAATAATAACAGTTCACTACTCAAAACGGTAAAAGTGAGGAGAACCCAGGATCGAACCCTCAACCTTTTGATAATGAGACAGCAGTCCTTACCTCTGCACCAATCAAGTGGATGTGTCTATTTTTGTATTGATTGATAGTTGGCCTTCAATTTTTACAATTTATTTTTATTCATGTTTTAATGTAAATTGAAGAATTTCTTTTTCTTTAATTATATTCTTGAATAAAAGTGCACTTGTTTAGTTATACCTTTAATGAAAGTGTTTATTTGATATTTGGACTTCAGTCTTCACGCATTATACAATTCACGTCAACATTTTGTCAATTATTACTATAACATGAAAAAAAGTTTCTGTTTTAGTTAAGTATTCAACATTTCTTGCCTCGCATTTCCTGTCATCCCACATTTACATAGATCGTTGAAGACACAGAACATACATGAAATGTATGTATTCCAAATCTATACTAATAAAAGGCAAAGCCCTCACTGACTGACTGACTGACTGACTGACTGACTCATCACTAATTCTCCAAGTTCCCGTGTGGGTAGAAGGCTAAAATTTGGCAGGCTCATTCCTTACAGCTTACTTACAAAAGTTGGGCAGGTTTCATTTCGAAATTCTACACGTAATGGTCATAACTGGAAGGTATTTTTCTCCATTTACTGTAATGGAGTTGAGCTCGAAAGCCGTGGGGGGCGGAGTTTCGTGTGACATCATCACGCCTCCCACGTAATCACGTGAACTGACTGTCAACGCAGTGCGTAGAAAACCAGGAAGACCTCCAAAAAGCGCTGAAGAAAACATGCATTATATAATTGAGAAGGCAGCGAAACAATAAGAAGCGAGCGAGTGACATATACTACCATATTCATGATTGCTGCTACTTCAGAAAGAAAGCAAGTTGTAAACCTAAACTTTAAATTAAGTTCATAGACAGGCTGCCGCTGGCGTTTCTCATGCCCACGGGTAATGCGGGATACAAGTTTAATGAGAGGACGCAGGATATAAACGAGAGTTTTGATCACTTTATAACTAAGTTAAAATTGCAGGTGAAGGGCTGTGCTTATGCAAATTCCGAGAGACTGTATTTGTGGGGATTGACAGTTAAGGCGGGTGGGGAGTCACGTCATCATCTCCCCTCCCATTTACTTCATTTCGCTCTGAGCTGAGCTCCGCGGCTAACGCCGTCTTTCGAAGCAACTTCGTCACACTGCCACCAAATACTCACAGAAAAATCCACGCTGTCTCTAGAGTTTCTCCACACTGAATCCTCCAGGCATTACTTACCAAAGGTTACATTGACAATCGCGTTACGTTATTTTTAAAATCTTTCCTTTTCTTAGCACAAGCACAGCTGAGAAGCTTCGATGCATGTGCTCCATAACGCGTTAAAAAATAATGCATTTAATCACACTCTACATTACAAGCAATGGGGAACTTTTGTCAATGCATGATTTCCTGGTACACCGATTACTTTGATCAGCGCATCCCGATTCATTTTACCCTCGCACCACCTTGGTTTGAGGAGAAGTATGAAAAAATATGAGGTTAACACAGAAAAACAGATCACCAATTCAAGCTTCCTGAATAAACGATTCGCCATCAATAATTGTTTTGGTAAAGCCATACTCAGTGTAATCCTCCTTCCATTTTATAATTTTTCTGCCACTAGCCATGATTAAATGAACGGTAAAAAAGTAAGAGCGAAGCGACGGTGACTTATTTAGGCAGGCATATATATGACAGCAACACTCATGACAATGTCAATCATGTTACGTTATTAAAATGTTTCCTTTTCTTTTTCATTACTTCTTTAACACACTACTTCTCCGCTGCGAGGCGCGGGTATTTTGCTATATATATAATATATGAATGACCTCCAAAGAGCGCTCAGACTTTTAATATCGTGAACGTGTCTGCAAAAACTGGGGTCTCCTGCCCAGCAAAAGTCGAGCAACCGGCGCGCGTGCATAGCTGTGCCGGGATTTGAGACGCTGACTGCGCTTCTGCCTTAAGTCAAAGTGAGCACTTTTAATTTTTTTCATCCTCCCCCTGAGCTATAGCCCAGACAAGTGTAAACACGGGACCCCTTTTCTACACCGCGGCAAGCTAATATTAAGGCGATTCGCACTTTCTTTTGCACGTATACGATTATGAGGTCATCAGCTCGGATTATGAAGACACGCACACGAGTGGAGGACTGACAGTGCCATCACAGCCGATTAATGGCAGGGGACGTCTCACCAGTCTACACACAGACCCACTGCGACTGTCCCCAAAAGGTGATCATAACGTCAGCGAACACATCTCTCTATACTATATAAAAGAAAAAGACAACTTTCCATTCTTTACACCTTTTTTCCTTTTAACCCAAACCAAAACCTTTCTCTCTTAACACTGCAGAGTACACAAAACTAATTTTCTTTAATTGCTGGTAATACCGGTAAGGCACATTACCAGAGGCAGAAATTTGAACGTTCACATAGAAAATTAATTTCTATACCACAGCTGTCGTGTAGCGCCTTTCAAAAGGGATCTACTACCGAGAGATGATTCATATACATTTTAGCTGCTGTTAGTACTACTTACCTGTTGTGTTACACCGTCTTTAAAATGTAGTTTACCCGCAACCACTCCAGTAGTGCTCAATGTACCTGTACTTCTTAAAACATTAATGTTTACTGTTTAATAACTTATAGACTATATTTTATTTTTCCCTTGCACTCAGTGACCAAAGCTATGCACACACATATAGGCACATACATATATATACACATATATATTCCTGTGTGTATGTTTGTATGTATGTGTATATATATATATATACACACACACACCTATCTACATTATATATATATATATATATATACACATGCACACACACATACATACATATATATAATTTGTGTGTGTGTATGTATGTATGTGTGTGTATATATGATGTAGATAGGTATGTATATATATACATACCTATCTACATCATATATACATATATACACATACATATCTTCATATCTATATACAGTACATGTCTAAATGTATGTATATATATATATATATATATATATATATATATATATATATATATATATATATATATGTAGACTCAAACCCATTATGACAGCAGCAATCCAAGCTGTGAGAAAACAGTAAAAAGGTGGCGTGTCAGACGTCATGGTACATTTTCTGATGCAGCTAGACGAAAACAACTTTGTGGCGCTGCCACCAAATACACAAAACAATTACTTTGACAATCATGTTACATTATTTTTAAAATGTTTCCTTTTCTTTTTCATAACTTCTATAACACACAACATCGCTGCGAAGCACGGGTATTTTGCTATATATATATATATCACAGCGACACTCATAACAGTGACAAAACAATTACATTGAAAATCATGTTATGTTATTTTCAAAATGTTTCCTTTTGTTTCTCTTTCCTTCTTTAACACACTACTTCTCCGCTGCCAAAGCGGGTATTTTGATATATATATATATATATATATATATATATATATATATATATATATATATCTATACTAATAAAAGGCAAAGCCCTCACTCACTCACTCACTCACTCACTCACTTACTCACTGACTCACTCACTCACTCACTGACTCATCACTAATTCTCCAACTTCCCGTGTGGGTGGAAGGCTGAAATTTGGCAGGTTCATTCCTTACAGCTTCCTTACAAAAGTTGGGCAGGTTTTATATCGAAATTCTACGCGTAATGGTCATAACTGGAAGCAGTTTTCTCCATTTACTGTAATGGAGATGAGCTTCAACGCCGTGGGGCGGAGTTTCGTGTGACATCATCACGCCTCCCACGTAATCACGCAGTACATAGAAAACCAGGAAGACCTCAAAAGCGCTGAAGAAAACATGCATTATATAATTGAGAAGGCAGCGAAACAATAAGAAAGCGAAAGTGACATATACAACCATATTCATGAGTTCTGCTACTTGAAACAAAGCACGATGTAAACCTACACTTTAAATTAAGTTCATAGACAGGCTGCGCTGGCGTTTGTAATTTAGTGCCTGCCCATATAAGGCCGTCCGTCAGCGGCAATCCAATAGCAAACTGCCACGGGTAAATATTCACGGGTGAAGGACTGTGCTTATGGAGAGGAAGATGAGATGGTCAGGGTGGTGTTTGACACAAACTCAGCGAAACTGCGAGAGAAAGTTTTAAGTGCCAGGACTAAGGTAACATTAAATACAGCCATGGACATAGCACGAGATGGCACCAGCACAGCTGGGAACCTTCGATGCATGTACACCGAGTGGCTCACGTGAACTGACGCAGTGCACAGATAAAAGGCAACAGTTCCAAAGAGCTGAACAAAACCGAATTACACAATTGAAAAGGCAGCCAAAAATATGAAGCGTCTCATACATACAAGCATATTCATAAATCCAACTACTGCGGAAACAAAGCACACGTTGGAAAAAGTCAATGTCCCGCTAAAGGAAGACAGTGTAAAAAAAACCCGTGCATGCAGTGTGTCAGGTCTCAGATAAAGAAGAAGACGAGCTGTTTATTGATGCAGTAAGAAACGAATCGATGAATGAAACCTGTCATCTTTACAACGATTGACAAACACGGAATGTAACTTGAACACAACACATCCTACAAATACGAACCTGATTGAAAGAAATAATGATAATCAAATCCTTGATGACAGCAACACTCAGTAACACTCACAAAACAAATACTGTATATTGACAGTCATGTTACGTTATTTTTAAAATGTTCCCTTTTCTTTTCTAGCTTTTTAACACACTACTTCTCCGCTGCGATACGCGGGTATATATATATATATATATATATATATATATATAACCCGATCTACATACTCGAATAATGGATACTTTATTCGCCATCAATGATTGTTTTGGTAAAGCCATACTCAGTGTATTCATTAGATGAACGGTAAAAAAGTAAGAGCGAGGGGAGGATGACTTATTGAGGCATGCAGGCTGTAGCGCGTCAACTCTATCTGAATTGCGATCACATTTGAAAAATATATCTTTTCAAGTTCTATTTAGTCCATATGTGTCAAACTCAAGGGCGCGGGCCACATCCGCCCGGCGTAATTATATCCGCCCCGAGATCATTTTATATACTGTATTATTGTTATTAAAGCCCGGTATATGAAGCGCTGGTAACACAATAAACTACAGATCCCATAATGCAGCGCTTCAGCTGCCTTGCCAACAGTTACGCGTTAATCAAGTCTACCTTAAGATGCTGCAAGTTATTGCGAAGCTAGCTCACACGATGCTGAAGAGAAAAGTTGATTCTGAAAATAGAGCCTTTAAAAACCGATGGGAGGCTGAGTATATGTTTACTGAACCCGTGTGTCTCATTTGTGGAGCTAATGTGGCTGTAATTACAGAATTTAATCTAAGACGGCACTATAAAACAAAACATCAGGGTAACCTGAAAGACCTGAATGCAATGCAGAAGATACAGAAAGCAGAAGAATTAAATAAGAATCTGACACTTCAGCGGACGTTTTACCCGTGCACAATCACAAAGTGATTTCAATTGAGCTGCTTTTATGGGAGACACAACCACTTGCCCCACTTTCCCTATTACCAAGTAATGTTAAACCAAGTCGTCACTACGGTGTTCCCAAACACGCACTTTGCTGATAAACTGAGCGCACTGAGTTTGCACGGCGCTTTGGTGACTTTGAAGAACAAAAAAAGTCCGTCTACATGCGGCTCGAACCTTGTGCATGTTTGGTAGCACATATCTGTGTGAGAAGCTCTTCTCAGTGATAAAGACTAACAAAACAGCACACAGGAGTCGCCTCACTGATGAGCACCTGCAATCCATCCTGAGAATCTCCACAACACAGAACCTCACACCAAACAGAAACGAACCTGTTGCCAAAAAGATGCCAGGCGTCCAGCTCTAAAATGACATATGAGCAAAGACAACTGAATGATTTGATTTGTTATTGCTGAAAGGAACACATTTTATTTATATTTCTAGGTTTTGTTATGCAGCATGTTCATATTTGAATTTGTATAATTTTGACAGGATATATTTTTATGGAGAGCAAAATCTTTTGGGATATTTAAAATCTAAGTTTATTTTTTATAAAATATAAAATTACATAAGAGTAAAGAAATTTGAATGTTTGTTCTTTTAATGTTTACTTTATTTCTAACTTGTATAATTTAGACAGGATATATTTTTATGGAGAGCAAAATATTATAAGTTGTTTAAGGTTTGAGTTGATTTATTCAGGAATAATATTCCTGTCTGTTTTTACCATTCCTACCAAAGATATTTCTGTCGACTAAATAAAAATTCCTTCTATTTAAAATTTAAATAGAACTTGAACAAATACGATAGTTCATAATATCCACACAGACTTGCACGTAAGAGCGGGTGTCATCCGTTTTAACAAACAGCGTATTGCACTGATACGAAATAGCTGTGTGTGTATATATGTAGATATGTATGTATATGTATATATATGTTTATATATGTGTGTGTGTGTGTATGTATATATATGTGTATATGTATAGATATGTATATATATATGTTTGTGTGTGTGTGTATAATATATATATATATATATATATATATATATATATATATATGACAACAACACTCATCACTCACAACAGTGACAAAACAATAACATTGACAATCATGTTACGTTATTTTCAAAATGTTTCCTTTTCTTTTCATTGCTTCTTTAACACACTACTTCTCCGCTGCGAAGCGCGGGTATTTTGCTAGTATATATATATAGATATAGATAGATATAGATAGATATGGATATATATATATATATATATATATATATATATATATATATATATATATATATATATATATATATATATATGTATGTATATAGATATGGGAACAACACTCATTTCAATGACAAAACAATTACATTAACAATCTTTGTTACTTTGTACATTATTTTTAAAATTTTTCCTTTTCTTTTTCATACCTTCTTTAACACACTATTTCTCCGCTGCGAAGCGCGGGTATTCTGCTAGTAATATATTATTTACCCTATACAATTTCAGACACCTTACTCCCAGATAAACAGACTTATAAAGCTCTAAGAATTTGGGGCTGACTTGACTTCAGCTGCCACGGTGGGGGATGAGTGAGCAGCCCAGCATTACGAATATTTTCGTAGGCTTCAGGGATTCTAGTGTTAAGTGATTGTGGCTGGTTTCAGAGGTTAAAGCAGGTGTGCCACATGCAAAGTTGTCCTGAGAGTGGTCATTTCCCCTTCTATAAAGGCATTTGGTCTTGTAGAACAAACTAGGCAGCTGATCAAAACTTTCACTGTTACCTTTTTAGCTTTGATTTGCGTGGTTTACTCTTTATTTAATTGCTGACACTTAGTTTAGTTTTCTCTGTTGCACATTCAGGTCATTTGAGTGAATCCCTGTAATAAGTCCAACAACTAAGTTGCTCATGGCTTTAATTATTTTTCCACATTTTTTGTTAAGTGAATAATTAAAGGATCACTCCACCCAAGAATGATAATTGTTTATCTGTTATGTTTTCATGGAGAATGAATATGACAAATTTTCTGATAAAACTGACTTTAATGGGGGCCATCAGGATAACAAGAAACTGTATTAAAACATCCATTAAAAAATCAGTGGTAGTCTCCCCTAGGTTTTCTCTTATAGTCACATATGAGGATGGATATTTGAGGTGTAAACCACAAGACAATGATTATATTTTTATATTATATACATTAAAGAACCATGAACAAAAAATCAAATCAATTTAATAATTTATTGCACAATTATTATAAAAGTAAAGTTGAATAAATCAGAGTCTGCAGCTGCATGAATAAAAGGTAAAGTACCACTTCTGGTTAGCAGGAATAGCCCAAAATCGATAGAAATTTACGTTTGTACCTAATACTTGTATGCAAAATTTGGTTGACCTAAGTGAACGCATACTCAAGTTATTGTGTTTACATACACACACACATATAGACAGACACACAGACATAATTCCAAAAATGGTATTTTCGGACTCTGAGGTCTAAAACGTCAAGATTCATCAAAATCTCGAAATGGAATTTTTGGATGATTACAATACTTACCTTAAACTTCATATATGAGAAAGTAAAAATGTGAAGTCACTTGTATTACATAATCCACATATGTGTCATCCATTCGTATGGTCACAATATCCAAAACCTATGTATTTTATGCTATAATATTGTTAGATAAATGCTTCCAGAAAATAAGACTAGTGCACAAAACTGAAGCACATTGAAGTGAATTCAGGCCTTTCAATTGAAGACATGACACCTAGCCATTGAATATGTGCAGAGGAGGCAGGTCTTCATTTCAAAAGCTCATAGCGTAAACAAATTTTGACAAATAACAGCAGACCATTCAGTTCATCAAGTTCATTTGGTTGGCCCAATATCTCATCTAGATACTCTTCAACGATTGTCATGGTTTCTGCTCAAAACTGTGTCCATCTGAAACCTATAGGACTACACAACACTTCCATTTCACAACACACCTACTACTAGACATGCCTACTTCATACTCATCGCTAGCCTTACTTCATTTACTATAACTGTGCTGCCTTCCTCCATTTTGTAATATACAAGTTATATTCAGTAATTATTTCTGTTACATATGCATCTAGTGACAACAGTTTTAGAGTGTATTGTTTGTTTTCATTGTATCATAGGAGGAAGAAATTATGGGGTTCAAATCTCTTCAACAGTTGGATATAACCATCCACAACAGAGATAAAAATGTGAAATGTTACAAACTTACTCTTAAAGCTTATTATTGTCAGTAGGTATAGAATAACTTCTGTAATATTTTTTACATGTTTCCCTTACTGTCACTTAGGATACAAAGCAGTTTTACCATTAAAATGAAAATAATCAGACAATAATGCATGGTATTTTATGTGTTAAAAATAGGTTAGTATATTGGCTAATGAAAAACATTTGATATATAGCTTAATGTAATATTTTCACATTTTAATTAATAAATTAGATTTGTCAGTCCTACCTGTTTAAAGTTGACGTGATTAAATTCTTTTTGTGGGCCTATTATTTTATTTAAGGATATGGGTCCTCTCAGGCAATTATTTTAAAATAGCAAATGTTACAGTACCTTGTTCAAGCAGGCAATTCATACACTCTCTCTGATATTTTGTTTTATGGAATTACAAATTACAAGTTGGATTTTTACCTTTGATATTACCTTTAAATACATTAATACATAGCATTTTAAATATAAAAATGATATTGGTTTCATTTCAAAATTATCTAAATGTGAGAACTGCCTGAAAATGTCAGGGTTCACCAGAATGGTTTTTAGGTAGATCTGACTGACCTCCAGCAGTGACAGATTGCTTTCCAAATTCAAGAAGATCTTTGTAACAATTTCAGTCCCCATATTGATCAAAAGTACGACCACACTGAAAATGGATGGCTTTCAAGCAATATTTCTGATGTTCTTTTCATCAGCCTTTTAAAAAGCAGTCATCACTGATGTGAAAAACATTGACAAGATGAGGTAGTAACGTTAGGATTGGAAGATCAGGAATGAGAGTAAAACTACACATCTACAGTACCTTGGGTATTACCTGCGTTGGAGAGACGGAAGTGGCAGGAAAGTTTTAAAAGACAACAATAACAGCAAATTAAAAATCAAATATAATTTTCTGATTGTGAAATTAGGGGACAACCAATCAGGAAAAAAAAATAATTTTTTTGATAAAAAATACATTTTGGAACTGAATAGAAGGACATATTAGGGTAGTATGAAAATGTTGTTGAGGAGCACAAGGCTTAAGAAACCAAAGGACAGGTCTGCATGCAGTGTCAGGTAATCAGCCATGTGGAAATCTATGAGTCTTCATGTTTTTCCTTTTGCATTGGTATGATTATGATTTGTTTATTTGCACAATACAGAACAACTAAGACCCAACAGGCAGCACAGTTAAGTTTGGTCGATCTCCAGTGAAGAGGTTAAAATAAACTAAGGCTGAAATAATTACAGTTAATTAAACCAGGATTTCTACATTTAGTAGTATTAAATCTGAAACATGGAGAGCTTCTCTTCAGGAACCTTACCTTTACAAGAAATACACACTAAAATGAATAACAGAAGCTGGATAAAAATAACAAAGACAATAGTCAAACATCATATGACTATGAGTTTTAACCCATAGTCAACAGCAATGTGATTTGCTGACCTGATCTTGATTGGGGTTTGTGCAAATCTTCTAAACACATAATTTCACAAGATAACGCAATTCTGTGAGACCCATAGACGTTACCATGACATACTGTAGATCCCGGAATACAAGCCGACTCGGTATATTAGCCGACCCCCTTCTCTACCTACTAAATTACATGTATTTGCCGATGACTGGTATTTATGCCGACCCCCTTCTCCAAGCAAAATTTTCTAAATTTCCTTAAAAGTGTCTCTTCAGGTATATTCATCATGTTTATCGGCGAGAATTTGAGACTGCCGGCATTTTTGATGGAAACCAGGAAGTGATTGCATAGAAGTTTGGTAAAATGAAACCTTTGTGTTGAAACTATATACGCAAATACGGTACATCGGGTGGATTTCTGGAGACTCGTTATAAATTTGATTAACTTAAATACGCAATACAGTGGACCCTTGACTTACGAACTTAATTCGTTCGTGAAGGCTAACCCATAATGCGTTCCGAACCTCCCACTGCAACACTTACTTAACCTTTTCATAATAAAAAAGAGTTGTATAATGTGCATAATTTACCAAAACACCAATAATTTTTCTAATGTGCTAACCAAAACATTATAAAAAGTGCCTAGCTTACCAGAAGTAGGCTAGATTAGGCTAGGAGCATGGCGGCGCGCATGGTCGCAGCAGCTCAGGGCTCTCCTTTTCAGTGCACTTTTTTGTTGTTTTTGTACTTTTTTTTTTCCTTGTTTGTGCACGATCGGTTCGGCGAACCTTATAGACATAGGTGTCCAGAGCCAGACATCTGTTTCGAGTGTTTTTCATCACACGCACAACATCCCAGACAACATAGCGAGACCAGCGGGCTCTCCATGGATTGTTGTCGGGTCTAGGAGACAACACAGATGGAGGAGGGAAAGAAAGCAGAAGCGGGGCCGCAGATCCGGCGTTATGCTAAGGCTAAAAAAACAACCATACAAGCCCTATACATAACTTTTTTTCTGCACTTAAGGAGCTGCTTTTAATCTCGTTGTAGATGTGTATAGTGACAATAAAAGGCATTCTATTCTAGAAATAAAAATTTCATACTGTACTCACCATTTAATTTGACATCTTTGGGCTGCAGGAGGAGGAGAATGAAATGGAAGGTGGTTATTGTTTAGAAGGAGCCTCCTTATGCAAATCTTTTCTTTGTAAAATTGTCGAGATGGTGGATTTCGACATGCTGTACATATTAGCGAGATCGGTCACACGAACAGCACTCGCATATTTCCACACAATTCCACACATCTTTGTTTCGATTGTGTTCGCTTTCTTTACCTTCTCTTCCTTCCTTCCTTAGCAATTATGTGTCTTGCTTGCATGGTCTTAATGAATTATATATTTAGGTAAATCACTGCAATGACCGAAATTACATCCACAAACACATGTATCTGGGCTCCGACTGACGCTACTAACGCTCTTGGTTGTTTGTTTACAATCGCGCAAGCGGATACAAGTGACGCATCCGGGTCGTAACGCAAGATGTTGATCGTAAATCAAAACAAAATTTTTTAATTTAAACTTCCCGATAATTTATTATAAATTTTATTAATAAAATCAACAACTAAAACACTTTTTTGAATAAATTCTTTATTTAATTTAAAGTACCAGCATGCAAAGTTACTTCTTCATCTGAAAGATGGCTCTGTGGTTTCGTCATTATTTACTTCCGTATTCATCGGCAAAACCGCCATTGCATTGGAAATCTTGAATCTGAAACGATACTCGTTGTATAAACCGACCCCCAAACTCCAAGCCAAAAATCTAGGACGAAATTCTCGGCTTATATAACGGGATCTACGGTACTTTAGTGACTTCATGGTTAAGGAAATGACTCAAGGCCTTGTAGCAGAAGAGTGGTACCATTCTTGAGTGAGCCTGTCTACCTTGACTACAGACATGTTTTTCTTCTTACAGACATGCTTAAAAATTCATGATTAGATATAGGCAGCTCTCATCTTATCCTCTAATTGTGTTCTTATTCTACTGTAATTTAGTCACCAGGTAGTGTGGTAGACAGTAGAACTTTAGACAGCTTCAGTACTCGACTTGATGTTAATTTGTAAGAATTAAGTGAAAAGACTGGTGAGTTTTGTTGGGCTGAATAACCTATCCTCATCTGGATTGTTTTAATTTTTGAATTAAGTTTGAATACAGAGTAAGCATAATCCAAATAATAGACCTATATATTTTAAAAGGATTTTAGTCATACAGTAGATTGCAAACATCCCAATTGGAATTATCCACCAGCATACATGTACCAGTAGATTTGTTTATTTAAACACAGCATAAAACCTCAGGATACTTAAGGATTTCTGGTATTTCAAACATGAAAATACTTTGTGTGTACATATACTTTAGGTTAACGTACTGTATGTATGTATATTGTCACACACTTGCAATTGAGAGGCAGCTGAAGGGCCTGAATGATAGTAATTCCACGGCAGACCAGGGGGCGGTGAGGTGCACTGACCGTCTCTCTCAATCCCTTGCAGACAATCCATGGGAAATCCTGGAGGGTTCCGGTGCCACTGATGACGTCACTTCTGGTTCCTGGCATATAAAGCCACCATCTTTAGCTACCTAAATCAGTTCTGTTTTGGACTTGTATCGATAAACATCTCTTATTTATTTAAGCATTTTGCAGCCAAGGCACAATATACGGGTGGCTGCCCCTAACCTTTCTTGATTACTTTGTGTTGTTTTTATGACAATATATAAAGATAAACTCTTAAAATGTAGCAAACCAGCTACTCATGGGGTGAAAGTGCAATTTTTGTGAAGTAAAAAATTTCAGAAGCTAAACTTCGAACACCTTGTGCATCAGTAAATAACAGTATATCATTTTCTAGTAATAGGTTTGAAGTGTTCCACTGTAACCTTAGAATTTATTTTGAAGCCAATAATAAATTGACATGGTGAAGCTGACAGAGCAGTAGTAGCACTGCTGCCTCGCAGTAAGGGTTCGCTTCCGGGGTCCTTCCTGCGTGGAGTTTGCAAGTTCTCCCCCTGTCTGTGTGATTTTCCTCCGGGTGCTCGGGTTTCCTCCCACAGTCCAAAGACACGCAAGGTTAGGTGCATTGGCAATTCTAAATTGTCCCTAGTGTGTGCTTGGTGTGTGTGTGTGTGTGTCCTGCGGTTGGCTGGCGCCCTGCCCGGAGTTTGTTTCCTGCCTTGCGCCCTGTGTTGGCTGGGATTGGCTCCGGCAGACTCCCATGACCCTGTAGTTAGGATAAAGCGGGTTGGATAATGGATGGCTGGATGAAGCTGACAGAAAGACGGACATAAAGAGGTGGAAGACAGCTCAGGCATACGGTGTCCATTTTAGGACATCCTCCTCCCTCCGAGAAAACTCCATCATTCCTACTACCTTCCACAAAATATTCCTCCTCCCTGTGAGGAATCCCCCGTCATCCCTCCTCCCTCCCCTCTCCTCCCTCCTTCCACCACCGTTTGCTCTCAGTTCTCCGATGTCCGTTTTCCGTCATCCACCCTCCTGCTGTATCTCTGTCATCTGCCTTCAGCTCTCTGTCAACCCCCACACTCCCCACGATGCAAACTTTTTTCATTCTGAAGGGCACAAACCACGTCGGATGTCAGCCGTTAAATGCGCGGAAATTTCAGTACACCAGATAAATAAGCGCAACATATTATCAGTTGTATGCTTACAATACATATAGAAACATGTTACTCGTTAACTAATAGTATGGGATGGTGTTTTTCAACTCAGCTACAGATGCCGATGGAGACCAGAACTGCTTCGGAAAAATACGAAAGCCTTAAGGCCGATCTGGAAGAAGGTAGTGCAGCGCCTTGATTGAAACGATTCCTTGTCTTGGTGGCTTTGCGTAGCTTGTTGTCAATATCTTTACACCTGTGTTTAAGGCTTATTGACTGAAAGGGGCATTCATGAAAAAAGTTAGGGCTTTGCTACAGGATACACCCTCCACAAGTCAAGGAAGTAAAAATAAAGGTATATATTTCTGTGTTATTTAAACCTTTTAAGTTCGTATGCATAGCCCCATTTGGCCGTTTTAGTTTTTTTTATTTTCTTCAGTAATATTTAATCTCCCTAAAGAAAAACAATATATGCATTTTACTTTTTTTTGTATCTCTTTAGTAATATTTTAGTGTAATAGGATAAGCCAGTATTTAAACCTTTTATATTACTTTATGAAGTTATTTTACACAATGTTGAAAAATTTATAAGAAAGCTACATATTTTGGCAGTTGCTGCTTTAATTTTCAATGAAATGAAAAAAGCCCTCCAAGAGAAAACAGTTTGCACTATCTAAAAAGGAGAAACTCTCATTTATAAAGGTTTGCTGCAGATGGCTTAACTGAAAATAAATGAATAGTTCCTATGTGTATAATACATATTTGTTTATTTGACTTAGGCCTTTATCCTAGCAACTTGCAACATCTGAGGTACAATTCGTTACATTGCTTTTGTTTTTTGCAGCATAGGTAGGTGAAGTGACTTCCTCAGGGTTACACAGTGGTGTCAGTACCAGGATTTGAACTGACAAGCTCCGGGTTTGCTGAAATATTACTGAAGAAAGAAAAAAACTAAAATGGCCAAATGGGGCTATGCATACAAACTTCCAACCATCCATTATCCAACCCGCTATATCCTAAATACAGGAGCTAATCCCAGCCAACACAGGGCGTAAGGCAGGAAACAAACCCCGCGCAAGGTGCCAGCCCACCGCAGGGCGCACACACCCACACACCAGGGACAATTTAGAATCGCCAATGCACCTAACCCGTATGTCTTTGGACTATGCAAGGAAACCGGAGTACCCGGAGGAAACCCACGCAGACACAGGGAGAATATGCAAACTCCACGCAGGGAAGCAAACCCGGGTCTCCTAACTGGCACCTTTCACTGCGCCACTGTGCCGCCCCCCCATTCAAACTTAAAAGGTTTAAATTAAACAGAAATATATACAGTACCTTTATTTTTACTTCCTTGACTTGTTGGAGGGCGTATCCTGCATCAAAGCCCTAACTTTTTTCATGAAAGCCCCTTTTAGTCAATAAGCCTTAAAAACAGGTATAAAGATATTGACAACAAGCTACGCAAACCCACCAAGACATGGAATCGTTTCAATCAAAGCCCTGCGCTACCTTCTTCCAGATCGGCCTTAAGGCGTTCATATTTTTCCAAAGCAGTTCTGGTCTCCATCAGCATCTGTAGCTTAGTCGAAAAACACCATCCCATACTATTAGTTAACGATTAACACATTTCTATATGTATTGTAAGCATACAATACAACTGATAATATGTTGCGCTTATTTATCTGGAGTACCGAAATTTTTGCGCGTTTAACGGCTGAAATCCGACGTGGTTTGTGTTTAACTTTTTAATAAAAGGTGAGCTTTTAAGCCTGAGAAATCACCCCGTAAATGCACACATTTTAATGCACACATGTTAATATGTATGCTTACACAGTATTAAAAGACACTCAACAATTAACATCATTTACCTTCGTTCCCACGTTTGAGTCGTGCTGTAAATTCTTACTGTGAAATATAATTGACAAATAATTCGGTGAATGAACTTGTGAAGAAGGTGGAGGTTGGAGTATTACGTCACTTCATTAACATAAATGTCGTGATGTGCGGGGGGGGTTGAGTGTGGGGGTTGACGGAGAGCTGAAGGCGGATGACGGAGATAGGAGGGTGGATGACGGAGAACGGACATCGGAGAACTGAGAGCGGACGGTGGTGGAAGGAGGGAGGAGAGGGGAGGGAGGAGGGGTGACGGGGGATTCCTCACAAGGAGGAGGAATATTTTGTTGAAGGTAGTAGGAAGAATGTAGTTTTCTCGGAGGGAGGAGGATGTCCTAAAATGGACACTGTACAGGCAGGTTAGTCTTTTATTCAAAGCTTTCTCTGTGAACAATATAACTTAACTAGATGAAGAAAAAACGCACACGACCAGGCAAAGCTTACCACTTTAGTGAGAGAATGACACTTGTTGGCATTTCATAAGCAGCAAAGTTAAAACACATTACTTTGAAAATTACCTTCACATTTAACAGCAGACTCTCACTACTAGAGAAGGGTAGTCGCCTATGTTGTGACAAAATTCCAACTTACATGGCCTTCAGAAAGCATTCAGACCCTTTCATTGGTCTCATTAACATTTTTTTAGTGTTTCTTTTTAAATATAACATAACATTTTTGTGCCGTTTTAATTTTTTCTAATCAGAATATTGCATCGATGTATATCTTTTTGTGTGGTAGATTCCTGTAGGTCAGCATCCCCCATCTTGTATTTCCAGTTAATGTTCATATAGCATTAGTATTTCCTCACATTAAACCACACTATCCAGATGTTCACCCAATCTTCTTCATCTGTTTTTTCTGCTTCTGTGTTTGATATCCCTGGAGGTTTTGTGTCATCTGCCAATTTCAGAAGTTGCTAATGTTGCCAATGTCTCTTCTATTACACTAAATTACAAAGAGTAGTGGTACAAGGACAGACCCCTGGGGGACTCCACTGATGACTTCACCCCATGTACAACATTCTGTTAATTACAGGAAATTAAGTAAGTGTATATAAAATAGATACATTTAAAAACATTAACATTTTAATTTGATTTCAAACAGCTTTTGTGCTTTATAATGGTTATCATTAACAAGAAAGAAATAAAAAGAGAGAATGAAATAAAGATTTTTACCCAGAATATTCCTTAAGTGTCTGATAGCAAAATTGAATATATTTGTACATAAACCTAATCAGTAATTCAATGAACTGTGAACTAATAGATGCACTGAAGGAAATGTTAATATCTGAATCAATTTATATTAAATTAACTTGATAGATAACAATGAGGCTCAGTATTAAAAGACTATATGGAATATAGTATTTACAAATCTGAGCAATGGCCATTAAAATACATTTTTTTTACATGTTATGACATTGAACCATAGTTTACTTAAATAATGCATTGTAATTGCATTTATGCCCTATCCTTTAAGACATTTGTACAATATTACTATTACTGCTGTTAATTTTGATTGTTAATTTTTGTTTTTGCACTTTGTACAAAGACTAATAGGTTTCTACAGTGCAGAATTTAAACATATCCCAAATGGACTCATAGCAAAAAAAATATATATTATTTTGAGTTAAAAAGTAAAGTATGCTTAAAATAACAAAATTTAACATTGCAGAAGTAAGTTACAGTTTATACTTATTATCTCATTTAAAGGTTCTTTTAAATTCAAGTAATAGTCTTAATCAGACTTTCAATGAGTGAAAACTTAAATAACTATTACAATTTGTAGGAGTTGCCTAATGCTTTCAAACTACTTTACAAGCAGACACAGAAAGCATTACGCCCACAATATTAAAAACTGCCATAACTTGTAGATTTTATTTTTTCATTACTACATAAGTTGCTATAAAAAATCAATTAGTAATTGTAAAACTAAATGCTTATTAGTAATGGGTGAACGTGGTGTTCACAAAGACTTTTTCATTGTGTCAGTTGTAAGTGACCATTGCTTTGTAAGATGCAAATTTTTGAACACACCATAGCATTTACACCTACTAGCAATATGACTGTTATTATAAGCATTGCAATTTCAATCTCAGGAATCATACAGGAATATATTATAAGTGGAAGCGGTAAAAAGTGTCTTTCAAGTCTGCTCAGCATGTGTAATATCTAGAATCGTCCATAATTATAGTAAACTGCAGGAAGAGCAACTGTCTAAAAGTTTGACTTTTCTATATGGTAACATGTCACAGAAATAAAGAAACGATACGCATTTGGTGCATTGAGTGCAATCAGAACAAGCTTAATCGTACAAATAAAAAAACATTCAAGTCAAATTGATGAGAATAATTCTGATAGTTTTCTTCTGCATTACTTTAACCTAGGACAATCACAGCAAACAGGTATTAATGAGCACTAATAAATAAATAAATAAGCTTTACCAAATACCCATGTTTTTGTATTTTTGAATCGAAAAAATAAAAGAAATGCAACCAAGCATATCTCAGGTATTTGTAAGTCTCTTTAAATAAAGGTATCAGCGAAACAATAGTACTGTATATGCACAATAAAAAAGACAGCCTTCTTACTACTGTGGTGAAAGACTGGGGGCCATGCCCAGCCGAGACACCTGGAAGGACCTGGAGAGAGACTATACCTCCCCTGGGCCACGAAAGGGCAGACGCCCTGGTTTGTAAGGGGGCCACGGGAATGGAGCATAGAAGCTGAACCCCATTTTGGTTCGTGGTCACCACAGGGGGGCCCCCCGCAGGATTGTGGAGCTCTGGATGTCAGCACTTCCGCCACACTCGAAGGTGCTGACGGAAGGAATTCCAGGGACACCCAGAGTGCTTCTGGGTACTAATGTGGCGCTTCCGCCACACCAGGAAGTGCTGCCGTAAGATTGTCAAGGAGCACCAAGAACACATCTGGGTGCTTCAAAAGAGGCCACTTTTCTCCACTCGGGAGCTGGAGTTGGGAGGAGAGGAGGAAAGGCAACAGGAAAAAGAGGATTGAAGGAAAGAAGGGACTGAGTGTGGGCTGAATAAAGCATTCGAGTGGTGCTAAAGGAAACTGTAATAAATATTGTGTGTTTTTGGTCAGCGTCTGTCTGTGCTCGGGGGCTATCTTATCACACAACTTATTTAAGAGTTAAGTAGTAATGAGTGAGCATGCTCGGCCGAACATGTGTTCGGCTCGAGCATCGCTATGCTCAGAGCATGGCGCTACTCGAACGAGCACCACATGGGCTCGTGCGCCATGCTCGAGTCTCCGCCCCGCACGTTTTGCAGGTTGGAGACAGCCAATCAAGGGGCAGGTAAGTACTGCCCTCACTGTAATGCCAGTAGCCATGTCAGGTGCTGGCATTACAGTGATTGGTTGGACAGAACACGTCATCGGGTGCTATATAGCATCTGATGCCGCGTGTTCAGCTCAGACAGAGACTGGGAGAGACGCGGATAGGCAGGGACAAATTAGTGTTTGCAGACTTTCACAGCTTTCGCATTCAGCAAAGACCCAAAAGTCCTTTTAAGAACTCTAGTGTGTGTTTGAAAGTCTGTATTTTAGACTACATTCATCTGGGCACAATATACTGTACATATTCTGGTCTTTTTTGTCACATATAGTGTCCTAAAACAGGGGCTGTAGTTCACATTACATTCATCTGGGCCTAATATACTTTCCATATTCTGGTGTTTTTTTTTGTGAAATATACAGTCCGGCATTAATATGAAGAAGGTGAGCAATAAGGGACAGGGAAGTGGGCGTGATACTAATAGTGCACGCAGAGGCCGTGGCCCTGGGCGTAAAGAAACTGTGCCTGCTGCTAGTGCACCAGAAAAAAAAAAAACACTTTACACAGCTTCATGTCCAAGTTAGCTGGGTGGCGCAGGACAACACTGTCCAAGTCGGGCCAGTGCGAACAGTTGGTCGGTTGGATTGCTGAAGATAATGGTTCCAGTCATTTAAGCACCACCCTCTCTTCCACCAGGTCCAGTCTCTGTAGCAAATTGCCTGGTCAACAAAATCCTCACTCTGATCATCCTTCCTCCCACCATGTAGCGGCTTGCCAGACGAGTGATCCCACACTTGGATATTCCGAGGAGCTCTTTACAGCACCACAATTAGATTTGTCCCTCTCGCCCAGCACGCTGGAGGAGGGACCTGAGATATTGTGCCCTAATTTCCAACGTCTTGAGCCTTCACAGTCGCAAGAAGATGAAGGTGGTGATCGGCAATCATTCATTCACGAAGTGGATGATGATGAGACACAGTTGCCAAACACTCAGGTTATGTTTAGGTCAGGTCAGGAGGATGAGCAGAGTGAGGAAGTGGAAGAGGAGGTGGTGTACGATAAGGTCACTGACCCAACATGGGAAGGTGAAAAGCCAAACAAGGACAGCAGTACAGAGGGGGAGGGATCCGCAGCACCGCAACAGGCTGGAATAGGCAGTGGTGTTGCAAAAGGGAGAAGTTGGGCCACACCAAACAGGCCTGCAACCGTGACATCGAGCACCCCCATGTGGAAATCTACCTTGCCAAGGGGTAGGTTTTCCGCAGTATGGCGTTTTTTTAAGGAATGTGCAGACGACAAAAGAGTGGTAGTTCGCAACCTGTGCAGTACCAAAATGAGCAAGGGTGTGAACACTAGCAACCTCACCACCACCAGCATGATCCGCCACATGGCATCCAAGCACCCTAATAAGTGGGCTGAACGCCTGGGTCCACAATCTGTATCTGCGGGTCACACCACTGCCTCCTCCTCCCTTGTGTTACGCACTGGTGGCCAATCCCCTGTCAAAGGCACTGGCCTGGATGCCCCGCTCCCTGCACCTGGACCTTCACATCAACCAGCAGGATCTACATCCACTTCCCCTGTCCCAGCGCACTGTCCAAATGTCGATAAAACAGGCATTTGAACGCAAGCGTAAATACCCACCAACCCACCCACAGGCCATAGCACTAAATGCGCAACTTTCACAATTACTGGCCCTTGAAATGTTGCCATTTAGGCTTGTGGACACCGAGGCCTTCCGCTGTCTGACGTCGGCGGCCGTCCCTCGGTACACAGTCCCCAGCTGGCACTATTTTTCACAGTGTGCCGTGCCCGCTTTACACCAGCATGTGTCCCAGAACATCACCTGTGCCCTGACCAACACAGTAACTGTGAAGGTCCACCTCACCACGGACACATGGACAAGTGCTGGTGACCAGGGACGCTACATTTCCCTGACTGTACACTGTGTGAATGTTGTGGAGGCCGGGAGTGAGTCGTACCCTGGGATGGCACAGGTGCTACTCACGCCCAGGATTGCGGGCCCTACGTCCATCAGGATCTCCGCCAGCAGCTATGCTACTGGCTCCAACCTCCACTTCTCCTCTGCCACCTCCTCCTCCACTTCCACCTCAAACAGCAGTCAGTCATCAGTCACTAGCTGGAAGCAGTGTAGCACTGCTGTGGGGAAGCGCCAACAGGCCGTGCTGAAGCTGATCTGCTTGGGGGACAAACAGCACACCACCGCAGAGCTGTGGCAGGGTATAAGGGAACAGACGGAGCTGTGGCTCTCTCCACTTAACCTACAACCAGGCATGGTGAGCAACAGAGGGCAATTGTGGAATGCCAGCTGCAACATGGTCGTCACCTTTCCGGTCAACTGCCACTATTCACAAGCAAGGAGTGGGCATTGATGTCAGACCTATGTGAAATTTTAAAAAACTTTGATGAATCCACAAAGATGGTTAGAGGTGATAACGCTATCATCACTGTAACCATCCCACTGCTGTGTCTACTTAAACGATCACTGCTCACAATTAAGGACGCTCTGAATGTGGCAGACGAGGTAATGGGGGAGGAGATGACACAGGGTGATAATGAGACCACACACAGTTTGGCTTCACAGCGCGACTTGGACCATGAAGAGGAGGAGGAGCTGCTGGAGACTGTTGCCTCTGCTACAGAGGGTAGTAGTACCCATGTAACTTTAATTACATCTGTTCAGCGTGGATGGGAAGAGGAGGAGAATGAGGAGATGGAGAGTCATCCAGATGTCGACATCGACGTCTTGCCTGTTGGTACTCTGACACACATGGCTGACTTCATGTTAGGCTGCCGTTCGAGTGACCCTCGCATTATACATATTTTAGATAACACGGATTACTGGGTGTTCACCCTTCTTGACCCCTGCTACAAAGAGAACTTCTCATCTCTCATTCTTGTGGTGGAGAGGAAGAGTAAAATGGTGCAATTCCAGAAAGTACTTGTGGAGAGATTGCTCCAAAGTTTTCCATCTGACAACGCGGCCGGCACAGTCCGTACTTGCTTAGGCAACCGAGGAAGGGAGACAAGGGGAACACACAGCAGTTCCAACAAAGGCAGGGCAACACTATCCAAGGCATGGGACACTTTCATGACACCCCAGCCAGCAACCTCACCCTGAAGTGCGGCCTAGTGGTACAAGGAGGGAAAAGTTTTGGAAGATGGTGAAGGAATACATAGCAGACCGTGTCAGCGTATTAAATGATCCCTCAGTGCCGTACAACTACTGGGTGTCCAAGCTGGATACGTGGCACGAACTTGTGCTCTACGCCTTGGAGGTGCTGGCCTGCCGCCAGCGTTTTACTGTATCTGAGCGTGTATTTAGTGCTGCTGATGGCATTATAACAGATAAGCGTATCCGCTTGTCCATTGGCAATGCTGACAGGTTGACTCAGATAAAAATGAACAAGGCCTGGATTGCTCCTGATTTCTCAACTCCACCACAGGAGAGCTGAGCTGATACAGGCAATTTCAAAATATCTTTTTTAATGGACTTTAAAATGCACCACACAAGGTATGTGGTTGACTCTTGTTTTCTCCTCCTCCTCCTCATCCAGAGTGTATATATTCCCTGCACTCTAATTTTTTTAATAGGGTCAGCTCAAGTGCAGGCCCTCAACTCAAATTTTTTTATAGGGTGCGCTGAACAGCGTGCACTCGCATCTAATGTTTTAGAGCGTCAGCTCACCTGCAGGCACTCACATGTGTTTTAGAGCGGCAGCTGAACAGCGTGCACTCGCATATAATGTTTTAGAGTGTCAGCTCAACTGCAGGCACTGGTATATAATGTTTTAGAGCGTAATTTTTCCTGTAAAACTGATTTTTTTGGGGGGTTTTGGGCATGTTTTTGTCAGTCTGTAAAAGTGGCGTACAACTCGGACAAACTGGTTCCCAGCAGCGACTTGGGAGTCCAAGATGCATCCAGACATCGTCCCCATGCTGTTCCCGGTCCATTTGGGTGGTGTTTCTGTCACTTTCTGACCTTTTCAAATGGACCAGGCACCCTCCCCTCTTCAGAACAGGGGTTCCTGGTTGTCTCCCATTGACTTACATTATACTCGGGTGCTCAGTAGAGCACACGGACATCACGATGTGTTCGAACCGAACACCCGCACACCTGAACACTTTGGTGCTCGCTCATCACTAGAGTTAAGCTTATCATTACCTCTTTTAGAACTAGATGTTTTTCATTGCAGCCTGTTTACTGGATGCAGACTAGAAAAATAACGTGACACGATTTGTCTGAATTCTGCCTTTCTGACAACAAAGGCTCAAATTGAAGTGTGTAGAATTTTGATATCTGCTGTGCATTTGGAGATCAATTCAATCCATGAATCTTTACGAAATATTGACTGTTTTGCTTACCTAAACTGCTACAGCTACTAAGGATATATGGGAAATCAACAGATAAGACATCATGGCTAAGGTATGGGTGTGCAGTTGTGATGGGAACTGGCCGTTCAGCACACTTTTACAAAAAAATATCAATAATAGTACTAACACCAATAATTAAACCATCAGAAATAGTACCAACATTAATAATAAAAATCATCATTAATAGTGCTCAAAACAGCTAATAGTGATATTATCTATTTCACTACCTTGAAGTTTACTTTAAGTTGTTTAATTCTCTGGGTGAAGAAGACCTTTGTACTGTTTGAACTAAATTTGCTTTTTCATTTCATTTACTTCTGTTTGTATTCATATGGCATAGTTTAAAAAAATCACTTTAAATTAAAAACCTTACTAATTTAAGATTTAATTATTTTATATTTGTAAACACTTTTCTTATGGACATCTTAAAATTTTCTGCTTAAACGACTCTTGGCTTGTGATGATTTGGGGTCAAAAAACAAGTGGCATGCAACACCACAGTGGACAAAGAGCACCCAAATTTGATCCACACCCGTTACATTTCAAATTTATTCAAGTATTTTCTTCAGAGTTATTTATTGTAATTTGGGATTCCTTGTACAGGTAAAAAAACAAGAATGCTGCATAAAATGAAACTAATCAATTATTATAATAAATGTTTTACTCAATAGTAGTAATAATATTAGTTATGTAGTAGCTATGTTCTAAATACAAAAAACTTTGACCTAATAAAGTTTGGTAGTATATAATTTGTAATTACTTTTTACATATTGACTTTCTCACTAAGCTTCTTAGAATCACTTCCATTAAGCATACAGGCCTAAAGGTTCATGGGGTGGCCTTATCACATTTTATTTAATGGAAAAACATTTTCTCAATTTCAGCTTTTAGAAATATATTCAGTTTGTATTAATTTATGAAAAATATTAATTAAGGATTAATATCTTTTGATACCACTAAGTTCTCTGTACAGTATTGTGTAAATACTTTCATTCTCCAATGATTCTAAATTTTGGAATGACTTTCTACTTTATTCTAAGTAACATGCTTTAAAAACATGCCTCTTTGCTTTGATTTAAAAGTTGGCTCCTGTTTATCTCTGACTTATATTTGACAGTTTTAGTTTTTATACACACACCGTGCCAAAACACTGCAGAACATTTTTCATTATGATCACTAGATTATAAATGTTGTATTACCTCAACTCCTGAAATCCTGTACTAATTATTCCTGAAAGCTAAATCTGGAATTTTAACATGAGTTTTGGAATCAATCACAGATTATATCAATGAACTCTGGCATTTAACCATTTAACAATAGAGGTCTCTCACTGAAATAACAAATGTGCATTTTTGATATTATTATAAAGTGTCATTGTCTGCAGTCTGCATTGGGGTCTAGAATACAGTGGTGTCATATCTATTTAAATATCTATACCTAGCTTTCTATTTAAATCTAGATATCTTCATAAAGTAATGGCTCATCTTCTGTTTGAAGCAAACCACACTGTCAGTACATCTCCTCAGTATAACTCTTACCCCTTTAAAGTTAACTTGTGTAATAGACGGCTGGCAGCTCAAACCAGCTGGGATGCCCAGAGACTAGAAGTATAGGAAAGGCAGCTTCTTTGGGTCACTGTCTCCCACAAGATGCTAGATGGCAACTTCCCTGCAGTGTAGTGGTGCCCCAGATTCCCTCAAGGCACCATGGGATATGGAGTTCGGTTCTGCTGGGTACCGTTGGTGTCACCAGGGTACGCTGTAGGATATTGGGAGACAAGGTTCTCACCTAGCCCAGAAGTACTAGTAGGTCATGAGGATGGAAGCCCCAAAGTATTTTTGGGCTGATTAAAAACTTGAGTTCTACATCTAACCTAAAAGTGCTGGCAGGTCACGTGGAAGTAAGAGCAGAAGCACTTCCAGGTTGGGCAATATATAAAGAACTGTTGAGAACCCAACAGGTGAGCCTGAGTCGGGAGGAGGTGGACAACGTTTGCTGGGAGGTGTGGAGGAGGAGGAGAGAGAGAGAGAAAGAGAAAGAAGATTTGAGTTTATAGTGTTTTGTATTTACTTGCCTGTTTATCTGTGGTTGTGGTGCATGGAGGGCACTGTATGAGAAGGAAATAATTAAAAAACCAACTTCTTGATGCTTTTACCTTGTGTCCCACATGTCTGTCTGTCTTGCCAAACTAAAAGACTGCCCTCATCTGTGTAATATATTTTGTTGACAATGATAAAAGAATCCTCAACATGTTAGGCCAAAATTCTATTCATATACCCAGATAGATCTTCCAACAAAGAACAACAACAACAACATTTATTTATATTGCACATTTTCATACAGCAATGTAGCCCAAAGTGCTTTACAAAATGACAAAAAGAAAGTTATAAGAAGAGAAAACAATTAAAATAAGCAATAATATTAAATAATAAATAATAACACAAGGTGAGGTAAGGTAAGGTGAGATGAATGGGAGGACAGAAAAAACAAAACTTTAGTTAGGCTGGAGAAAAAAAAAAATTGCAGGGGTTCCAATGCCAATAATTTGCCCAGTCCCCACTGGGCATTTTAACTAACATAATTATTCTTAAGTCAGACCTCTCACAGATGTCATGATTCACATGCTGAAAAACTTAAGGGCAACACACTGTACAAAACTGCATGATCCTGAAGCAAAACCTATCCTCCTAATAGTCCTCTACAATCACTACTTACCACCTCCCACACGCTGGTTTATTAAAGATGTGAGATTCACTGTCATAGTGTGGAAGATACTCAGATACTCCATACTATGTGATTGGACACTACTCTGATGCTACTTTAAGGATGAGCATTATCTGTCTAAAATAGGGTTTCTTAAACTACTTTTGCCCACGATCCAATTTTGCCCTTCTTAGTGTCTTCAAGACCTACAGCAGGCAACCAGCAACCCATAGTTTAAGAAACTCTGGTCTGAAGTCCCCCTAATTCACTAGCCCTGCATTCTCATTGATTTCAACAATTATGAGTATGTCTTTGAGATTTAGGCAATGTGGAAGTAAGTGCCCCTATAACTCTAAACATCAAATGGCACTGATATTGTAAAGACCTAACATTCTGGGTGAAACTTTTAACCATTTTTAAATTTATAATTATAAAATTATAATAAGTATAAAACACATACAGCTATTGTTCAACTGCTCAACTCCTTTGAGAATGTGCCTTGGCCCATACATGAGCTATTACTGCTTGCTTCCCAACATGACCTTCTCTCTCTTTCTTTGACCCCACCTATAGTATATTAATTAAACGTCTTCCTTCACTTTTTTAATTTATTTTTTCATTCTCTTTGTTGCACAAATGGTTCCTAGTTCTAAAATGTTTTAATTGGTTTATAACAGTGCTTCCCAATTCCCATTTTACCCTCGCACCCCCTGTGACGGACAAGGCCGATTTTGCACCCCCTTGGTTTGAAAAGAAGTATGAAAAAATATGAGGTTAATTCAGAAAAACAGATCACCAATTGAAGCTTTATGAATAATGGATACTTTATTCTCCATCAATAATTGTTTTGGTAAAGCCATACTCAGTGTAATCCTCCTTCCATTTTCAAATTTTTTCGTGACTAGCCATGATTAAATGAACGGTAAAAAAGTAAAAAGTGAAGCGATGGTGACTTATTGAGGCAGACAGGTGAGAGCACAATAGTACACGGGCTCGATGTGGTGTGCGTCAAGTCGATCTAAAATGTGCGGTCAAAATCGAAAAAAAAAATCTTTTCAAGTTCTATTTGTATATAAGTAGGTTCTATTTAGTCAACAGAAATATCTTTGGTAGGAATGTAAGTTAAATTTAGTCTTTAAATTTCTATGGTGAAAACAAATGTATGCAATGATGACTAAATTTAACTTACATTCCTACCAAAGATATTTCTGTCGACTAAGTAAAACTTACTTATATTTAAAATTTAAATAGAACGATAATTCATAATACCCACGCAGCACTAAGTGTGCGTAAGAGTGGAAGTCATCCGTTTTAACAAGCAGCGTATTGTACTAATATGAAATAGCCTGCCCATTTAATTATTTAGGAATGGATAGATAAATTAAGATTTTGTACAAATAATGTTTTTCATTTTTCTTCCTCGATGGATTCTGGCACCCCCAGCAACAGTTGCTTGCACCCCCAATCGGGAAGCGCTGGTTTATATCTACTATTTTTTCTTATATGTTTACTTCTTTTAACTTTCTTGTTAAATTACTTCTTACAATTGTCATGTACAATGCATATAATATGATACATTTCTCCATTCTTGCACGCATTGTAAAAAAATACCCTCATCCCAATGACACTCAAAGAATAAAAACAGACTTTAAATAGGGAGAAAAAAGTTACATTTTCTCTCTCCCATTGGGTTGATCAATGACCAAGTTTTAGCATACTTTTACAATGAAGCTTACACATAGATGTTTATAACTAGTCTTCGTTAGCCAGAAGAAAAGGTTAATGTTGATGGGCAGCGCCTGTCAGCGGTCTTCATCGCAGAAGATAATCATTTGATTTATTTGTAACTTATAAATGTATTCAAGGCTTTGCTTTGATAATGTTTAGACCTCTGCTGCAGCTGTTCTATAGAGATATCTGGAGCAATTTCTTGGACAGCCTTTCTGCTATTTTCAGGTCATATTAATGAAGAACTTCTACTTGGTGATTGTTTACTTTTAACATCAAAATAGCAATTTGATCACAGGGAAGCTTAGATTAAGTCTAAAGTTTGTAATATTTTAATTTGTTACATATGTTATTTAACACAAATTCTGATGCAAAAAATGTCGATCTTAGTATAAATATACTGGTGTATTGCGGGATGGACCATTTGTTAATGTTAACAACAGCAACAATTTAGATATGTTTGCAACTAGTTAATGAAAAAGGAAATATTGATAGTGTAACACAAGACAAAGACAACATCGATGTGTTGGGGCACTTTGATGCAAACCCATATAACTGAATGGTCAAAAATTGAAAAAAAAAAACACATATTGTAAATGCAAAAAGGAGTCATTCTCATGATGTGTCCTCTCAGAGTGACTGCACAAGATGGTGTCTTTACTGGTTATGAGGAGTCCTGGTAGGAACAGGCAGGGCTTGGTGGTTGGACCTCAGAAGTGACATTGGAGGTGGAGAGATGTCAGTCTTCCTTTCTGCAGTGGCAGGAAAAGAGAGACTGTTAGCCCAATCCCTAGATCAGCAAAGAATCATCCATTACCTAAGCCTTTAAACAGCCTCCCATGCACATGTGTGTGATGATAGATTCAGATCTGTACAGCAAAATATTTCTTATTTGTCTAGAGCATAGTTTTTTAAAACACATGGCTTATGACCCAAAATAAGTCAGGAGTTGCTGGCTTTTAGGTTACACAGGGTTGAAACGCATTGTTGTATTCAACGAGAAAGGCCCGCATATGGTTTGCAAATTGTCTCGTGATGGGTCACCACAGTCAGTTTATGGAATCCACATTGCTCTGCTATGACTGTCTGTCAGCCATGATTGCCCAATGTAGTTGATCCTCCAATGGAGACTTGGTCTTGAAGACACTAAGAAGGGCAAGGTTGGATCACGAGAAGAAAAAGTTTTAAAACCACTGGTCTACATCATCAGTGAATAAAGACATTTTGAAAGGATTGAAATTAGGCAGTTTTTTCTTTCTTTTTATAGTTAAACACCTGACCTTTTTCTTTAAAGTGAAAATAGGATACATAAAAAGAATATTTTCTTAGTTGTTTAAAGAGTGTTACTTTGCTTAGAAAATGTGATATACAGTACACAAAGACAATCTGTTAGTTGTTTATAAAGTGCAGTGTTTAGCCCTGCTAACTTACAGCTCCTGAGTTGTGAACCTTGACCCGGACACAGACAGACAGACATCGTTTCTTCCACCACACACCCGTTTATTGTACACACTATTTACAATATTAATCAGTGCACAAACCCAGTGCCTCCAGCACCGATCCCCCAAAGTCCAGGCCTCACAGTCACTAAATGCCTTTCTGGCCATCTCCAGTCCTCTCTCCAGCTCCGTCCTTCTTCCACCCGACTTCCGCTACTGAATGAAGGGAGGCGGCCCCTTATATAGGAACCCAGATGAGCTCAAGCTGCTTCCCGGCATTCCTCCGCAGACACGCCCCAGTGTGACAGAAGTGCCGGCTGCGCACCTGGAAGCCCTCCAGGTCTCCCCTGTCTTCTTCCCCCAGCACTTCCTGGTGTGGCGGAAGTGCTGGGCTCCAGGTTCTTTCAGGCACCGGGGCGCCGCCTGGCAGTGGCCACGGGTCCCTACAGGGTTGGGCTTCCAAGCCCCCTACCCATGGCCCCCAACACAACCAGGGCGGTCGCCCCCTTGAGGTCTGGAGGAGGTACAAGCCCTCCTCCGGTCCTCCTGGGTGTCCCGGCTGAGCTCCACCCCCAGCCGGATGCCACAGAGTTTAAATTCTGACCTGGTATTATCCTGATAAAGTACGCTGGTCATTCCTGTGTCTGCTTAAATGTCTATGAATTGCCCTACCATGAATAACTGAACTTATGTCCACTCTGTAGTTCACTTGCACCGTATGTCAAGGGCTGATTCCTACAGTGCACCCGCTAAAACTAGCACTGTGGCCCTGTCATATTGTATTGGGAAAACATGTTAAAAATGAAAAATAAATTAAACATATTACCATAAACATTTTATTACATTCCAAGAATTTTACATGTATATTGAGGAAATCCAACAGCAGTGTTTAAGTGTTAAGTGTTTTCTGAATTAGAATAATGTCTACATGTAAATGCCTTTGATCAATAGTTCATATTTTATGCTGATGTTTAATGTTTCTATTCTTTATATTTATAAGAGTTACTGATGATTTGGTACCTGTATAAAGCACTTCTTTACACAAAGAGCTGTGGAATCAAACTACCAAGACATGGAGTTGAAGCAGAATCCTTGACAACCTTTAAGAAGGATCTGGATAAGATAATTGGGACAGATTAGCTATGAGCTAAACAAGCAGGCTAGATGGACTGAAAGGTCTCCTCTCCTTTGTCTTAAATTGGTTTAAGTCTTACTTAACAAGTAAAAAATACTTTGTCAGTTGTGGTAATTATACTTCGAAGATGCATGATATTCAATATGGTGTTCCACAAGGATCTAATCTGGGTCCAGTGCTCTTTTCGATCTACATGCTTCCATTAGGTCAGATTACCACAGCTATGCTGACGACACGCAACTGTATTTTATCAATAGAGCCTGATGATCCCGACTCTCTTGGCTCACTGACTTAGTGTCTTACTTGTGTTTCTGAATGGATGAGTAGTAATTTTCTCAAACTAAATAAGAAGAAAACGGAAATCTTTGTGATTGGAAAAATGGATATAGTGAAGATATTAGAAATAAACACTCTGACCTAAATTTTTAACCTCATATTAATCAGATTACTAGGACAGCATCTTTTCACTTAAGAAATACAGCAAAAATTAGATCCCTTATATCTTTGCAAGATGATGAAAAATTAGTTCACGCTTATGTTTTCAGTCGACTAGATTACTGTAATGAACTCTTCTAAGGACTACCCAAAAAAGACATCAATCGGCTGCAAGTAGTGCAGAATGCAGCTGCTAGAATCTTAACTAGGAAAAGAAAATCTGAGCACATCTCTCTGTGGTATGGTGGGTCCACAGCTCCCGTCAAAGGGCTGCTTTTAAAATAAATAATCACCGTGCTCGCAGCTTGGCGAGGGGGAGTGGTGGTTGTGCGTCTGAAGCAGTTCTCTGTTTGATTCGCGATGTGGGCATTTCTCACCTAAGTTCACAGGTGAGAAACTGTCCACATCCGTGATTGTTCCTGGGGCTGCTGATTTGCCACAGCTGCCATGCCCTCTAGTTAAATAGAAGTGCGAGTCGGCTAAGGAGGGGGAAGAAACAGAAAGAACAAATGGGAGGTTGCAGGAGGAAAGCAGGAAGCAGTGGGGAGAGACAGAAAGTCGGTGCAGGAGAACGAGCGAGCAAGTGCAGGCTCACGGCAGCTGATCAGGGAGCTTGGGTGTTAGGCCGACACCCGAAGAGTAGCAGTAGTGGTCACTCCCACATAGTTTATTATGAACGATGGGAGTGAACTGAAGGCGGATGACTCTCTGCGTAAGGCAGCAGAAGGCAGCGGGAGTCAGGACTTGGGACGAGACGTCCCCAGCATGAGAGTTCTGGTCATTGGGGAATCCCAAGTCGCTGTTTGTGAAGCCTACTGGAACCAGTGATTGTTAAGGCGACCAACCAGTAGGAGAGTGGAGAAAAGGCCAGCTTCAGGTAGGATAACTCCCCTATTGAGAAGCCCAGATGGGAGGAGTAGGGGAGCTGCCACAGGTAAAAATGCATCGGGCTTGTTTTTGTTTTTAAAAGACTGTTTCCCCCTGTATTTTAACCTCGTTGTTTTTAAAAAGACTTTTTCTATTGATTTAACCTCCACGATTGCACAACTGTTATATGGATTATTTATTGACTTATTGAAGGCACTGCACTTTAATTTGAACACCTTTTTGTTGATTGTTTTAATAAAAGCACTTTGCACTGTGACCCAACATTTGCGCGATAGACATATGAGCGCGGACAAAATAGTGCAGATTAAAATGCGCTGTCAAATTCACACCGACAAAATCGCGAAAGTTTCATTAAATATGAATTACTAGTTTAAAGCATATATAATAATGTTTATTTTAGAAGTCAATATTATGAGACGCGGCATGCCATCAGCACGGCACGCAGATAGTCCTTAAGATCACGCCCTGCATATGTAGGCTGAATTGCAGCAAGACGTCTTGATAGTTGAGCGTATTTAGACTTGCTGGCTGCCTGACCGCTGGTAATTCCGCTTTGTAAACGAGGCGTTATGCCAACCCTCAACTGAGTTATTTGTTCGCGGCATTCCATCAGCAGTTATAACAGTTATAACCTACCACATAATGTGTACATAATGCACATGTACGCGTCCCACTCTCTTGGCCTCTCTCGTGATTTTGTCGTGGCGCTTTTGAAAACCAGTTAGCGGGTTTGTCGGCGCTTATTTGTCCATCGCGGTTTTGTCGGGGTGCATATGTCTATCGTGCTTTTGTCGGTAAACCCTTTCCACTTTCTCACCATCCCCTTGCTATGTTGTTGCCTCACTGCTAAGCTCAGCTGTGACATTACGGATGGTGATGGGTTCAAGGGCTCCCAGACAGAAAATGGGAGCGTGCAACGAACCTGCATCATCACACTCTCCAGCTTTGATGTCAATACATTGGTTACCTGTGTCATTTAGAATTGACTTTAAAATACTGCTTATGGTTTACAAAGCCTTAAATAATTTTACTCCATCCAATATTCAGAATGCCTCTCACCTCACGTGCCAAATCGTAACCTTAAATCTTCAAATGAGAGTCTAATTATAATTCCAAGAGGTAAACTTAAAAGAAGAGGTGAAGCAGTCTTCTGCTGTTATGCACCTAAAATCTGGAATAGCTTACCAACAGAAATTCGCCAGGCTAATATGGTGGAGCACTTTAAAAAACTGGTAGAAAATAATTAGTTTAAAATGGCTTTCTCATAACCCTGATATTCTGTATATGCATTTAATTATTATTTTTATCATGCCTCCGCAATCCTTGCTAACCCCTACTTTCTCTGCTGTTCTTTTTCTGGTTTTCTGTGGTGGTGATCTGCACCACTACCACCTGATCAAAGCACCATGCAATCCTTACCTTGAAAGCCAGATGTCCACATGACCATCATCATCATCTAATTCTTGCACGTGAAGGCTGAAAACCATGAAGACTGATTGAGATCATTTATGTTAGGTAGAATGCCCAGTGGGGGCTTGATGGCCTTGTGGTCTCAGAACCCCTGCATTATGTGCACTTTTTGTTTTTTGTGTCCTCTTGGCCATTGGAGATTACTTTATTCTTTGTTACTTAGTATTGCCTAATCTTATTTTTACATTTTTCTTTTCTTCTTTCTTCATCTTGTAAAGCACTTTGAGCTACATCATTTGTATGAAAATGTGCTATATAAATACATGTTATTGTTGTTTGTCAAATTTCTTATTTTTCTAATGTAAATCAAGAAAAAAAGAAAAAGACTCCTTTAAACAAAAGAGGAAGAACAGACTCATTTGGCACAGTAAATCCAAAATTAATTAAATATTTCTGTTAATGAGTATGGCAATTAACTAAACCAGTAATTTAATAATGAAGACTGTTCTTCAAATGGATTGTAAATTTTCAGAAAAATAATAAATAATTGCCTGCGAGGTCAATTAAATGTATTTTTATCAAAAAAATGCCTTGTTAAGGAACCAAGGGATATCAGTTTACAGAAACGTAGACAGCTTTTGAACATTGTCCCCAAACACTTAATATTTTTAAGTCATGCAGCGGTCAGACTTTATTATAGGAAAGCAGCAAACGTTACCTTATTTATTGCTGCTGCTGTTTGGCACCAGCTGTTTATTCAAACCCCATTCTCCAAACTCTCCTAATTTAAAACCTTCCTAACAATCAGCTGTAGAAAACCTTGACTCATTTGAGCTCTGCACACTGCAAGCACCTTCTGCACTTTATTGTGTGATGTAATGTGTACGACCCGAGTCTTGTGGATGAAGAGGGATAAGAGAGAGTATAATCAAAACCCTATATATCAATGCACCATCAATCACAAGCATTCCGACTACAGTAAAGGAGTTCGCAGAAAGAATCACAGTTACAAGTCATCACAATTCAAATTCTGTGCTATATTTTGTGTTCATTGTCTCAAGCGCAGGTAAAATCAGAAAATAAAACACATCAGGAGCCCAGCTGCTAACCAGAAGAGCAGTCATGATTAGATATTGTACCTGCCAGTAGTCTGAAAGCAGCAATCATTCCTTTTCATATCTAAAGGTGAGCCAGGGAGCCTGCTTGCAGTTTCCTTCATGGTTAATTAGGTGCTTGCATTCAATTAATTCCGGAGTGGAATCAGGTGTTCTTACTGAGCAATAATTAGCTTTCTCTGGCAGGAGAAATAGCATGAGCCCAGGTGATTAGCTGCATTTTGATTTCATATAAATACTTGGATTTTAAAAACTTCAAAGTTTTGGCAAATGTACCAGGTTACTTAAACTCTTCATAAAGTTCAAAAATTAAGCAGGCATACATCAATCAATCACCTATAAATATTTATTATTTCAAACAGAGCGAGCATGATCATACAGCAGTTTACAAAACAGCACCAAATTGCGAGGTAGTTTACAAAATAATTTGAAACCAAGAACAAATAAATGACACTTCTATCTTGAAACAAAGTCAAATACATTAAGAGCAAAACATAGATTAGAACTTCTATTGATTTGAATTTAAAACATATTTGAGTGCTGGGTGGCATGGATGTACAGTGGTTGCCCCAGTAATCCACCATTCTCGAGGTTTGAATCCTGCACTGGGTGATGGTCTTTGTAGATCTTTGTATTTGCTTTGTGCCTGTGTAATGGGCTTGAATTCAGTGTTTTAAAGAAAATACAAAATTCCTGGAAAATTCTGCTACAGGTTATTATTGATCTCTATCTAAAGAACATAAATATTTGCCTGTCTTGCAAAAGAGACACCTGCTTTGAATAGTCAGACTGCTTTGATTAGCATCTCATCCACACACATTGTGGTGATACAGAACTGCCTGCTTCCTTTGAAAATTAACAAGTTCTGGGTGCATTGGTTTCTAATCAGGTACTTCTTGATAGCTGACAACAATACTATTGTTGAACCAAAGTAAATGTATTTACACTGTTGTTCTGCAGAGGAAATTGGTATGCACCATTGTTTAACTGATCGTCATGCTGATCTATGCAGAGATTGAAGCATTTATATATTTCTGGGTAAATAAGAATAAAGTAGAACAGAGAAGTATGGTCTGAGACTCGTGTCTGCTTCTTTTATGTTTTTTCACCATATCGCTGTGGCTACACCCTGAAGCTACAGTGGCTTGTACCTGGCCCAGGTTCCCCTAGGTCTGAGGCCAGTAACACCTGCAATTTTTTTCTAGGGGTACATGGGTTGTCCTTCCTACTTCTCCGCAGAAGTGCATGTTAGGTAAACATGCCATTCAAAGCTTTCACATGACCTACCAGAAACCTGCTAAGTGCTTATTCCAGCCTTGCACACAATGTTGTTACTATGGCCGCTGCCTCACTGTGACCTAAACTGAAGCCAGCAGCCATACCAAATGCATCTCAGAAAAGGTAATCTAACTGAAGCTAAGCAATGTTCAGGCCCTCCCAGTACCTGAATGGGGGACAGACCAGGAAAAACCTAGGGTGCTGCTGGAAGAGGTGTTGGTGAGGCCAACAGGGGGAGATTACCTTGTGGTCTGAACGTGAATCCCAATGCCCAAGTCCAGTGATGGGGACACTGTGCTGTAAAAATAGGTTTCTGGAAGGAAACAGAAAGGACACAACTCAAAACAGTAGATACGTAGTACGTACTGAGAAGCGAGCAAACAAAGTTTTTTGCCTTTCTGCTTCTCAGAAGTGTGTGGCCTCCCTCGGTTCACCTTAGGAAGGTGTGACAGGCCCCAGTCAAACTCTCCACCTGCCAATGTACCCTGAGAGTTCAAGTGCTTGACGCGGGAAGTGAAAGCACTGCAGGGAAAGGGAGACATGGGGCGATTGATCGGAAGGTGGGGAAAATCATGTGAAGTGTTCATTTGCATGGCTTCTGACACTAAAAGCATATCACTCAAAAAGTGCAGTTTTGGCATTAGATCTGTACAATGGATGGTACAAAATGATCAAAACTGGGAAGATGAAAGTGATATGGCTTGTTCTATAACATCAATTTGTAACATCATTGTGGCTAATCATCATATTATGATCATATAACATTTAACTTTCATAAATCAAACTTTTTGCTTTACAAAATTGTTGAAAATTGCAGAGGAGGCTATGGTTATAGTGTCGAAAAACTGGGGAGGTTAGTGTTCAAAGGGTTAAAAATGTCTAGCTGTAGTAATTTTCATGAAATAGGGCTTACAAAGCTATTCATTTATGAAAAATGTTAGGGAATAATGGACATGAAAGGCTAACTTTATTACAGTGATTGAACTTTAAGGATATCAGGTAAATTACAGTGTCAGTGAAACAGTGAATCATAGTCCACAGATAATGCAGCTGTGAGATTAGTTTAGTGTATTGAATAAATGTATATTAGTCCTATCCACTACAGTTTACATGCCACAGGCTTCTACATTTATATTGAAATAACCTTTGTTTTCCTTGCTTGCATTTTATGCATTTATGGTTAGGAAAATCGATTAACATACCTGTCAACTTAAGCCTTGGGAGGAGTGAGATGCTGATGTTCTGGTTATCTTCTGTTTATGCTGAATCCGCTGGGAAGACTTCTTGAAGAAGAAATAATTTACTGATGCAGAAGTTTATGCACATGCTCAGCTGAACTAGCCAAAAGAGAGTTGCACATGTACATGAGCAAGCAGTTCTTGACAGCAACTTCCTACCCATTCCCAGTCTGCTGGTGTTTCAATAACTTTTAACTACTGGGGATCTGTTTGCCCTCAGCAGCAGCTATCAGAGGTGAAAAAAGGAAAATATACAAAACTGCTGTCAAGGTAAAATTGAAAAAGTAAACTACTTGTTGAAATCTCACTGAATGTTTCTCTGATTTAAGATATACAAGTTTGCACTATTGCTTTCCAAAGGGAGATTCTGAAATTTCAAAGACGTTGTACCAGATGATCTCTTCAAGATACCACCACAAAAATTAAACTGTGTGGACATATTTCCTTGAAGAAAAAATGTGTCAAGTTTCAGCAAAATTTGTCCACTGGGAGCTGAATTGTTTCATGTGGACAGATGGATAGTGAGACAAACAGACATGGCTTTCACAATCGGTGCTTCCTGCATTCTATGTGAGCAGACCTAAAAAGGAATCGGAAAGAAAGTGGTGTAATTTATAAACATTGTACTTTTAAACGAATGCATATATTAATTTGAATGTGACAAGAATACACCATGAAAGATGTTATTTGAAATGTAAAGCCATGATTTGAAAAGATGGCATAAATATTTAAAAGTGATTCCTTATTACATATTGATAATACTTTAGTACTACTAGCTATCCTGTAATCTTGTAAGTTACTTTGCCGTTACAGTATATGCTTTTTTCCTTGGGGTTACACTGTGCTACATAAAAAAATTGACATATTTGATTATGCTTTACAGTATAAAACTGCGATCCACATTAACATTTTTCACTGGTCATCTCTCTGATTGAATGAGCTTTCTGCACTTTGATCCATGTAATCCCATGTCTGGCACCTATACTGCTAGGATTTTAAAATCCACAGGAGAGAAGGAGAGAGGGGATAATGAATAGAAGAATGAATGGCTGGAGGGATCATCAGAGAGTGCATGGCTCTGCGTGCAGAGAGCTTAAAAAGAGTCTCACACAGCTGCAAAGAGGCAAAGTTGCTGATGCTAGAAGATAATTTTGTGCCTTTTTAAGTGCAGTTTTAGTTTTCTTATTGTTGCTCTATAGTTTCTCACTTTTATAATAAAAAGTAATGCTTCAGAAGACTTCTAGGAAGCATTTACTTTATAGGGAGAGGGAGAAGATTAAATGACATAATCAGGTAGAGAAAATATGTTTCCTTGAATGTCAATGTTATTTTGAGTGGCAGAAGTTAGGCAAAACACTTTAACCAGTTGTCTATGTACAAAATGCACTATATTGTATGTACAAAATTTCTAAAATGAAAATCTACAACCTCAATTAATACAAAGGTTTAAACTTGGAATGTAAAGCAGTAACAACTGCCTTATAGGTCAACTCCTAGAGCAGACAAGAATGTTCCTTAGCTAGTCAGGCAACTGAACAGAGAGAAAACAGACGCTGCCTTATTAGTCTGACAGAAGACTGAACAGAAGCAAGACACCTTTGAAGATGGTGTGGATTGGCCCCAGCAGTTGTTGCTTAGGTTTGATGCGGGACAGCTACATAGTCTTCTTCTTCTTCTCTTTAGCACTTCTATGTGGGGTTGATGTGCTTAATCAACCTTCTCCAAGCAGCTCGGTCCTGCACCTCCAGACCCTCTCAGACCCTTTTCCTTCAGATCTTCTTTTACTTTATCCATCCACGTCTCCTTCGACTTCCTACACCTTCTCTTCCCTTGTATTTCGATTCCCATCACTGTTTTCCCCACATCTTCATTGTTACTCCTCATCACATGTCCATACCACTTCAATTTACTTTCCTGTAATTTCATGAGTATCTCTCCCTTTTTGTTGTACCTCTGATTTTCTGTAACTCCACACATCCATCTCAACATTATCACCTCTTCCACGTCTAACTTCTTCTCCTGTGCTCTCTCTACTGCCCATGCCTTAACTCTATACATCACTGCTGTCTTACCACCATCTTAATAACCTTAACTTAAACTTTTGCCTTAATTCTTCAATCACACAATATTCATAATACTTTCTTCCATTTGTTCCATCCACACTGTACTCTATGGGTTATCTCTGCATCTAATTTTCAATCTTGGGTTACCACTGACTCTAGATATTTAAATGTATACACTTTTTTCAATAGCTCTCCCTGCACACTAACCTCTGAATTCTGATCATCATTAAACCTCACATATCCTGTCTTCTTCCTATTTATCTTCAACCCTCTAATTTCCAAAGCACTTCTCCATTCTTCCAAATTCCTTTCCACTTCCTCTTTTATGGTGTTACACAACACAATATCATCAGCAAAAAGCATACACTAGGGGGACTGGTCTTTTATCCCATGACTCAACATATACATATGCAGATTAAAGAGGTAAAGGTTTACAGTAAACAGTCATAACAGAAATTAAGCAACTATTGCTTACATTTATGATCAGCTGACATGCACTGTTACATGTATTGTAACATTGATGTCTTTATGGATATAGATTTTAAGGGAGCAATGGTGAAAGATATGAAAGATGCACAGTAGCTTACATATTTTTTTTCCCATGACTAGGAAGATGACGGCTCAGAAGGAAATCTATAACCCCACCTGCACTCCATGCAGTGCACTATCCCTTTACAAATTCAGGACATAAAGGACTACAACTGCTAAACTCGTTTTGTGGTTTTATGGCATAGACCTCTACCAAAAAGACTAAAATGAGGCTTTCTACTGGTGTTTCAACCCTTCTCCCATATTTCTATATTTATATTTATAACATATTTATAAAAAACAAATGAGAAACACCTATACCTGGTAATTTGACTGGTTCATTATATATTTTAGCCAAGTCGTGTTTCCTGTCTTCTGTTTATGTTCCCCTTCTTTCTTCTTGGTTTCTTTAAAATTATTTTTGATATGTTTATTCTAATAATGTATTTTGTGCTAATAATGTAATATGTATTTATTGGTTATTTTACAATTGTAAGATTTTGCTCTCACGCCCCTTGTATTCTGTAGGAAGTACCACAGAACTCCATCTGCCTATTTATTGAGTTTACATATACGAGGGGGGTCCATAAAAATAACCGGAATTTTGTTGTTGTTAGGTTGGTACTTGTAGTACGTGGTTGGGCCGCTAGGGCGATCTAGTTACACTCCTCACAAGTCAGTCTGCCAAGTGCCATCAGTCTGGAAGGTTGTGCTTGTGTTCAGTGAATTTTGTAAAAGTAGTTTTGTGCAAGCGTCGTTTTTTTACGATGGCCGATTATCGTGAGCAACAAGCGGCAGTGAAATTTTGTTTTCTTCTTGAAAAAAGTGTTGCAGAAACTAGTGTTATTGAAACGGTATGACATCCCTGAACCACCCACCCTACTCACCGGATTTAGCTCTGTGTGATTTCTTTTTGTTCCGTCGGATGAAAAAAGACTTGAAAGGAAGGCGTTTTGCTGACGTCGAAGAGGTAAAACAAGAAACGACTAGAGCATTAATGGGCATTACTTTAGACGAATTTAAAAAATGTTTCAAACAATGGAACAAACGGTTAGATAAGTGTATTTCCGCCAATGGAGAGTACTTTGAAGGAGACTAATTGTAGTTTGTACAGAAAATTAAATTAAACACGTTTTAAAAATATTTCCGGTTATTTTTGGGTCCCCTCTCGTATATATTGTGTGTATATATAGCTAAGTGATTCAGAGATCGAGATGTAGTGAGTTTAACCACATGTAGTGAACGCAGCATTTTCCTGCACAAAACATGCGTATCTCATGTTGGTTGCACTGCCAGTACTGTACTTTCTATGAATATTTTCATTTGAAGGTTCCCTAATTATAAATAAAAAGATTACCATATTAACATTGCATGCTTCACCTTGTAACGCATCTCTGGAGCATTGCAGTGGTATCTCTTTGTATTTAGTCAAAACCGCTACACTACAGTATTCCATATAGCTTTTCAAAATACTGCATATTACATGATGTTTGCATCATTGACATTAAACTTTGTATACCTATAAATGGTTTTATTATTATTTTCTGCTCTGACTTCTGGATTCTCATTACTTATTGTGCATTGGAACTTGTTCTTTGTGTATTGCCTTTTAGGCAACTCCTTTTTTTCTCTTTAAAGCATTTAGCTGTATTCTTTTCTATTTTTGAATAAATATTCTTATTCATAGTTTGTTTGGATTGTCTTTTCAAGCCAATTTTAGGCAGTCGTTTCCTTTACCTTGATGGGCATTTGAGATATATTTTAACTTTAAATGCATTTTGAACTTTAAAAGCCACTTTCCCCATTTTTGGGCCTAGTTAGGCTACAGCCTGCAGGAAGTGGTCTTATATGTTTACTTTGCATACAATTTCTATGAAATAATTTTTATGAAGATTGCTACCTTTGTTACTGACTAATATCTGTTCATGCTGAATATTTACTGAAGACACTCCTTTTTTCATTTCCTTTCTAATTATTATATTTATTTTTTAAACCTGTTAGACATTTGATTGATTTATGTTTCATTCTAGTATTTGGTTTTACAGTTTTTGAACTGATCCTTTCTTTCGCTCAGTTATATTAAATAGCTGTTTTTCCTTTTTTATTCTGATGACGGTTATCTTTGAATGATAACAATTTGATATTGTGGGCAGAATGATAGAAAACATTTGACACTGAGAAGCATTTTTAATTTTTCAGCCACTACATTGCATCGACTTCACTACCAAATTGCCACCTTCTCATGATAAAAGAGATTATTCTATTGGTAACTGTCCATTTTTCAACGACTATTCATTTCATCACTTTGAACAAAACTCTCAAAGTAAAGAATACACTAACATAATCATCACCACCATTTTTAGACTGTTTCCAGCTTCAGTTACACGTTATGTGGGAACAAATTAAAGAAAACCTACAAAGAGTATGAACCACTGCTAAATGGTTTGAAAATCAGACATGTAAATGCTCCAGATTTTAATGTGGAGCACAAGCTTTAGCTTTCCATGCAAGACGTTCTTTTAAATGTCACATTTCAAAATTTTTCTCCATTACACAATAAGAAAACAGATTAGACCAATCTCGTTTAAAGTAGCTCTACCATCTCATCTTAAGATTTATCCATTTATCCAGTATTTCACAATTCTCAAGCGAAGGCAGCAAACTTTCACAAACAAACAATCATTTTGAGTCAAATTTAAATCTAAAAATGAGTGTAACATAGAACCTAGTCTGCTTGAGTGGAATACTTAAAGAAAGTTTTTTTCACTGCCTGAAGACCAATTTGGGTATAAATATTTGAATACTAAGATTCAGTATTAATTTGAAAACAAAACAGAGGGATGGGATTTTAAAGCTCTTCGCTCTGTGAACAAAATGTATTTAGAAAGAAATCAATCTATTTAGATCTGTAAACTGATTCCAATCCACAATCAGAAATGATGGCAAGTCCTGTAAGAACTTCACCAGAAATAGTACAAGAAAGGGGTCTTTATGTATTTTAGACAATAAGTACAATTTATGAGCTTGAAATGGTTCTGATATTCAGATATGTTTACAATTTGCAAACTTGGTCTTCCTCCAAAAGCCTTCTGTCACTTGTCTCCAGAGTGCCTTATTAGGGACCAGCATTACCAGCTACCTAGGCAGTCTCCAAATGACCTGGTAGTTATCAGTGATGCTCATGAATATTGTTGATTTGCCAACTTGAAATAGATAATGTATTGTGGAAAATGAATTCCACTTCACAGATATATATATATATATATATATATATATATATATATATATATATATATATATATATATATATATATATATATATATATATATATATATATACACTGTGGCAGGCAGCTGGCGTCCATGCCCAACCGGGACACCCCTGCACACTATATTCAGGGGGAACAGCCCTGGACACTGCAATACCTCCCCCTGGACGCTAGATGGCCGCCACCCTGGGGTGGAGTGGTGCCTCGGTTTCCCACAGGGCTCCCTAGGAATTGGAGTTGGGGGCAGCCCTGTTGGGTCCCGCAGGCACTGCCAGGGGGTGCTGTATTTGGGACTCCTAAGCCCATGTGGGCAGCATATGCATCACACCCATAAGTGCAGCCAGAACCCAGTGATCAAACACCTGGAGCATTTCTGGGTGAACTATAAAAAGAACCAGCAACGACCACTCAGTGGCCAGAGTTGGGTGGAGGAGGACAAGGTTGCTTTGAAGGAGTGGTGGTGCCAAGGAGGAAGAGAAAGTGCAGTGTACTAGTGGTGTGCTTGTGCTTGGGACTGTGTATTGCCTGTGGGTTATGGGGAAGAAAATAAAAAGTATTTGTTTTATTTTACACGTGCCTCCCGTGTCCAATCTGTGTCAGGTCGGGCGATATACAGCGTCCATTCTTACAATATATATATATATACTTCTTTAATAGGTTTGATCACAGTAACCCACTCTCACCTCGGAGTACTGCATCCTCCAACCATCCTTCTGCTGATACCAGCATAGGTGAGACATCCCCACCCACAATTACAGCAGCCCATGTGAGCAGAGAGCTGAAAAGACTTCGTGCCAGCAAAGCAGCGGGTCCAGATGGTGTATCGCCACGACTGCTGAAGGCATGTGCGTTGGAACTGGGGACTCCTCTACAGCGCATCTTCAACCTGAGCCTGGAACAGGGGAGAGTCCCAAGGCTTTGGAAAACATCTTGTATCACCCCTGTCCCAAAGGTATCACGTCCTAGTGAGCTTAATGACTTCTAGCGCCTTCAACACCATCCAACCTCTGCTCCTTAGAGACAAGCTGACTGAGATGGGAGTAGACTCACACCTGGTGGCATGGATTGTGGACTATCTTACAGACAGACCTCAATATGTGCGTCTTGGGAACTGCAGGTCTGACATTGTGTTCAGCAATACAGGGCGCCGCAGGGGACTGTACTTTCTCCGGTCCTGTTCAATCTATATACATCAGACTTCCAATATGACTCGGAGTCCTGCCACGTGCAAAAGTTCGCTGATGACACTGCTATTGTGGGCTGCATCAGGAGTCGGCAGGAGGAGGAGTACAGAAAGTTAATCAAAGACTTTGTTAAATGGTGCGACTCAAACAACTTACACCTTAACACCAGCAAGACCAAGGAGCTGGTGGTGGATTTTAGGAGGCCTAGGCCCCTCATGGACCCTGTGATCATCAGAGGTGACTGTGTGCAGAGGGTGCAGACCTATAAATATCTGGGAGTGCAGCTGGATGACAAATTGGACTGGACTGCCAATACTGATGCTCTATGTAAGAAATGTCAGAGCAGACTATACTTTCTGAGAAGGTTGGCATCCTTCAACATCTGCAGTAAGATGCTGCAGATGTTCTACCAGACAGTTGTGGCAAGTGCCCTCTTCTATGCAGTGGTGTGCTGGGGTGGCAGCATAAAGATGAAAGACACCTCACGCCTGGACAAACTTGTTAAGAAGGCAGGCTCTATTGTAGGATTAAAGTTAGACAGTTTAACATCTGTGGCAGAGCGACGGGCACTAAGCAAACTCCTGTCAATCATGAAGAATCCACTGCATCAACTGAACAGTATCATCTCCAGACAGAGGAGTAGCTTCAGTGACAGACTTTTGTCACTGTCCTGCTCCACTGACAGACTGAGGAGATCGTTCCTCCCCCACACTATGCGACTCTTCAATTCCACCCAGGGGAGTAAATGCTAATATTAATTTTATTTTAATTTTTTTAATTTTTATTACTATTTAATTTAATATTGTTTCTTTGCATCAGTATACTGCTGCTGGATTATGTGAATTTCCCCTTGGGATTAATAAAGTATCTATCTATCTATCTATCTATCTATCTATCTATCTATCTATCTATCTATCTATCTATCTATCTATCTATCTATCTATCTATCTATCTATCTAGACAAGAATAGACAAGAGCCAGAAAAAGGGGGCAGCCAAATTGGTTTCAATGGTGTACAGTTGTGTAAAGGTTTGAGTCCACAACAGAACTGATTTGCTAGCACAAAGATGGCGGCTTTAAAGGAGAGCGGAGGAAGTGACGTCATCATTGGGGCCAGAACAGGAAGCGGTGTCACTAGGGCCGGGAACAGAAGTGATGTTATCAGTAGGGCCGGAACCGGAAGTGATGTCATTAGGGCCGGGATCAGAAGTGACGTCATCAGTATAGACGGAACCGAAAGTGAAGTTATTGTCCCCGGAACCAGAAGTGACGTCGTCGGAGCCAGGCAGAATTTCCCGTAACTGGTCTGGAGTGCACTCTTCCATCCCCTGGTCTGGCATGGAATTACTTTCATTCAGGCCCTTTAGCTGCCTCCCACGCACATGTGTGTTACAAAGGACACGATCAGAAGAGGGTATGCTAGCACATCTAATCATGTTTACTGTCCCTTCAGAGAGCCTCACTTTCTATGTCCACTAACAGATATGCACAAGTATTGTTTTCTGCCCACTAGACATTTAAAGTACCTATTGGGTAGCTTTAATATATTGCTTATGTTTCAGGTCTGTCAGATTAGTTGACGTAAGAGTTAAATGATGTTTAAAGTGTTGTTTATGATAGTAGACAAAGAATGTGCCTAATTTTTCTGTTTATTTTTATTTTATAACACTGAGAACAGTTTTCACAAGGAACAGACCAGCCAGGGTCCTCAACTTGTACAATCCAGCATCCATTATGGTTCTGTTATAGAAATCCATGAAAGCCATCTAAATTAACAATTTCAGCAGGCAAAGCTCTCTGATGTTATAAAAAAATGAACTACAATACATGAAAAACAAAAAAGGGAACATCCTCAGTTTGCACAGGTCTTAATTCCACAAATGGAAAAAGCAAACCCTGATTTTGTAGCTAAATTAAGAATACATATTTTGAGTGTTGTGGTAAACTTCCAAAGAAAAACCACAGTATGTCTTTCAAAGTCATAACCCTATACCAGTTAGTTCTTTAGCATATCTTAGTTCCTCTTACTTCACAACTCCACCACCACAGCATTTTGCAAGTGGCCATGATCCAAACCAACAGTATAATTATTACCAACTTCTTCTTCTTCTTTCGGCTGCTCCCATTAGGGGTTGCCACAGTGGATCATCTTTTTCCATATCTTTCTGTCTTCTGCATCTTGCTTTGTTACACCCATCACCTTCATATCCTCTCTCACCGCATCCATAAACCTCCTCTTAGGCCTTCTTCTTTTCCTTTTTCCTGGCAGCTTATCGTTAACATCCTTCTTCCAATATATCTCTCCTCTGCACATGTCCAAACCAACGCACCCTTACTACATCTTCTGTAGTTGCCCAATTGTCTGGTAACTCTTCACTGCCACGCAGTGCCTGTCTCACCTTCTCCCTGAACTCAACATTGCAGTCTTACTTTTTCAACTTCCACCATTTGATCCTTGAATCTGCCCTCAGTCTCTTCCTCTTCTTTATCTCCAAAATCATCCTACAGACCATCATCCTATGCTTCTTAACTACACTTTCCCTTGCCACCACTTTGCAGTCTTCAATCCCCTTCAGATTAGCTCTTCTGCATAGTATGTATTCTACCTGTGTACATCTTGATCCACTCTTATATGTCACCCTATGTTCCTCCCTCTTCTTAAAATACATATTCACCACAGCCATGTCCATCCTTATGGCAAAATCCATTATCATCTGACCTTTTTCATTCCTCTCCTTGACACCATACTTACCCATCACCTCCTCATCTCTTCTGTTCCCTTCACCAACATGTCCATTGAAATCCACTCCAATCATCACTTTCTGTCCCTTGGGTACACTGTTCATCACTTCATCCAACTCAATCCAAAAATCTTCTTTCTCACCCATTGCACACCCAACTTGCAGTGCATATGCACTAACTCATCATCACACCTCCAATTTTTCCAACTTCATAATCATTACTCTGCCTGACACTTTTTCACCTCCAAAACACTCTTGACATACTGTTCCTTCAGAATATCTCCTAGCCCATTTCCCCTCCCATCCACACCATGATAGAAAAATTTGAATCCACCTCCGATCCACCTGGCCTTACTCCCCTTCTATTTAGTCTCTTGCATGCATAATATATCAACCCTCCTTCTGTCTATGATATCTGCTTACTCTCTCCCCTTACCAGTCATACTGCCAATATTCAAAGTTCCAAACTCCAAAAATCTTCTTTCTCTTCCATCACACACTCAAGTTGTGGGGCATATGCACTAACAAAATTTATCATCACATTTCCAATTCCCAGCTGCATAATCATTACTCATTGTCTGGCACACTTTTCACCTCTAAAACACTCTTGACATACTGTTCCTTCCGAATAACCCCTACTCCATTTCTCCTCCCATCCACACCATGATAGAACAATTTGAATCAACCTCCGACGCACCAGGCCTTACTCCCCTTCCATTTAGTCTCTTGCACACACAATATATCAACCTTCCTTCTCTCCATCATATCCAGTCATACTGCCAAAATTTAAAGTTCCTAGCCTCAGTTCCACAGTCTTTACCTTCCTCCTCTCCTTCTGCCTCTGGACACATCTCCCCCCTCTTCTTTTCCTTCTTCTTCGGCTAACAATAGCCCATTTTTAACAAGCATCCTGTTGGATAACAGTACTGGTGACAGTCGAGGCTCGACCGATCCAGTATGGAACTTTGTATTGTTGTCTGCATATTGATTTGGAAAAATTTTACATTGGATGCCCTTCCTGACGTAACCTTTCCCATTTATCTGGGCTTGGGACCGGCACAAAGAAACACTGGTTTGTGCATCCCTTGAACACTGTCAGGTCCTTAGTCCTGTCATTTCACTTCTATTAAACAGACATCTTAAGGGAGTTAGACAAATAGATATTCTTTTTTTTTACATTTAATTCTGCCATAGGCAGTACACACACACACACACACTGTGACAACATGGGGACATCAGAGATCACCAAACTGCAGACAAAGCAATAAACCACACATTAAAAGAATAAAATAAAGGATATTTATTCCACAAAGCACGATTACAGACCTCCATCTAGCAATGTGCCACATTTATACAATAAAACAGTAATAAACCAACAATTCCTCCTCCTTCTCCACCCCAGATGAGTGTTGCCCGCTGCTGCAATCTCTTTCTTGCAATTTCATTTTCAAGGTCTACACACAAGAATGCTGCAAAAATTAAAAATAAACTGACATAACACAATTTGTAATTTTATTTTCAAAGTCTGAAATTTCAAAAAGATAGATTGCATTTTCATTTTATAATTTTAGTTTTTATTCCCTTTTTTGTGGAAAATACCTCCCATACTAAACTTTCTCAGGAGTGTAAGTCTGAAAATGACAAACGGACATCTCATGTGTTTAACTTGATACCAAAAGATCCATAAGAACGAAGTATACAATATTTCTGTAACTTAATGTTATTAACCCAGCCACAGGGGATGCACAAACTAGTGTGTTTCTTCATGCTGGTCCCAAGCTCGGATACATCGGGATGGTTATGTCTGGAAGGGCATCCGGTGTAAAATTTTGCCAGATCAATATGTGGACAACAATACAGATTTCCATATCAGATCGGTCGAGGCCTAGGTTAACATCGGTCTCCACCAGTATTGGGCTGTACTGGAAACTGGACTACTATTGCCTAGAGAAGGAGAAGAAGAGGGGGAAGGCATGTCTGGAGGCAGGGGTAGAGGAGGAAGGTAAAGAGAGCAGAACTGAGGGTAGTAACTTTGAATGTTGGCAGTATGACTGGTAAGGGGATAGAGTTAGCATATATGATGGAGAGGAGGAGGTTGATACAGTATATTGTGTGTACGAGAGACCAGATGGAAGAGGTGTAAGGCCAGGTGTTTCAGAGGCAGGTTTAAATTGTTCTACCATGGTGTGGATGGGAAGAGAAATGATGTAAGGATTATCCTGAAGGAACAGTATGTCAGGAGTATTTTAGAGGTAAAAAGAGTATCAGACAGAGTGATGATTATGAAGTTGGAAACTGAAGGTGTGATGATAAATGTTGTTAGTGCATATACCCTGCAACTTTGGTGTGCAATGGATTAAAAAGAGTATTTCTGGAGTGAGTTGGATAAAGTGATGGACAGTGTATCCAAGGGACAGCGAGTGGTGATTGGAGCAGATTTCAATCGACATGTTGGTAAAGGGAACAGAGGGGATGAGCTTCCCAATTATGAAATCTTCAGTCTTGTGTCACTCACCATTCTATTCAGCATCTCATTCCTTTATTATGTTCTGCTGGAGTATTGTATCCTGCTGGAGTAAAGGAAAAGGTTGGTAGTCAAAAGGCTATGATGATTGGAAAGAGTGCTGAAATGGAGACCAGTTGTCAACCGAACTTGCAGTTCAGCTACTGTTGAGTGTAAGACATGTTGCTTAGGTGAACAGCTCATCAAGTCTGTCCTCTACTTCAGGCTGGTGATAATGCTATTGAATCTGAATGGCCAATTAAATTGTCTCCCTCTGTTTTCTGTGCTTGTTTAGAAGCCATTATAAAGTCTGCAGGATATCCAAAAGAAATATTATGTTGTTGGGGAAGAGGTTGTGTCCACCATCCACATATCTACTCAGTGGATACAAACTCTGACATCTTGACAGGTTATATGGAATGTACCTTCCAAAGAAAATGATATAATCCCTCCAGCATGCTCTGGGTATACCTCTGGGTTTTCTCCAGAAGGTGTGTTGTGTACGTTCAGCAGGGTGCAGCTATTGTTAAATCCAAACCACTTGAATGGCTTCACTCAATCTGGACATGCAATATTTTTACTCCAGAGTCCATATGTATTGCTAAGCTCCTCACCCTAACAGCATACATAATAATATAGAGCATTCTCTGCTTAGCAATTTATTTAACATAGATGACTAATCATTTATATTAAATATATACTTGTTATTCTTTTATTAAAATTTAAATTTAATAAGATTTTATGTATTTCTTTTCAGAATAGCTATTAGCTTCTAAGCACTGTAAATCCATTTAAAGGGTTTATTTAGTCCTGCTGAAACATTACTGTAACAATACTTAAAATAAATGTTGCCTTTATCGCACTTAATATGTGGTGTAAATTTCTTTACTAATAATATTTTAGTGTCCAAATAAAACTGAAGACATAAACTCACAGCACTTGTTACAAATAAAATCCCTTAAAATGTAACAGCATTCATTTAAAGATTTGTTCACTAATTGGACTATACACGATGCTGTGTCAAGATACACAAGCATTACTGTTTTCTTCTTATGTTTCATTCTTAATGTTAGGCATATCATCTCAGTCCTCCTAAGAGGGTGTCTTTAGAATGCAGCCTCAACGCCATATCTGATAAAATGACTAATCGCTAAGTGACACTCCAGAGATTTGTTCTTGTGGTATAAACATTCACCTTGAAAACAACCGTAACTCAATGATTGTCAACTGTGATGGGCAAAATTTTACACCAATTGACAACCATGAAACCAATGGAAAGACATCCACTCCTTCCTTTAAAACTTCCATTGCACACCTCAAATCTGGCCTCTCTCTATTAAGCCCACTGCTTGGCCTAGCCGTAACTTCTGCTCTCTTCTGGTGCCTAGGATGTGGCCAAAACAGAGGCTGAAATGATCCAATTTACTTGAAAGAGGATCCGTGCTGGACTGGTTAGGTGGAAGAGTGGCTTTGGGACATATCTCTGATTATACTTGAGTGGCCCAGTCAAAGACAAAGCACAGGCTTGAACCCCATTGAACATCGTTGTTGAGATCTGAAGATGGATATTTTCAGATGTTTCCCTTCCACTCTAACGAAGCATAAGTGAATTTGCCAAGGAAAATGGGATGAACTGCCCAAATCCAGGTGTATAAAGCACGTAGAAACCTACACAAGAAGACTCAAAACTGTAAATGCTGTCAAAAGGGCTTCTATCAAGTACTGAATTAAGGGTCTAAATACTAATATGAATGACAGATTTCAGTTTTCCATTTTTCATAAATGTGCAAACCATTCTGAAACCTTTTTTAAGTTTGATGGATACATTTGTCTGTTTTGTCTATTTAAAATTAAATCTACAACACAATAAAGTGTGCATAAAGTGAAGGGGTATGAATACATTCTGAACCTACTATATATATACACACACACACACACACAGTATATAGCACCTTACTGTTACCTAAACCAGCTTTAGTACAGGTACTGGAGAATGTGCCATATAATTAGTCTTCTTAGCGATCCTATAGTCAAAGTCCAGGAACTTTAAAATCTCATGAAGGAAGTCACTGGTCTCATGACAAGTTCATTCATCCCTCTCTTAGCTCTTGACAGTCCTTTTTGAAATACAGCAGTAAGAGAGGCGGCATTGAAGTATAAAAGATCATTCATGTCAAAGTTAAATACAACCTAACATGTTAACTACATTGAAATGCAATAGATACACAAGTGGCTATTTAATTTTGGCACAGTTTTATCATGTCATAATTCAAATGTATCAACCAAAAAATCTATATTTTTTCACTATGGCACACTATTTTCATGTCAGTTTAAAATGCAATACAAATGCAGATTGCATTTTAATTCATGTCATTACAGTAGATAGAATGTCATATGTAAATGCAAAGCAGACATACCGCATTTTACTTAGCGGTAGCTAAGTATTCTGCACTTCTATTTAAGATCACACTATAAATGTGTCAAAACTAAAAGTAATCAAATGACCAATCAGCCTCAAAATGTGGGGCAAGGGGCATCAACACTTGGAGGAAAAGAGGCATTCTAGTCAATCAACATGAGTGTGTTGTACTTGGTTGATAAGGTCTCATTGAACAATGCAATGTTTAACTTTCAATGTTAAAAAAGTAGGACTCATTTTTACTTTTCTGCTTTTAGGGCATAGGCCAACTTTCATTTTGAAAATTGTTCACCTTTACAAAAACATATTTTTCGGTTAGTCTTAAAGATCAATGGATGCGACATCTAACAGTTAACAGCACAATAAAGTAACAGGCATTGATTTATCGTACTGAACATACAGGAGCTTAGTGCTTCATTAGCCACATCAAGAACAGGTTTCACAGCATGTGGCTCTGTTCTCATGAAATAAATGGATTTCAGTGAACTGTAAACACTATACAAACTTCACAGAAAATAAGGCCTTTAGGAAATGGAAGCTCAGTATTAAAATAATTTTTTCATTCGTTGTCCTCATTAGGCAACACTTTAGAAAACACAGAATACAGTTATGCTGTACTACATAGACCACTTTCAAGCTTTGTAGTTGCCGCATACTGCATAAAAGGCTATGGGTATTTCTATAAACGGACAAAAGTGGTTGCTAATATACAAAACTGAATATATTACTATCAATGGAGTTACATGCTTTTACATTAATGTGGAAATAAACAAGATCCTTTAATCTTGAGGTCCACTTAATTCAGTGCACTGGAGAATAATTTGCAAAAAGGTACATACATAAGGATCTAAAAATCTCATGCTTCTAGTGAAAATAAAAGTCAGCATTTCCTCTTCTTACGCTACAGAAAAGAAGCAGATTGTCTGAGAGGGAAACTCATGCAGATTCAAAGTAAACAGCTAAACCCTACATAACAGTTGAAAAAATGTGAATTGATTTCATCAAATAGGAATACCATTACTGAATGTTCACTAGAATAAAGAAGATTAAGTATGAATTTAGGATCACCCCTGTCTTTGTACCTTAACTGCACTGACTGTGATCTATTCCCTATTTTATTTTTCTATCTTTTTCAGACAGTTTGAGCATTTAATTAATTGTTCAGACTATTGTTTGACCACACTACTAATCGGATTGCCTCAGGAAAACAATGAAGATGAAACTGTTTTAGAGCAACAGAATGAAGTCAATATCCAATCAAGGCCTGTTTCTCTAAAGTGGTAGGTTAATTAGTCACAGCTAAACATCTCTCGACTCTGGAAAAACACCACGTCTTCCATCCGAGTAAAGATAGGTAGGTTGCAAAAACAGACTGAAATTTACAACTCCTCTCTGCCGCTGCATCCTCACCTAATTCTCTAACACATAATGTTAAAGTTGTCCTTGAACACAGATATGACATTTTTCACACTCTCTCTAGTCATCCATCTATTCTGCAAGTGAAAATGCATAAACTACAAAATAAATAACACTGCTTTAGTTAAAGAATGTGTTCTCTATATTTGAGGAATACCGGAAAGAATTATGAGGGTTGAGGGCAAACAATCTGTATGTAAAATTTACAAAATGTAAATCGAATGATTTAGTGTTGATTTTTGGATACACCTAATGATATTGATTTAAACGCCAAGTTTGAGTATCTCATAGAATGAGCTTATCTAGGTGTTCATAGCATCCCCAACCTCAGGATAAGCAAACATTAATCACAATCGGGTGACACTCTGTCTAGTAAATCCCAGACTGTTTAGTGTTCAAAGCCTAGTTAGTAAGAAACATGAAACAGTTATTATCCCATTAAGAGTGAGATATGTCACCTTTTTCTATTTATAATTGATTGCAAGCACACATTTCCTCACAATAAGCATAAGCTTCCACTCTCTGTAGTAAATCCTGTACTGCCTAGGATGTAGCCTTCAACCTAAGATTAAGCACTCCTCTTTAACAAGGGAAAATTCTAGTCCTTAAACTTGATGCCCTGCAACAGAGTTGGACATCTATGTCTCACAGAACAAGGAAACACTGTCTCTGCCTTCCTTTTGGAAATGGTTAAATGAACAATTGTTTTGTGATAAATGTATGCTAGCACTACAAATTAACATCACATGAAACAATTAAAATGAAGAGACATGGACAATGAAACACAAAGTACATTCTCCTCCAATGTGTGCTAGTAAAATTTTAATTTGGTACTAGAACACTTTAAGTTTCCAGCACTTCAGACAACAGGAACAAGACAAAAACAGTAAGTATTTCCGCAGTGTAGTTATTGGTTTGAAAGGTAGCACTGCTTGTAATCTCATAGGTTAAAAGCCAGTAATTGTACTTGCATATATTCAGTTTTCTTGATTATTGCTATTGCTTAAGTTGAAACGGGTCCTAATTTGGGATGCTGACATGGTTCGTTGTGTGCTGGGTGTGGCAATACGCTATATCATTGCATGCTCCCAAATTCTTAAACTGAAAGTTCCAACTTATGTGTGCTAGTTAAATCTTTAGCTTTTAAAAGTAAATTTTTCTACAAACTTAACAAAATGTAAGCTTGTGAAATCAAAAGTTATTTAATTAATTTTTCTTGTTTCGGCAATGTGCAGAGACTTTTAAATGTCTATGACCTTTTATGTATACACTCACAAGCAGATGGTCTGAGAGAAAGAATGTAGGTATTGAAAAACTTATAAAATAAAACAAAATGTTTACCCACATTACCAGTTAACAGACCAGAAATCTTAGTAAAGTTTTAAAAAGCTGGATCACAATGAAATGGCATTTTCAAAAGTGATTCTTTGGACACTTACTAAAAAGGGGGAATCTAATTCATAAAATTGTGCCTTCTTTAAAGATGAAACAGAAAGAAAAAGGCAACAGACCCGATGAAACTCATATTTTGTAATTTTATTTGACTTTTGTATTTTTAGGTACTGTGTAAATGTCACATCTAAAAAATATGTAAAACAAAGAAACCGTCAAAAAATATGTTAAAAATGTTAAAAAAATCTATTAACAAACAGGCTTCATGCACTGAATGGTCTCCTCTTCTTATGTATTGTGATGCTTCTGAACTGTTTTGGGACCCCAAAACAGGATGAAACACCAAAGCGTGATTGCCGTGTCTGTAGAGGGCTGCTTGTCAGTCACCGAGGCAACCACAGGTTCGCAGTGATACAGCAAAGCGTAGAAGAAACAACTACGAGATGACCACGGTCACGCTATTACCGATGGGTAATGCAAGGAACATTATAAATGCAGGGAACAGTAAAACTTGGCCACTGATCAGGCCCAAAACTATGCCCATTTGCTGGGTCTGGGTATAGGAGAGTGGTAGCTCCAGCTACAATAAATAACACTGCTGTTCCTGTTTCAAGTTGAATAAAGCTAGTTTTGCTAAAGCACTGAGATGCAGCCTCGTTTTTCGCGTGCAAAACAGCAACTCACACATTACAGTATCTTGTATTTATAAAGAACAATAAATCGTGAACAAACTTAATATTTGGTCACCACCCTTTTTTCTTTAAAACTGCGTCAATTCTCTCAAGTATAATATTGTGCAATTGTATAACAAAATAATCTAATAGTTTTATATTCAACATCTAGGACAACTTGCCCCAGTTCCTCTGTAGACTTTAGCTGTCTCACTTGCTGACTATCCAGGTAATCCCAGGTAGCATTTATTATGTTTAGATCAGCATTTATTATGTTGAAGTGGGGGCTCTATGAAGGCCATAACATGTGTTGCAGAATTCTTTGTTCTTGTTTTTGCTGAAGATAGATCTTTATGACCTTGATAATGTGTATAGAATCATTGTTCTTCTACTTAATGAAGTTGGGACTAATCAGATAACTCCTTGTTGATATTGTGTGTTTTGTAAGTCTCAGCATTAAGGATTCCTTTAACTCTGATCAGATCACCTAATCCATTTGCAAAAATCCATCATACAATCTGCAGGGAATGTGCGCAGTGCTTCACTGCTGTTTACAGACACCCATCCATTTTCATTCTCCAGTTCTTTTATGGACAAACTGCCATAAAAGCCAAACATTTACAATTTTGACATGTCATTCCAGAACACTTGCTGCCATTTTAATAGAATTCCAGTCCTTGCGTTTTCATGGTGAGTCTGTTTGCTTTTGTTTTTACATTTAGTACGGATTGCTTTCTGGTAACAGCTATTCCATGAAGGCTACTTCTGATATGAATTTAGTGGACTCTAGTAAGTGACTGGTTTCAGTGGTTTCTGTGAATTCAGTCCTGATAGCAGCACTGGACTCCTTCTGATTTCAAAAAGACATCAGTTTGATGTATCTCTCATGTGCTGTACTGCTTCTATGGTCAAGCACTTGTGATGTTGTGGGTCCTGCTCCACGCTGCCTCCTTCTTTTGGGAGCCTCTTGAACACGACACTGTCGATAGTCATGACCGGATGAGCTATGCACTGAGAATATAACACAAAACAAGGAGAAGGGGCAAAGTGCAAGCGCTTTTATTAACAAAAAAAAAAAAACAGTACAGTGTTCAAAAAAATAGCGCAGTGTTCCTAAAATCATCCATAAATAAATAATCCATAAAAGCAGGTGAACAGTGGAGATTAAAATCCAAAAAAACAAAGCCTTTAAAATGGGGTTAAAACCATGGCAGAAAGCTGTCCTTTTAAGAAAACCCAGCGCTTTCTCCCTTTTAACTGGCAGCTCCTCTGCTTATCTCATACGAGCCTGGCAGCAGGGTGTCACCCTATCAGCAGATACAGCTGACCTTCCTATGGTCTGGTTGTCTTCTGTCCCCTGGCTACATAAAGCTACCTCACCAGACCAAAAATTGGGTGTCCAGCTACCAGAGCACTCACACTGGGCCTCTCCCTCCCAAGCCTCCTCAACCTCCGCTGCCTTCCGTGGAAAGCCATCTATAATCCTGGTCACTACTGCTCCTCTGAAACGCTCAGCAGGAGCAACCCAATCCATCCACCCTGATTGTTGGCCAAACACTCTCCTCCCAGCTGCCTGAATTCACCAGTGAGCTTTCTCTCTTGCGCGCTCACTCCAGCACTGGCTTTTACAGCCTCCTGCCTTGTTCTTTTCTTAACCTGCATCTTCTATTCTTTTTTCTTTCTTTATTTCTCCCCTCTGCACTCCTTCTTCTTTTTATAATGGAGACGTGGCACAGGTGTGGTAATTAGCAGCTCCCAGCATCAATTACAGGCACGGGTGACCCCGCACCTGTGCACTTAAGAGCAGAAACGCCCATGCCGCATGGTGTCCGGGAATCGCTCCTGCCACACCACATTACCATGCCCCCTCCTTAAGCCATGACTGCAGTGATTATTTATTTAAAAACTGTACCATCGGTTTATAGACGCGGACCCGCATTCCTAGTCCTCAGTCATTCCTGTTTCCTTGTTGTTCTTCAGAAGAGCATGGAGAGCATGTGCATCTGCAGCAAATTCTCTGCTTGGAAAGACCTGTTTTATTGCTATGTTCGCTCTTGCAGTGGTGTAGTAATTGATCTTTTGAACTTTAACTGTTACATCTGCCTCTTCTTCACCTTTTAGTTTGGTAGTCCTTCACCGGGTTTGATTCCTTCTTCACCCATTTCTGTTTCAGTTAATCAGATTAGTTAAATCAACTTATTATGTCCTTGATCATGAGCATCTGTTTGTTACCCTGATTTAATCATACACTGTGCTGTAGACCTACAAAGTAATCAGGTTTTCATCTAAAAAAGGGTCTGTCACTTAATATGTTGTTTTATTTAAATAAATACAAACATTTCAGTAATGTTTTATTTTTTGGAAGATCACTCTTTGGACAAGTAATGCACAAGATGAAAAAAATAAACATCTAAGACTTTTGCACAATATGGCATATCTGTCTTCTTTAATCTTAGCATTCTGAATATTTTACATTACTGGTTATTAAAAGAACATTTTTGCATTATTTGTTGGCATTTAGTCTATCATCTGCCTTTCTTCACAAAAACTGAGAAAGTGAAGAGATTTACCGTAATTGACATATTCTATTGTGAACAAAAGTACATAAATTATACTCCTTACTCCCACAATTCAGTTTTTTTATTTCATCCAACACAGTGTTTCAAACAATAAAAACTTGTGAAAAAACTGTGTTTTAAAGGTTTTCACCTCTTTTTACTGTTATATTATCATTGTCATGCATGTGTAAGCATCCACTTATACAAAGGGTAGACTTAAGCCTATAGGAAGTATATAATGCAAGTATTTTCATTTTCCTTATTTTTTGGCTTTTAGATAAAGTTTTTTGTAAATGGCAGTTATATTGTTCTAAGGAACCATCTTGCTGAGTGATGCCTATCTAGTCTATTTTTCTATAAGATCATGAGGAAAAAAAAGCAGAAGAAAATATTTTTTAGAAGAACTTGGAGATGGAAGTTAAGAAATAATGCGCTTAGGTCAGAAAACCGGGAGATCAAAACAAAATCAAAAGTGCTAAGCCCAAAACGTTAAACACAGATGAAGTTTAAAATTCTTCAGAGGTATGTTTAAGAACTTTATGGCTAACACGTTTAGTTTTCTTTTAGAATTCAGAATTTTGAGTGCCAGGAGAAGTATGTTACCATCTTAAATATCTTCTCGGAAGTGTTCTTCCTGGCATCCAGTGATGGCAAAGGGGCCTTCTACTAACCATAAGATGAATGGCAATACCAAAAGAATTTAGGAAATGACAGCAACCACAATAAATCAAGTCAAAAATCTAACTCAAGTGAATAAAAATATAAATAAAACAATAATACAATTATAAGAGGATATTACAAAAAAATTAAAAAATGATAATTAGACAAAAGAAAACCCCAAATCATTTTACCTAGTCTCTCTGTCATCATCTATGTCATTTTGGAAAGTTATTTACAGTAGCTGCTCGGTTTTTAAACTTTCTGCTCAATGATTTTATTTGGTTGCTCACTGTTACATCTTTCAGTCAACCTGCTTCTGTCATGAGTTAGTATGTACTAAAAAAAAAATAAAAAACTAAGTGAAAAGTGTTTTTGAGTAACTTTTGCATGTAGCGATTCAAAAATGAAAACAGTGTTTAGAGTTATAATCTGTGACCGTAACAGTAGCCTGGGGTAAAAAGATAGAAAATTAAGGCCTCATAGTTAGGATAGCATGGACTTGTATCTGGCACTCCATCCCAGTGGTATAAAGCAGTACCAGCATACACAGACTAGGTCCCGATGAGCACAAAGATTGTAATGCTTAGAAAAAGGATAAAGTGGTGATTAATTGATATTAAATATCAACATTTAAGTTAATACAAACTGAAAATCTACTTTTCTAATAAAAGTCAGAAAAGTGGACACTCCGCACATGCTTCAGAGAAGAGAAATGGGAATCATGATATTACTGGGCTACTATGACAAGTAAATAAAGGGCAGATCAGCCAATAAAATAAAATGGCTTTAAAAATGACATATTCAGGAGCAGCTCAGAAAAAAAAAATACTGCTTGAACTCCTGCACACTAATCTGAAATTTAGTTTTCCCCCTTTAAAGACACCATGTTTCTTTAGTAAAGAATTCTCATCTTTGTTTTAATTTCACTGAAACTGTTTTCTGTTAATTTTGTTGTTGGGGAAAATAGTAAATAAGGAAGGGTCCTGAGCCGTCATTACAAATGAACTCCAATATGGATGACCTTTATTACAGCTTGGCACTAGAGCCATGCAATGCCATGTGAACAGCACAGGTTTCTACAGCATTACTGGTTAGCCTTAAGAGAACTGCTCCTCTTATCCTGTAGGATTATTTACATGTAATAAATAGGAAACATTTCAGTTACACCAATCAGCACACAGATAAATGGTATATTTTGGAAACACCCCTCTGCCATTAAGTGTTATGGAAAGTCACAAAATAAGAGTGATGAATTAATATGTGGTTCACAGAACTAAGATTTCTTGAATGTAAACTGTTATTAGAGAACAAAACATAAAGTTGAAATGTTATACAATATGATCTCATTTTCTAATTTAAATGTGCTGGTATAAATTATATCAGGATGCCCTAGTTAAACATGCAGGAAGTTTCAAGCCCTATTTTATAATTTGACAACCTTGGCTTATTTCAGTCCATCTTGCTTCCACCAAAGAAGATTAGGACAAGCCGCACTTGGTAACTGAAATAACTGTCATCTCTTAGCCTGCTCTGTACCAGTTTAAAGATGAAATTTAGCTTTGTGTTATGGCTTGAGGGTTCATGAGACTAACATTTCATGAGGAAGGTTCCAGCCTTTTTTTTTCCTTAGCAGATCTAATGTTGTTACATTTTTAGTTTTGAGTTAGTCAGAAATGCATTGTGTTTGTAGGACCAATTAAGCCTCGATTACAAAACATGACTTATTCAAACAAGATGTATTCAGACAGTCCCTGTTTCAGAAGCATGGTTTGTGGAATATCCTACCATGAGGTGGCAAGCAATTTAATCTTATTTCATGCTGGTTTTGTTTTATATTTGGAAAGAGAAAAAAATGTTTTGTTTAGTTTGGTTCAAAATGATGGCTTTTATGTTTTATTTCTTTGGTGGGTTCTGCATCTGGATCAAATAGAAATGCCAGGAAAGATGTATTTTAGTGCTCTTATACCTTGGATTTTGTTCCTTTAGGCTGGCCTTCTCTCGCAGGGTGGAGGTGACGTTTTGATTGAAATTGTGAAAGCCGTTGGCATTTCTCTGAATAGCGACTCCCCAATTTTGTGACACCTTTTTTGTTGTTTTTTCAGCAGTAGCTGTATAATCTTCTATAGTCAGTTCATTTATGTCAAGTAGTAACTGTGTTCTGTTTCTTTTATGCTGCTTATCCAGCTAGTCGATAGACATTAGATCTAGGTGACAGCTGCCTTTGACTGAATTTCTTGCTGTATTCACAAATTTCTCATTTATTTCCACTCGTTTTTCTTGATATATGTAGGAATGGGGCCATACTACAATCATGTTTTGGTTTCTTTATAATTGTCATCTAAGTGCCAGCAACTTTGTCTTGAATCTGTGTAGATGACTCTTTTATTTATTTCTCATATTAGGAATTTGTTAGTTTTCTCACACCCCTTGGGGTCAGAGCACAGGATCAGCCATTGTACAGCGCCCCTGGAGCAATTGAAGGTTAAGGGCCTTGCTCAAGGGCCCAGCAGAGTAGGATCTCTTTTGGCAGTGACGGAGATTCAAATCAGCAACCTTCGGGATACCAGCGCAGATCCTTAGCCTCAGAGCCACCACTCCGCCCCATTTTAAGTTTATATTCATAGATTTAAGTAACAATTGCACTCAACATTGACTTTTGATTCTTTCCTAATAATCAAATATTCATGTGTAATGAACAATCTGTTGATGATCTATTGCTTTATTATTTGAACATGATTTTGCCTGGCATTTACTGTAGATAGTCTTACATCTATGCAACTCAAAAGTTACATCAGTAATTCAACAAGCATAAAAGAGCAATGAAAATTGATAGACTTTACACTGTACAAGTTGTGGGATCATAATACATATTCTGTTTGTTCTTGCTTAGTGAGTTATAGTATAGGTTTGGAAAGGAAACAATGTTAAACTGTGGTGTATCTGAACTGATAAGAAAACAGGATTTATTACAGATACTAAGATGTTTGTGTCTGGAGTAAAATGGTTGGATTGAAAGCATTTCTGCATTTTTCAGCATTTCCTAATATAGATCCATATATGTAAGTTATCTCTCCATTCTCTGGAGTAAACTAATCAGTACAGTGATAGTAGCTGTCATGGACTCCAGGAGGTGCTCCAGCTCCCCAAACACCCAACACAAATTAGACACACAGCTCAACCACAGCCACAAGTATAACAAGCACAATAGAGCACACAACAACTCTTTTCTTCCTTCTCTCTGTCTTTCACTGCGTCCTCCACTCCTCCACACAAGCATCCTCCTTCCTCCTGACTCCCAGCATGTGAGGCAGGCAGCTCCTTTTATCTAATCACCTGGAGTGCTTCCCATGATATGACGCTGCAGCTCTAAACAACCACTTCCGGGTGAGGTTGGAGCCCCACGTAGTAGGAACTTCCATATTCTGCAGGTACCCCCAGTGGCCTCCATGGGAGCCAAAAAGGTTGTCCCACAGGACTATAATGCAAGGCATGCCTTGTGTGCACCCATGCAGTGATCCAAACCTAGGCTTTCTGCCATCTAGCTCTCCAGGGGGACATAATACCTTGTAGATGCTCTCTCCCCATGTTCTTCCATCCTAAGGGGGTCCCAGCCAGGTAAGGATGCAGGTCGCCCCACCCAGCGCTTATTTACAAAATACGCAGTCATACACCAAAGCTTGAATGCAGATTTGAATTTGAATCCCCAAATTTTACATCAGAATCACTTTAAATAAAATATATGCGACTTGGCACATTTGGAGTCACTCGTCACAGAACAGCACAGCAGAAATGGACATCAGTATAGACAAATCAATGTTATTATCAAGATGCAGCTCTGACAACCAAATAACAGAAAATCCCTAGTTGTCTTGTGTGTAGCAAGTTTGGACAGTTGATCAATAGACTCTACTGTTGAACATCTTGCCTGTATTAGCAGAGAATTGTGTGGAGAAAAGATGATTTAAAGAATGTAAATCAAAATGTAAAGGAGGATAATTCCTGCAGAAGTTAAAGCTTTTTAATTTTGCTACAACAGTAAAATGTATAACAGATAAAATGCATATTAAGAAATTCATTTTTAGCCTTGCTAAGGCATATATTTACTTATTGGATGTAATGATATAGGGCCATTCAAATCAAATGCAATCACAAAATGGTTTAGAAGACACCCACAAAGATAGCAGTCAAGAAATCTGCAACCTTAGATTAAGTTAAAGTAACACAAAATGGATAGGCAAATTTTTTCATAATTCAGTGTTACAGATTAAATTAAGTTTTACAAACTTAGGGCCTGAGTTGCCTTGAAAGCTTGCATATTGTAATCGTTCTAGTTAGCCAATAAAAGGTGCCAGTTTTCTTGACTTCTCACTACATTCATAATGGCTAACATGGTACAACAACCTAGTACTAAAGTTATGTAGAAAGGTTTGGTCTTTGATTTGAAAATTACACACTAAAAACAGTCAGAAAACAAGAGAAGTTTGTCATCAATTACAAATTCATTTAGAAAACCTGACCAGTTTTACATTCTACTTGTTTCAGTGTGAAGCTGTTATCCTGCCATTTATACACACTATGCGCTTTGTCTCTGGATTGAGCATGTATCATTTTGGTGAATCTGGTTACTATGCTGGTGCATTATTATTTAGATTTTTAGTATTCTCCTAGTAAGCATTTATTTATCTCCTTTTTTGGCCACTTAGAGATAGTGTCTGTTATGGGATTTATAACAAATTTTGTATATCTATTCTAGTCTCCCTTGGTCAGTCCACTTTGACTTCTTTATCATAATACTGATAAGACAAGGCATCAATCAGCAGGGTCTAGATGCACAAGCAGAAGTCAGAGGTAAATAATTTCTTCAATTTGTCTTAAAGTTACAAAGTCTCAGAGATTCAAATAAATATTATCTTTGTCTTTTACAGAAGACAGAAGATAAAGAAAAGCATTGTGAGACGAAAGACAAAGAGTCATGATCGACGTATCATGGGTGCGAAAGTGTGGAGGCAAGTGGTTGGGTATGGCCTTGGAAAGAGCAAGCAGGTAAGGTCCCTTCTGCTGAGCACTTCAGGAGCTCTGAGTGGGCTCCCCACAGATGCAGAGAAATGGTGTTAGGAGACAAAAAAGCAGTTAGGAGTTAATTAATGGAACTCGAATGATAATTAATGCAAGAGCAGTAATTCTTTACACATGTTTAACTAGAAGGTGAAGGCCAGTCAACCTCCACTTCACAAGTAGATGATTCCAGCACAAGTCCCCTGCTAAAGATCTATATGGTGGTACCTACTACCACAAACTCAAAAGTGGTTGCAGACATTAAAAACCAAAAGCCAGATTTGCTATGAATTGCACAGGTCTGCACTAGAATGTTACACCTCAACACATTAGGCAGCCTGGTCTCTAACTCAAAAGCAGGCCGATAGCTGATACAGATGAGGTAAAGGCTTTTAGGTCTCAAATATCAATGGGAGAGAAAGAGAGTAAGAACCTTCTACCCAAGAAAACAAAACCATTTTTTTTTAATATATACAGTAATTGTATTAAGGACAATTCCAGAATTAAGCACAAAAAGGTAAGGCAGGAAATTGATCAAAAATAAGTATTTGCATTTTTAGTCAAAGCATACGTGAAAAAAAAATTCAAAGAACACAAATTCTAATGGGAATACCTTGGGAGTGAAGCAGGAGCCAAAGCCAGTAAATCCAAATACCAAACAGAAGCAAGTACTAAAAGCAGTTATCAAAACAAAAGACTCCATGCCAAAGCTATAACTTGAAATCTTTCCTCTTTCACACCTAGGGTCATTCCTAGGGTTCATCATTAAGTGGCCCTGCCTCCCTGGACTTCAGATACAGACAGCAAGGAACAGTAAGACATAGAAACTTAACATAATGCAAAATATTAAAATAATTAACAAATAACATCATATTAAATAATTAAAATCTTAGGGAGAGATTATCAAAAGCACAACCACTAAACACAAAAATAACATTTAGACAAAAATCAAAGGATTAAATAAACAGATAACAAACTTTGATGTAACCCTGGCTGAAACAATTTCATAGCCTAAAAAGACAGAGAGATCTTGTGAAACTCTTGCTTCTTCCTTTTAGTAAATTGACTGTTTCCACACAACTTCATGAATGTGCAGGAATGGAACATTAAGCAAAGCAGTATTTAAAATAGGATATTATTACCAGGGCGTGTGAAATTAACATTATCTACGGTTCATGTCACCTTCCACCAGTACTGCAACCATAATCTGCAGTATACGAAAGGCAGCAGGACCAGAAAATGAGAAAGAAACAACAGAGCCCTTCTTCAATGGGATGGACTATAGACAAACCCATCCAAATTCCTTGGCGGAGCGTTATGAAACTGATGTGACAATCTAGGAGTATTGCAACATGAGACCATACCCGTACCAATTACCAAGGTAATGCACCTTATTCAAACCCAAAATCTTTTCTACTTCAAACTTCTGTTTACTTCCACTGGACACTGTAACCATATAACACTGACTTTAATCTAGATATACAAATGACAGCAAGAATCTGGAAGGGCCAAGAAAGTGACAATTTTTGTATACTTTTTACTGGACCAGAACATTTAATAATTATGTATGGATCCATAAATCTTGTTGTAGTGTCTTGGAATTAGCTTTCAAGACAATGTTCCATAAAGTGAACCATAGTTTCTGTCCAACCTAAAACTCTGGATCTTCTCTATATTTACACGCCACAAACATGAATAGCAGAGGTTCCAGCTTCTAACAGGTTATTCAAGACTGGCTTCCATCCCATAATTTTCTGAACATTCCGTTTGGATTGAAAGAGTTAGCCTAAGATATCTTTAGTAGAGGGGGTTTAAACCCACATAAACATCTACCTGGTAGAATTATACAAAATATTAATAGAGCACTTAACCAAGGGTGTTAAAGTTCAGATTTACCCATTTGGTGTGGCTGTTACTTTCAGGATGAAAACTTAATACAAGAATCGCCTACAAAGGTCATAGTATCAATCTTTGATGAGAAAAATTGTTAGAACCTAGAAACAAATTGGAGACCTGTATCTGAAATTAAAGTTTTCAGGAAACCATGGAGTTCAAAAAATATTTTTGATAAATGCATCATCCAGTTTTTTAGCTGTTGGGAATAACTTACATTATTTCCTTGCTGTATGTGTGTTCTAATATGGTTGTTGCTTGAAATTTTTAGGTTGTTGTGATGAGAGAGGGTTCGTGGCATTCGAAACTTCACAAATAAAAGAAAACTTCGGCTTCTGGTTATGTGGGGAGTGTAGGTGCACGTAGTAGCATGGCGGGGCAGTTCTGGAGTGCTGATGAAGTTAATTGACTAATCGTGCGTTTACATGTAAACTTGTGTGATTCAGTCGATTGCCTCTTTAGTGCTGTGGGGGCTGTAATCAATGCATACCTCCATCCCTACTAGTGTAAAAAAGGAGCCTGAGCAAGAAACAGGAAGATAACAGGAAGAAAAGGTAAATGAAACCATGGAAGACAAAAATTAGAAGGAACGAGAAAGAGAGACAGAAGATAAAGGAAAGCATTAAGAGAAGGAAAGACAAAGAGTCATGACTGAGGTAGAGCGGGTGTGAAAGTGTGGAGGCAAGTTATCGGGTACTCTTGAGGTAGGGTCACTCCTGCTGAGCACTCCAGGAGCATCCAACCATCCAGCCGCTCTGAGTGGCCTCCTTACAGACGGCGAGAAATAGTGGCAGGAGACAAGAGCAGGGCTGGCGGTGACTCTGCAGACACTGAGGGATGGTGGCAAGGACAGAAGCAAGGACAGAGGTATCTGGGGCGTAAGCCAGTTTGACAGCTTACTGCACATGCCGGTGGGTGTCTTTGCTGGATGAGCAGACCTAGTTAGGTGTGCAGCCGAGATTTGGTTTAGATTGTTACACCAAAGCTCAGTGTTGGATTTGAAAGAGAAGATTTTGACTGTGTTTTAATATCAGTTTTTTAAACCTATTTATTGGATTATTTATGGATTTCTAACCTCCACTGAAGACTTTGTTTTTATTATTTATTTATGAAGCATCTCACTGCATAATTTGCACTTTGAGGAGTTGCTTCCCTGTTTGACCTTTGTTGAATAAAAGCATAAAGCACATGTGCATATACCTATCTTGCTTGTCTGTGTCTTCATTCGCCCTGGCTCATCTCAGTTATGTTATCAACAGTTCCGGTTTTATGGATGTTGTGGCAGCTGGAGCCAACCTGGACTGTCACAGTGGTATGATTTCTGCTTCAGACAAAACATAGATAGATAGATAGATAGATAGATAGATAGATAGATAGATAGATAGATAGATAGATAGATGTTTATTGTCATTGTCACTTTTACAAAAGAACAAAAGAACTGCATCTGAATTTATATTATTGTTCCAAGCATGATAAGAAATAACAAAATTTAACAAGTCTTCATCTCAGGCAATCAAAAAATATGTTTCACCTATTTAGTTGGTGGTGCCCTCTAGCCAAGGTGAGTTGCTAAAGTTGCTAAAGAGTGTTCAGAATATACCTTTTTTGAGAAAAAAGTACATGGGTGTCATTAACAAGTGTTGGGCAATGATGTGAAAAGAAAGTACCAAACACGTACAAAAAAACAAAGTGAAAATCATAAACGAGCCACAATCAATGCTGAAGCTGTTAGCTTTGGCTTTAAGATTTCTGTGTCTGGTACCTCAAATGCCTAATCGAGTAGGCCCAAGACACTAATTCCAAACAGTATGAGGGTATAAAGTTTCAGCCTGGAGTACCCTACAGTGAGTAGTTGCAAATTACATTGTGCCCTGGCATCACTTTAAAAAACAATTTATAGCAACAGCTTTCTGCACGGGAGCTACAATGTCACAAAATGGCAACATCTGTTAAAAACAAAACAGTGGCAAAGGAGAATTCAAATCAAAGTTAAAATAAAAATATCACTGACTGAATATTTATAAAGGATATAGGTGAGTATTTGAATTACTTAGTATTCAATCCCCAAATAAAATATTTGAGCAAATACACTCACATATTTTGGCTTTCTCTCACATATCCTAACCATTACCAAAAAACACAAAAAAAAAAAATAAATAAAATCCAGCTGGAATAAAAAGCAACTCCTGACTATGAAAAGTAACCAGACAGCAGTGAAAGCTTGAACGTGTGTGTCTTGCAGCCAACAAGCTTAAATCCCTGGCAAAAGCAGCATTTGTGAAATTACTAAAGACACAAAGATGCCTGTCAAGGGCACATTTATATGCTGTGTGTCCTGCAGGATATACAGCCTAACATTTTCTGCCAAAAAGTACAGATAGCTTCAACTACCAAAAATGTTTAGATTTGGTGGGAAAACCTCATGCATTAGTAACCTAATAGAGATCATGCAAGCTGAAAATTGGATTGACTCAGTTTGTTTACCCACTTCAGCCATTTATGACTTGGTTTAAGCCTCACAAGACCTCACAGTAGTCAATGTGTGGCCAAAATCAGCTGCACCAATTTGGCTGCAGTTTGAGTGGGTAATAGTGAGAAAAAGGGGAGGGGGTCTAAGAGATCAAACTGAAGTCCCTCGACACCCAGATCACCGATTCAGACTGTGAACAGACATTCGGCACTCAGCAGTACATCTTTCAAGGGTGAGAACAACAAAATACTCGTAATTGTTGACTCCAGTATGGAATGTTAGAGTTCCAAACTATGATAATCCAGCTGTTAAAATAAAATGTTCTCTGGACTTCCTGGCCAATGATGAATTGTTCAACTTGTTACATGTTCACACTAACTGTATTGCTTTAAGTAATTAGAGATATTAAAGAGCAAGTTACAGTATATTCTTCTGTACTGAAACAAAAAGAAAATGTAGGAACTTATCAACGTAAGTCAGAGGGGATATGGTTTATAGCAGATCGCATTACCTTCAGTGGTGGTTAGAAACCTGTGAGAAAGACCAGGAAACTTAAAGAGAGATGGTCTTCACCCTAAATGGACAGGATCTTTTATTTTACCCCAAAATATGCCAGCAAACCTTCCTTGATCACAGCACTATCTAGGCTACAGCCCTCTGATTTTAAGTCACAGGCTGTTTATCTTAACTTTTATTCTGTAGCTGTTACCCAGAATCCCTGTTGTGGAACATCTTATCAATATAGTCCTGTAATAAAATATAAATCAGTTAATAACCAGAGGGTAAACAGCAATAAAAGAGAAAAAGTTAAAATCAGATCTTCCATTTGGGATACCTAATAAGAGGTTCATACATCCGGTGCCACCGCGAGTGGCAGCCATTCCAGCAGCTCCGTATATGACTTTATCTTTTTACCTTATTTCTCTATTATTCTCTATTTCACTGATCACTTCTACCACTTTCGTTTATGTGGAATTGCTCCCTGGAAACTTTTTACTACTTTTACTACTTGACAAGGATTTTTACACGCCGAGACTCGCCTGTTCAAGTTGTCAACTTCAAGCACTGAGAAGAAATGCCCGTGCAGGTGTGGTTCCCTATTTACCTGACGAGGTAAGAAGACAATATCGGGGCAGCACAGCCAGCGCTAAGATCAAAGCCAAGCGGCTTGCGAGAAAGTGGAGCTATAAACCTTCGGTGCCTTCTGTGATCGTGGGAAATGTGAACTCACTACAAAATAAGATCGACGAGCTAGCCGCGCTGGTGAAAAATGTCAGAACCTACAGAGAATGCAGCTTGCTGTGTTTTAGTGATACTTGGCTAACAACTACCATCCCAGATGCTAACGTGGAGCTACCCGAGATTAGAACAGTTACATCGGACAGAGATGCAAATACCAGTGGGAAGAAGAAGGAGGGGGTGTCGCTCTCTATGTCAATGCAAAGTGGTGCAACTCAGGACATGTAAACGTTAAAATCTCCACTTGCTGCAGGGACATCGAACTGTTGGCTGTAAGTTTGCGTCCCTATTACTTGCCCAGAGAGTTTGGACACGTCATTCTTGTTATTGTTTACATCCCTCCTCGGGCGAACGCGGAGATAGCGAGTGACGTCATCCATTCTGCAGTTGCTAAGTTACAAACGCAGCACCCTGAGGCGCTTGTGCTAATCGCTGGAGACTTTAACCAAGTGATGCTGGGACAAAACATTACCTGCCTTCTCCCAGTATGTGGACTGTAACACCCGGGGAAATACGACTTTTTACCTACTGTATGCAAACATTAAAGATGAGACGCATGCAGCACCACCCCGGAGCCTGTGCTTGGGAAAGCAGATGATAACCTGGTTCAAACCTTACTAAAAACCAAGAGTGAAGATGCTACCTACAACCATATGCTCATTCAGGAAGTGGTCGCCTGAATCAGAGCAGGCTCTGAGAGACTGCTTTGGAACTACTGACTGGGATATCCTTCAGGGGTCACATAGTGAGAATATTGAAGAGGCTGTTGACTGCACAACTGATTACATCAACTTCTGTATGGACATTTTAGTTCCAGTAAAAACAGTATGCTGCTATGCTAGCAACAATCCATGGATTACAAGTGACATCAAGGGCCTTTTGAACCAGAAGAAAAGGGTTTTTAAAGGCGGTGATCAGCATGAGCTCAAGTGCGTGCAGAAGGAACTCCAAGTCCAGCTCAGGGTCCAGCTCAGGGTGGTGAGAGTGACTCCTGCAGTACAGGAGAAAGCTGGAGCAGAATTTGCAGAATAACAGCATGAAGGAAGTGTGGGACGGGATGAAGATCATCACTGGCTAGAGCTTGAAGCGAGGTGCCACCATCGACAGAAAAGTGGAGAGAGCAAACCAAATGAACAACTTCTTTAACAGGCTTGACCACCCTAACCCACTCTCACCTCAGAGTACTGCATCCTCCAACCATCATTCTGCTGATACCAGTATAGGAGAGACATCTCCACCCACAATTACAGCAACGCAGGTGAGCAGAGAGCTGAGGAGACTTCGTGCCAGCAAAGCAGTGGGTCCAGATGGAGTATCGCCACGACTGCTGAAGGCCTGTGCGTTGGAACTGGGGAGTCTTCTACAGCACATCTTCAACCTGAGCCTGGAACAAGGGAGAGTCCCGAGGCTTTGGAAAACATCTTGCATCACCCCAGTCCCAAAGGTATCACGTCCTAGTGAGCTGAATGACTTCCGGCCTGTTGCTTTGACGTCACATATGATGAAGACCATGGAGCGGCTGCTGCTTCACCACCTGAGGCCACAGGTTCGCCACGCCCTCGACCTTCTGCAGTTCGCATACCAGGAGAAGGTGGGAGCGGAAGATGCCATCATCTATATACTACACCAGTCCCTCTCCCACTTGGACAGAGGCAGTGGTGCTGTTGGAATTATGTTTCTGGACTTCTCTAGTGCCTTCAACACCATCCAACCTCTGCTCCTTAGGGACAAGCTGACAGAGATGGAAGTAGATTCATACCTGGTAGCATGGATTTTGGACTTACAGACAGACCTCAGTATGTGCGTCTCGGGAACCGCAGGTCTGACATTGTGGTCAGCAACACAGGAGTGCTGCAAGGGACTGTACTTTCTCCGGTCCTGTTCAACCTATATACATTGTACTCCCAATATGACTCGGAGTCCTGCATGTGCAAAAGTTTGCTGATGACACTGCTATTGTGGGATGCATCAGGAGTGGGCAGGAGGAGGAGTATAGGAAGCTAATCAAAGACTTTGTTAAATGGTGTGACTCAAACCACTTACACCTGAACACCAGCAAGACCAAGGAACTGGTAGTGGATTTTAGGAGGTCCAGGCCCCTCATGGACCCCATGATCATCAGAGGAGACTGTGTGCAGATGTGCAGACCTATAAATACTTGGGAGTGCAGCTGGATGATAAATTGGACTGGACTGCCAATACTGATACTCTGTGTAAGAAAGGTCAGAGCCGACTATACTTCCTTAGAAGGTTGGCATCCTTCAACATCTGCAATAAGATGCTGCAGATATTCTACCAGACGGTTCCACGTAGTGGTGTACTGGGGAGGCAGCATAAAGGTGAAGGATGCCTCAAACTTGGACAAACTTGTTAGAAAGGCAGGCTCTATTGTAGGAATGAAGCTGGGCAGTTTAACATCTGTGGCAAAACGATGGGCGCTAAGCAAGCTCCTGGCAATCATGGAGAATTCATTGTATCCACTGAACAGTATCATCTCCAGGCAGAGGAGTAGCTTCAGTGACAGACTGCTGTCACTGTCCTGCTCCACTGACAGACTGAGGAGATCGTTCTTCCCCCACACTATGCGACTCTTCAATTCCACCCAGGGGGTAAACGCTAACATTACTCAAAATTATTGTCTGTTTTTACATGCATTTTTATTACTTTTTAATTTAATATTATTTTTGTATTAGTATACTGCTGCTGGATTATGTTAATTTCCCCTTGGGATTAATAAAGTATCTATCTATCTATCTATCTATCTATCTATCTATCTATCTATCTATCTATCTATCTATCTATCTATCTATCTATCTATCTGTATTGGTAACTTAATTCAAATGTAAAGCAAAAAGTACTGTTGAATACTTGTTCATAAACATCTTTGCACATTAAACTGCTGTTTGATAAACATTTACTCGTTGGGAAAAAATATACATTTACAAAATCAGCTATAAGTACAAAATTTAATTTGTGTCTTCTAACTGAAACATGACAGTAAATCTGAAAATATTCCTTTGGGTAAGGCAGCACCAAGTGGTTATACATCCATCCATCCATTTTCCAACCCGCTGAAATTCCTTCAGAAAACAAGAGACACTGGTCAAGGAAATGGCCTGGGGGTATTTCTTTGCAATGAACTGCAAACTGATTCCAAAAATGTATCAGCATTTACATAATTTGAGGCACCTGTACATTAAAACAGATTACAGTACAATTGTAGTTCAAGTTGTCACACATGTGCACATGGGAGGCAGCTAATGGGCTTGAGTGAAGGCAGTTCGGAGGCATGCTGGGGTGTGGCAGAGTGCACTGACTCTTTTTCTCCCTTGCCTATAGACCATTCCCGGGGGATTTCACCAGGCTCTCCTGACATCACTTCTGGGACTGAGCCAATGGAAGTCGGCCACACCAGCTCCAGTCCCTCTGATGTCACGTCCGGCTACGAACCAATGGTGGAAGACCACATGCCGGATCCATATGACCTCACTTCCTGTCTCCCCCTTTAAAACCTGCCCCTTTTCCTTTGTTTCCTCAGTCTTGTTTTGGACTCAGTTGAATGCACTTCAGTGCTGATTATTTGTTAAAAAGACTTTTGCAGCCAGGACACCACATTATACGGGTGGCTGCCCCAAACCTTTATCTGTCCATGTCTCGTTCTTGTAACAAAGTATAAAGACTGGCTGAGCCACATATATTGTTCAGCCACATACATTGGTAGCCTTTTATTTGATTTAGTTGTAAATTATAATAATGTAGTGCTGATAGGGATTTAAATATATACATTGATGTGGGAACTGACACTTTCGGCAAATGTTTTACTTATCTGTTAAACACAATAAAAATATAAAGATATTTTGAGAAACAAACATAATTATGGAAAATGATGTAGATTGGCTTACATTAAATTATAGTGCAACTTTGGAAAAGACTTTGGATACAGTAGCCCCCCCCTTAAAACAAAACTGATTACAGCACAACTCAACCTAGTTTAATGACAATACTCAAGCTCTTAAATTAGAGTGCACAAAACTGTAGTGTAGCTAGAGAACAACAAATTTGCAGGTCTTCTGAATTATATGGATAGTGTGTATAAAATACATAAAAAAGTATAAAAAAGCTTTCTTCATGTCTATTCTAAATACATACAGTAGATGAACACAAAAATAATCTTCATGTGCTGTTTAGAACAATTTCCAATTGAACAAATTGTAATTCTGAGCTACATTTCAAACATACCTACAGACATTAGCAGTGCAGACTTTATTAAACTCTTTATTGACAAAGATTTCATGTAGCTTCAGTCGCACTTACATCACAATTTCAGAAATTCGAGTCTTCCTTTTTTAAAGGTCACAGTCCAGAAAAGGCACCAACCAATGTTAGACTGTTGTTTACAATATCGTCTGAAGGAAATTCAATAATAATTGTTATTTTTAAGCACAGCATTTGACACCATTGGTCATTTTATTTTATTTTAAAACCTGTAAAAGTTAAATTTGGCTGTCAGGCACTGTGTTTGGATGGTTTATTTCATATTTATCAAATCAATTTCAGTATGTACAGAAATGTGCTGAGAGTACTCAGTCATTATACTCAGAAGTTAAATATGGTGTCCCGCAGGACTCCGCACATTTTTCTCACTTTACATGCTTCCATTGGGTACTATCATTAGAATACATATGATTAATTTTCACTCATATGCCGAATATATCCAGCTATGGAAGGCTGAGCTTTTATTTACGGAGACCCAAAGCTGTAGAATAACCTATAGTCAGATGCCCACTGTCAGATAATAGACCTGTTTTAGTAAATTGGTTGATAATGCTAGTTCAGGTAACTGGCTAATATTTAATAAAGTCATGTTCATTGGCAAAAGGTTTCAGAGGTGCACAATGCATTACTGGATTTGAATTTCATATCTAAATTCAGGGGTTTTTTTTTTTAATGTATTTTTTCTTTTTTTGGTAGAATTAAGTCAATGGTAAACATATTAGATAGATGTGCTCAGTAACAAAAAAACATAGGTTCATAGGGTCAATACTGTCACATGTAGAGAGTACAATGAAAATCCTTAGTTGTATGTGCTAAGCATTTTATAACACATCACCAGTCTCTGGTACCATGATCAGTGAAATGTTATTACATCTTAATAAATATTTAAATAAACTAATATACAGTTTTATAAGGGCACTTTTACCGAGATCAATTTGATTATTTGCATTTAAACTAATAAACTCTTAAATAGGTTAAACACAGTGGCTTGTGGTGAACTTATGGTAAATGGTGGGTGAAACAATATTTTCAGTCCTTGGAATTTGGTGGCTGTCAGCCTTCTTTTAACTGGTGATTTGCCTTTATACATATGAGCAGCTGCCCCTCAGTGCCACATCTTTAACCTTGTGTACTCAGATCTCATCATTTGTGCTTCTTCTGAGGTTGTCCTGTTAGCTTGTATATCAACTATGAGTTTCAGCTTTTAAAAAAGTTTCAATATTCTGTGTATCAGTTCCAACCTGTTCTGTAGACCAGCGTTTCTCAACTTTTCTGTTGTTGGGGCCCACTTTTTGGGTGGAGGGCTGCTCTTGGTGGGACGCGAGTTGCTATTGTTTATAATGGTATTAGATAGCATTGGTTTGAGCTCTATCATACTTGATTCATCAAAGAGGACTCATTACCTCCTCCACTATCATTTAGCAAGAGGGAGCCCTCCTCTGATGATTGTGCTTGATTGATTTGCTAGGTGGGTTTTCAAGACACTTACATGTTAAAAACTGGGTCATGACATCAGAAAGACTGACAAATACCACGTTCTTTTGTTCTTAAAATACTCTGTAACTAGAATTGGTCTTTTTGTAAGCTTTCCGTTTTTACAGTTAATAAAGTTTTTGCAACTTTTCACTTGGCTTTTCAGTGTTTCAGCTACTGTAGCTTCTCACAATTACTCAAATAGCACTATCTGTTGATTGCATCAGGCTGAAAACTACATGAGGTGAATTACAAGCCCTTTAAGGTTATTTTTGCCCAGTGACATTTTTCTCCATGTTAAGTATTTAGGAGAGTATGACCACCAAAATAAACCTTTCTTTGTCTTTATTTTGTTTATGGCTTTGTTTTAAAATTTACTTTGGCTTCCCAATTGTAGTGAATCCATTATTAATTATTTGCTATTTTTTGTTTCCATTTTACTTTATTTGCTACACGTACTATCCAGAAATATTGTAAATTAGCTGCTTTATTTCTAACCATAAAACAATGCCTGAAGTTTATGGTATGGATAATTTGCCTTTTGCTGCTTTTTCAATAATTGCTTGTATTTAATACTTGATTTTACTATGGAATAAACTGTCTGTAATGCATGCAGTTAAAAAAAGAAGAAGAAAGCAGCCAGGGTAGACTTTCTAGTTTATGCAGAAGCAGATCTGGTGTAAAGGTTTATTTTTTAGAAATATGTGCCTGCTGAAAAACAAATCTATTGATAATAATGATTTAAATCCAAAAGTCATGTTATTTTTATTGTTATTTTTTTCCAAGCCTCACTTTTAAGCTAGATCTATGGTATTAAAACTGATTAAACAATTTTCTTTGTGTGAAAGAATAAGAGATGTGCTGATAGGAAAATGATAGATACAACTACTATAGTAAGGAGAACTTAGCATGTGGGTATAAAATGATTGGCCGAGTACAACTATAACAGAATGTTAATGTTGTCAACCACAAACCAGTGCTGGTGCCCACTATCCTCAATAGCCAGGTCTCATCCAGTTTCTGAAATGGCATTTGCCTGCTGCTGCAAGTCCTTCAGGATCTGCCAAGATGGAATCCTGTCCCCAGTATGTGGTCATTAGTCAAATATAATAACATAAGGGATGACATTGCACAGCTTGCCTAGGGCATTTATGACCTTTTAATACATTGTATAACTACATTAACATAAAAGGCAGTTTCAAGTGTTTTTATTGCCTGTAAGCTTGTAACCCCAAGTGTTTAATCTATTGTCTGTGCTTGTCCTGGAAACACCTTTGCTTTTGTTTCAGTGAATTTGATTTTGCTGCCATGTCTTTTCTTTCTATTCACTGCTCTTTCATCCTTGGTTTTAATTTAGATCTTGATTATAATAAATTTGGCTGGTCGCCACTAATCTTTGAGTCAGATTTGAAATACAGTATACTATAATGGCTGAATATTGCTGTAAAAATAACAATGATTTGTCTAAAATCAAGGACGTTCCTCTGGTGTATATGCAAAAAGAACAGTTGCTGTTTTCTTGTTTCTTTTTTCATATTGCTGCCAGGTGTTACATCTCTATAGTAACATTATCACTCATCTCAGAAATGACAAAGATTTCTTCTGAAAGAACATAATTATGAATAATTCACATAAAGGCTGAAATTATTTGGTTTATAATTTAGAAGCAAAATGAACCCAACTGTTAAGCAATAATCTTCATAGGGAAGCAGCCTTCCAACCTAATGCTCTAACCTGTCTTGTTGCAAGTCTATTTTTTTTCAGTTATTTGAAGTAAATACTGTACACCTAAAATACAACCTTTAAAAATCAAATACAATTTTCTTATTTAACGTATTATTTATTTTACTTATTTATGGTCGACAGTAATACCCGAATTTAAAATTTTGTACCTACCTAAATGTTTAGGAGCTACTTGTTTTTGCTTTGACATGAATATAGTCTTTATTTTAAATTAATTGCTACATCACCCACAGGGGATGAACAAACCAGTATGTTTCTTCATCCCAAGCCCGGATAAATGGGGAGGGTTACATCAGGAAGGGCATCCAGTGTAAAATTTTGCCAAATCAATATGCGGTCAACAATACAAAGTTCCATACTGGATCGGTTGAGCCCCGGGTTAACAATGACCGCCACCAATACTGTTAGCCCACAGGGTGCTGGTGGAAATTGGGCTGCTGTTGGCCGTAGAAGAAGAAGGAGAAGAAGAGGGGAAGACGTGTACGGAGGCAGGAGGAGAGGAGGAAAATAAAGAGAGTGGAACTGAGGGTAGGAACTTTGAATGTTGGCAGTATGACTGGTAAGAGGAGAGAGTTAGATATGATAGAGAGAAGGAAGGTTGATATATTGTGCGTGCAGGAGACTAAATGGAAGGGGAGTAAGGCCAGGTGGATTTGAGGTGGACTCAAATTGCTCTATCATGGTGTGGATGGGAGGAAAAATGGGGTAGGAGTTATTCTGAAGGAACAGTATGTCAAGAGTGTTTTGGAGGTGAAAAGAGTGTCAGACAGAGGAATGATTATGAAGCTGGAAATTGGAGGTGTGATGATGAATGTTGTTAGTGCATATGCACCGCAAGTTGGGTGTGCAATGGGTGAGAAAGAAGATTTTTGGAGTGAGTTGGATGAAGTGATGAATAGTGTACCCAAGGGACAGAAAGTGGTGATTGGAGCGGATTTCAATGGGCATGTTGGTGAAGGGAACAGTGGAGACGAGGAAGTGATGGGTAGGTATGGTGTCAAAGAGAAGAATGAAGAAGGTCAGAGGATAGCGGATTTTGCTAAAAGGATGGACATGGCTGTGATGAATACATATTTTAAACAGAGGGAGGAAACATAAGGTTACCTACAAGAGTGGAGGAAGATGCACACAGGTAGATTACATCCTATGCAGAAGAGCTGATCTTAAGGAGATTGAAGACTGCAAAGTGGTGGCAGGGAAAAGTGTAGTTAAGCAGCATAGGATGGTGGTCTGTAGGATGATGTTTGAGATCAAGAAGAGGAAGAGAGTGAGGGCAGTGCCAAGGATCAAATGGTGAAAGTTGAAAAAGGAAGACTGCAAGGTTGAGTTTAGGGAGAAGGTGACACAGGCACTTGGTGGTAGTGAAGAATTACCAGACTGCTGGGAAACTAAAGCAGATGTAGTAAGGGTAACAGCAAGAAAGGTGCTTGGCGTGACATCTAGAAAGAGTAAGGAGGAAAAGGAAACCTGGTGGTGGAATGAGGAAATACAGGAGAATATACAAAGGAAGAGGGTGCAAAGAAGAAGTGGGATAGTAAGAGAGATGCAGAAAGTAGACAAGAGTACAAGGAGATAAGGCGCAAGGTGAAGAGAGAGGTGGCGAAGGCTAAAGAAAAGATGTATGATGAGTTGTATGAGAGGTTGGACACTAAGGAGGGAGAAAAGGACCTGTACCGATTGGCTAGACAGAGGGACAGAGCTGGGAAAGATGTGCAGCAGGTTAGGGTGATAAAGGAGTGTGTGCTGAGCAGATGGAAAGAGTACTTTGAGAGGCTGATGAATGAAGAGAACGAGAGAGAGAAGAGGTTGGATGATGTGGAGATAGTGAATCAGGAAGTGCAATGGATTAGCAAGGAGGAAGAAAGGACAGCTATGGAGAGGATGAAAAATGGAAAGGCCGTTGGTCCAGACGACATACCTATGGAAGCATGGAGGTGTTTAGGAGAGATGGCATTGGAGTTTTTAACCAGATTGTTTAATGGAATCTTGAAAAGTGAGAGGATGCCTGAGGAGTGGAGAAGAAGAGTACTGGTGCCGATATTTATGAATAAGGGGGATGTGCAGGACTGCAGTAAATACAGGGTGATAAAATTGATGAGGCACAGCATGAAGTTATGGGAAAAAGTAGTGGAAGCTAGGTTAAGAAGTGAGGTCATGATTAGTGAGCAGCAGTATGGTTTCATGCCAAGAAAGAGCACCACAGATGCAATGTTTGCTCTGAGGATGTTGATGAAAAAGTTTAGAGAAGGCCAGAAAGAGTTGAATTGCGTCTTTGTGGACCTGGAGAAAGCATATGACAGGGTGCCTCGAGAGGAGCTGTGGTATTGTATGAAGAAGTTGGGAGTGGCAGAGAAGTACGTAAGAGTTGTACAGGATATGTACAAGGGAAGGTGCGGTAGGAGTGATGGATGCATTCAAAATGGAGGTGGGATTACATCAGGGATCAGCTCTGAGCCCTTTCTTATTTGCAATGGTGATGGATAGGTTGATAGACAAGATTAGACAGGAGTCCCCATGGACTATGATGTTTGCTGATGACATTGTAATCTGTAGCGATAGCAGGTTGAGGAGACCTTGGAAAGGTGGAGATATGCTCTAGAGAGGAAAGGAATGAAGGTCAGTAGGAACAAGACAGAATACATGTGTGCAAATGAGAGGGAAGTTAGTGGAATGGTGAGGATGCAGGGAGTAGAACTGGCGAAGGTAGATGAGTTTAAATACTTAGGATCAACAGTACAGAATAATGGGGTTTGTGGAAGAGAGGTGAAAAACAGAGTGCAGGCAGGGTGGAATGGGTGAAGAGTGTCAAGAGTAATTTGTGACAGACGGGTATTAACAAGAGTGAATGGGAAGGTCTACAGGACGGTAGTGAGAGCAGCTATGTTATATGGGTTGGAGATGGTGGCACTGACCAGAAAGCAGGAGACAGAGCTGGAGGTAGCAGAGTTAAACATGCTAAGATTTGCACTGGGTGCGACGAGGATGGATAGGATTAGAAATGAGTACATCTGAGGGTCAGCTCAAATTGGACATTTGGGAGACAAAGTCAGAGAGGCGAGATTGCGTTGGTTTGGACATGTGCAGAGGAGAGATGCTGGGTATATAGGGAGAAGGATGCTAAGGATAGAGCTGCCAGGGAAGAGGAAAAGAGGAAGGCCTAAGCGAAGGTTTATGGAAGTGGTGAGAGAGGACATGCAGGTGATGGGTGTAGCAGAACAAGATGCAGAGGACAGAAAGTTATGGAAGAAGATGATCCACTGTGGTACCCCTAACGGGAGCAGCCAAAAGAAGAAGAAGAAGAAGCTACATCAACCTTTTTTAGCCCTATATATATATATATATATATATATATATATATATATATATATATATATATATATATATATATATATATATATATATTAATAGTCTGAATGGTTTAATTTGTCATATTTGTGAAAAGGGAGTGAAAACAATCAGATCCCATAAATTAATTCAATTCAGCGAAGTGTGTGTGTGTGTGTGTGATGTGTAGGCACGGCTGTGATGGACTGGCTTCTAATTCGTTGTCTGGTCCTGTTAGGAATGCCTGGCAAAGAACAGTTGCACAGATGAGTACTGAGCCAAGAAAAAATAAAATGATTTGAGCTGACAGAGATTGACAGAATCATAGTATTAGTTAAAAGAATCTGAATGGCAAATAAATCTCAGGACTAATGTCTGTGTGAAAGTGCAGTTTAGCCTCCTCTACACTAGAAAAACTGGTTGTGGAAGAATTAAGAAAGTTGAAAAACTCCAATAGTGAAACAGATTTTTTCCTAAGAGACTAAAATACAGAGTCACCACGAGTCCTGCCATGTGCTCTGTGCTTCTGGGATAAAGTCTCTCCCAGCACTGCACATAGATTATACGTTGACCTTTTTGCTAGACTTGTAGAACATATACTGGAGTTCATCATCCTCCTATTGTTTTAAATTTTTTTTGATTTTTTAAAAAGTCTAGATTTCTCATATGCTGGGAGCCATTATATTCAAGTATAAAGCTAAATTTATATGAAGTATTTTTCTCCCTTTTAAATAAATATGATTGCTTTTGCTTATTATGAAAAGTTGCAAAAAAGTGCAATGTTCAAGTACTTTTCTAATGGATCTCTGGTTTCCTGAAAAATGATAAAGTCTGTTTTTGGTCTTGAGCACAACAGGACTACTTAAATAAATGTTATCATTTGCACTATTAGGACTTTCTGCAACTGGCTGTAGATGATTGATTTCATACTTATCAAATAGTTTTAAAAAAAAGGTGTATTCTGAAGGGAGTGCTTCTTCACTCCTGTCTGTAGTTAGATATGTCTCTCAGAGTTAATTATACTTTTTTTTTCTTTTCTTTGCTATTTAGGCATCTCATTCAGAAAGATAATATTCACTTTCACAGGCAAGCTAATCACTCTCAGCTGTATTTCTTAGGTAAATTAAACTGTTTCACAACTCATGGATCTAGCCTTCTGCTTAAAATACATGAACTGGTTGATGTTTGTGTGGAATCTGCACCTAAGTCTCCATAGGTTTTCCTCCAGATATATTGGCGTTCTTCCCGCATCCTCAAATACATGCACGTTAGAGCGTTTGGTGCTCCAAAATTGGTAATGTGAGTGGGGAAGTAAGCGGGGTCTGCAAACAAGGCCAGATTAAAGAGGGTGGGGGCCACTGGCCTTGAGGCATTTTTATGGCCCTATCTACACAAAATACTAAGAATTCTAAAAACATCAACTTCAACTCTCAGAGACTCACATAGTTAAGTAAACAACAACTACCGTGTCTTAGCTGTAAAATGAATGGCAAAATCTGAAGAACAGAAAAAAATGTCAGCATACAGTCTGAAATAATGAGAGACGATGTATTCTATATCAAAGTTTACATCTTTAATTATCTATTGCTGCTCAGATAATGAGTAACAAGGCATCCACCACAAACCAATGTTTGAAAAGTCAATTATTTAATCAGATTGCAAATTCTTACAAAGCAGAAATATCTATTTTTTATTGATTTTAATTAAAACAAATAACATTTGTGGATGCTAGAGGGAGCTTTTGCCCCATGAAACCCAACAGACAGACGTTCAGGACACACGTATAAAAGCACCAAGTATAATTTTTAATTCTGTTCTTAAATAAAGTGCACAAAGCACCACAATCGCCACAATTCACCAGTATCTCAATAATCAATAATCATAACATTAATCCTCCACTCCCATCAGCTCCATCACACACACTCCCAACTCCAGCTCAGCTTGCTGGGTCTTGATCAGTCCTTTATATATTCCTTGACATGGAAGTGTTCCTCCTCTTCTTCAATGGGGCAAACGCCACATCATCAGTCACCAAGCAGCCCGGAAGTACTATGGGCTTCCCTCCTCTTGACTCCAAAGTACTTCTGGGTTGTAGCAAAAGTAGGAGTCCCCAGGTCCTTTATGAGCTCCCCCTGGCGGTACCCATGGCACACAACAGGGCTGCGAAAATGGACTCCATGTCCCAGAATGCCCTGAGGAAATCTGAGGTGTAGCTACCATCCAGGGGATGCAGTGTCCTGGTAAGGCTGCCTTCCTGCATTCTTCCAGTTCAGGGACGTCCCGGCCAGATTGAGCTGCTGGCCGTTTATCACACATTCCAGTCAAACTGAACAAACTTAAATTTCGACCCACCAAAGAAAAAATGGCAGGAGAGCCAGCCAACAAAGCAAATCTTTAAACCACAGAAAAGAACAGAATAGTGGATATTACTACAGATTGCAGAATCCTGAAGAATATAATTCTATTGGGAATACAATTTAAATGTAGCTACAAAAAAGACATATTAAAATAATGAGTTTTTAGCTGTTTTTTTTAAATATTCCACAGAGTTTGCTTGGCGAATTTATATAAGTAAATTATTTCAGATTTTGGATGCATAACAGCAAAAGGCTGCCTAACCACCACTTTTAAGCTTAGTTCTAGGAATAATAAGTAGACCACCATTCAAGGATCTGAGGTTACAACTAGGGAGACAGGCATTCAAAAACATAGGACAGAGCAAGATTATTTAAGGCTTTATAAACCATTAATGGTATTTTAAAGTCAATTCTCAATGACACAAGCAACCAATGTAATTACATTAAAACTGGTGAGATGTGCTCAAATTTTCTCTTTCTAGTTAAGATTCTGGCTGCTACATTCTGCACTAATTGCAACCAATTGATGTCTTTCTTAGGTAATCCTGTTAGGAGAGCATTACAGTAATCTAGCTGACTAAAACAAAAGCATTAACTCACTTTTCAGCATCTTGTAAAATTATTAGAGGTCTAACTATTGCCATGTTCCTTAAGTGAAAGAAAGCAGTCCTAGTAATCTTGTTAATATGTGATTTAAAGTTTAGGTCAGAGTTGATGATTACCCCTAAATTCAAGGATCAAGTTTATTTCCGATATCCTTGCTCTACCCATGTTTTATCCTTATTTAGTTTGAGAAAGTTACTACTCATCCAATCAGAAATACTGCTAAGATATTAGATCATAGAGCCAAGAGTGTCAGGGTCATCAGGTGCCATCAATAAATAAAGCTGTGTGTCACCTGCATAGCTAACCTTTTAGATGATTCGGCCTTAATGAAAGCATACAGATAGAAAAAAGCAGTGGACCCAGTATAGGTCCTTGTGGAACACCATATACAATCTCATGTATCGCCGAAGTATAATGACCACAACTAACAACGAATTTTCTACCTGTTAAGTAAGACTGAAAACAATTTAAGACACTGCCAGAGAGGCCCACCCACCGACTAAGGCGATTTATAAGAATTCTGTAGTTTATAGTGTCAAATGCTGCATTCAAGGCCAAGAGAAGAAGAACAGATATATGGCCTCTGTTCACATTAATTCACAAATCATTTACTAATTTAACCAATACAGTTTCTTTACTATGATTTGTTCTAAAACCTAACTGAAACCTATCAAGAATAGAATGTTTATTCAAGTAGTCATTGAGTTGCTTAATAATCGCCTTTCTAAAATGCTACTTAAGAAAGTCAGGTTATAAATTGGTCTAAAATTGTCAAAGATAGAGGAGTCGAGATTATTTTTCTTTAGCAGGGGTTTAACAACTGCAATCTTTAGATGGTCAGGGAAGACCCCCATATCTAATGATGAGTTCACTATATCAAGTACACTAGCAATAAAGACATCAGAGACTTACACTATCGATAAGGACACCGGAAACTTCTTTGAAAAAGCCTGTTGGTACTGGGTCAAGGATGCAGGTTTCAACTGAGAAATTATTTTACGTCATTCGAGTTACTCCATTAAAAGAAATTAAACTTACTTAAAAGGGTATGCTGGGATTCAATTAGATTAACTTTGGGGGTTGTACAATGTCATTTCTAATATCATGTACTTTGTATTTAAAAAATAAGGCAAAAGCTTCACAAGTTTTACTAGTAGTTTTAAAGAGGTATTCCATGGGGTGAGCTGGGTTTAAAAGACGATGAATGGCTGAAAATAAAACTCTTGAATAATTAGCGTTATTATTTATAAAGTCAGAGAAATAGGATTGCCTATTGCATTGCTATGTTCCGTTATTTTACTGAGTTACAATAAAAGATGCAGACAGAAAAACAAAAAATAATAATTCATGCACATGCACACAGAACACAATAGCACAGCAGAAGACTTTTGTCCTTGTTTCTACGCTCCCAAGCTCCTACTACTATCAGCCTGTTGAACCAAGGAATCTAATCAAATCGAGATCAGTGCTATTGTTATGATTAGCAGTCTTTGTTTATTTAGTGAAGCTTTTCCTGGACATATTTTCAATAAGTTTAAGGGCTGTCAGAATGAACGCCATGGTTCAACTATAAGTGAAATCTATATGAAAAAAGTTTTTAAGGCAAACTCTAACATTTGATTCTAAAGGAATTATTTTACCTTTATTAATAAAATGGCCAGATCTTTCTACTGCTGTGCTTTTTGCTTAACTAAGGATGTAGTAACAACAGATTTTAAACAAGTCTCCAGCATACTAAAAATTACATTTTGCCCTGACCCATTTCTATTTCACTCTTTAAGCATAATAGGAAACAACAGCCATATTTTTGATTTTCATTTTATTATAATAACAGCTTAAAAATCAAGACTTTAAAAATCATTTTAAAACATTTTTAATTAAGAATGAATAAATACAGTATGTTGTTTTTACTAACAAATTTCTTGCTTTAAGGAATCATCCAATATGACATATTCAATAAAAGAAAAGCTTGATAATATAACAGATTTAGAGGTCTTCTTATCCAACTGACTGTCGAAGGTCACTGTGCCAGGGTGTGCCAAACGCTCAGGTGTTAAGTGGACCCCCTAGCAGTTCAAGAACCGAGATGGACCAGAGGCATGTGAGAGACACAGAATAGGTGTTGTTTTTGTTTTTAAAATGGTGCAAGTAAAAGAAAAAATATGGTGAACGTAATTCAAAGAGTCAATAAATTAAACAGATCCACACATTTAAAAAAATACTTAAAGTAAGTTCAAAGAATAAAACAGGGAAAATCTAGGAAAGCTAATTAATAAGCAAATCATAAAATGATTTTCCTTAAAATTAGCCTTTTTAAAACAAACTTCTGACACCAGAAGAAACTTAAATGAACATTGCAAAGACACAGTCCAACCATCCTTAGCACTGGATACCACACTCCTCTGCTCTAGCCGGCTCTGTCCAGACACCCATTCCAACACACCCATAGACCTGGAGGTATTCCTGCACTGTGGCAGTAGAGTTTCTCACCACCTGTAAAGCCTGGTGGCCCACAGCTGGCATACACTTTTTGAACCTGTGTCATCGATAATCATGATCCAAGAAGTGGGTAAATGGGGACACACAAACAATATGGATTGTGTTTTTTTATTCCAAACCATGTTCAAAAACAGAACGATGCAGAACGATCTTCAATAAATAACCAAATAATCCATGATAAAAAAACAGTGTTTGTGGAGGCTACAAACCCAAATTTTCATAAACAGGATCAAAATCAACAATAAAATAGAGTCAGGATTAGTCCATAAAAGAATCATAACCCTTAGTACATCCTTCCGACTTTAATGTTTGCTTAGAAGCAGAAGACACCCTCCAACAAGCATGGTCAGCCTTCAGACCCTGCAAGCCCTGCTCCTTTCTTCATATTTTCCCCTTCTTGCCTTGTTCTTTCCCTGGCTCTTTATGCCATGTTGATGCAAGAGCCTTGATGCCAACTCGCAGAGGTCATACCTTCAAGAAGAACTCCCAGCAGTTACCAGACGTTGACTCCTCCTCTCAGTAGCCTGACTCACCACATATTCTTTCCAACATACTCCCACTGTGACCTTGCTGTCTCAGCCCCAATTATTCTCCCACACTTTGAATTCCTGAAGTCTGTTTAACCTCCTTAGTGTTACATTTATTGTCCAAAAAACATATAAAAAGCTTTGCATTTTACGGCTTGAAAAATGACATTTTTATTAAATCTCAACTTTTTGCTGCAAAGCATGCAAAACACTAAAAGTACAAAGTCAGAAATGTACAAAGTAGAATAACAATAATAATAGTAATATGAACAGCACACTGTACCTGTGCGAGCGTCAGTTTTAGTTTCACTGACCTCTTCAATTTCACTGCCTGAAGTCAGATTCTCATCAATATTACTGCTGAGAGACGTTTCTTAGGAGACGATATGTCTACACCATTGCCCAGCTAAAACTCGGGCCTGACACTTACACAAGACACACCTATTCCATTGCCCGAGTAACAGTCAGCACCAGCGCTGTTGGCACTTTTACAGCCAGAGTAATCCTAGGGTGTTACATGAGACACATCTATACCATTGCCTGAGAGATGCTCAGGACTAGCACTTTTAACGCTGTTTTTTACAGTCAGAGTGATGCTCGGGTGTAACGCTAAGAAAGTTATTTAAAAGAAATCTTTCTATCTTTCTTTCCCCCTTCTGACTGAAGTTCAACATTACCTCAATCACACCCATCTAGTTTCTTTCCTCTGTGATCATCTCAACTCCTTACTATCTCCGTCCCCTACACCAGCCCCAGCTGTAGTCTGTTAATTAACATCCAGCCCATCCAATTGTGATTATTCAGTTTGAACAAGACCAGTAAGGATATCACACTTCCAGTGCAACGAGCGCCTATTTAAACAGCAGGCTATACAAAAAACACACATTGCTCAACCTATGTCACACGAGGAGAGTACCCAAATTATTGTTACCTTTTGCATAGATAATGTAATAATGGTCAGTAATGAATCTGGTCATTAGTGTGGATGGTAGTATGACATAGTTGTTAGCACTGCACCACTGATTTAGGTTTGACTTCCAAGCAGGTCGATATAAAGTTTACACATTCTCCCTGAGTTAACAAGAACGTCACATTATGTTTTTAAAGATACGCTATACAGCACAGCATTATCCTTGACCGATAATTCTCCAGTTAAAAACATGCATTCAGCAAGTTCAATACAAAAATGCATAAAGTGTTAAAAACATTATGAAATAGTTTAGTTTATGACTATATCCACTCTCTTGTATGCCATCCTGTTTTTGTTCACCTTGTAAAAGATACAGATCTACCGTATTTACTCGTGTAAGACGCGCACCCTAATCTTTACAAAGAAAAAAATCTCGAAAATCGTTTTGCCCCGTATACGACGTGCGTTGTGATTGTATAGGTAGTGTTTAGAGAGAGCGAGAGTGCGAGAAGAGAGAGAGTGCGAGTGCATGAGCAAGCGAGCGAGAGAGAGAGAAGAAGCGCAAGCGAAGAGAGAGAGAGAGAGAGCGCGAGTGCGCGAGCCCAAGCAGAAGAAGTAAACATTACAAAATCACATTTCCTCGTGTATGACACACACCTGATTTTCTAATGCTAATTTCCATCCGTCCATGTTCCAACCCGCTGAATCCGAACACAGGGTCACGGGGGTCTGCTGGAGCCAATCCCAGCCAACACAGGGCACAAGGCAGGAACCAATCCTGGGCAGGATGCCAACCCACCGCAGGACACACACAAACACACCAAGCACACACTAGGGCCAATTTAGAATCACCAATCCACCTAACCTGCATGTCTTTGGACTGTGGGAGGAAACCGGAGTGCCCGGAGGAAACCCACGCAGACACGGAGAGAACATGCAAACTCCACGCAGGGAGGACCCGGGAAGTGAACCCAGGTCTCCTAACTGCGAGGCAGCAGCGCTACCACTGCACCACCGTGCCGCCCTCTAATGCTAATTTTCAGGAAAAAATTTGCGCGTGGTACACTTGCGTAAATACAGTATTTGATTTACCTCCTCCATCTGAAGTTAAAAATGACTTTCATGTTTAAGAAAAACTACACATATGTCTAGATCAACTAAGAGTCGTACATTTAATGAGACTTTTTAGTAAAATAAGTAACATACTGAACTTGTGATATAATCCCAGGAGCATAAACTTGAATCAGTCACCTCAGATGTGTATTCATTTCAATAGGATTCCACTGAGCAACCTCAGCACAGAAAGAAGTAAGATTCTTTTTAAGATGACTGCCATCCTCTGATTTGAAAATATAACTAATAAAGATCTGTGCTTTTTCCTTTCCCCTTTAATTTGAGCATATGATTTATAATATTCTTAAATGCTTTTAACCCCATCATTGTTCTAATATCTGTTTTCTTATTTTATGATTTTTTTAAATTGAACTGGGATATCCGCTTAGTGTGCTGGGCTTTCACACCTCAGAAGTGGATGGTTTAGAAAACTCTTAGTATGGAGCAGTTATGATACAGAAGAAAGTAGCCAGGGAAAAAGATTTCCATATCTGCAATATGAACCTCCAGGAGTCTGCAACACTCTCTGATGTGCATGAAGCTCCAGTAATGGAATCAACTTATTAATTGCAAGCGATACCATCTGTTCACATTTTTCCTTTTAAAAAACAACTTTTTATATAATAAGGCATCTAATAGTATACCACAATTTTATGTACTGATCCATTAACTTTTCGCAAATTAAGTTGGTATAAAATACATAAAAGAATATTTCAAAACTGCAATAAAGACTGTCTGTTTTGCATAACTGGTACTTCCCTTACATGGTCAGGATGAGCCAGAGCTTATTCAAACACCAGTTCTGGCAAGGCAGGAACCAACATTGCTGTTCCAAAACAGGACATAATCATACTGTGAATTCCAAATTTTATGGAGAACTCCTAGAAAATTCTTCCACGTGTGGCTGGTTTTCAATTTAAGAACCTGATTGTTTTTCATTCCTTTACTATTCTGCACATATCCTTTAGTTCTTATCAACATGTAAGAAAGCAAAGGATTACTGTCATTACCAGCTGCCATTTAGTCTCTGGGAAATAGTCAGTGACAGGCAGGTAAAATTATAGTGGAAAAGAACTTCATTCAGGACCCTAACTGTAGTTTGATAAAACAGGAAACTACTGCAGAGCTACGCTGAGCTCTCAAGAGCTCCTTACAGTGTCAGCAACTGCCTATTTACTTAGCTCAAAAACATGTGTTATAATATAAAAAAGGAAATATGCTTATACAAACAGAAGGAACAGAACAACTAAAATTCTCAAAAATATTTGAAAACGCAATGCATAAAGCCACCAGAACAGATAGAAATGGCACTACAAAATTAATAAGCAGAAACAGCAAATTAATGTATAACAATAACGTAGTAAAATAAAATAAAAACAAACAACTTGCACTTGGGATCACATTAGTAAAACCCAGTGATTTCAGATGGCTGCCATACAATCAAGCTTACACCCCAATGAATCAGAATGTATTAGCCAACTCAACTCCATGTAAACAATGACAGAATCCCAAAATGAATAGAATAAAAATCAATGCAGAAAATGCACCACAAATTGCAAAAAACAGTTTCAAATGATTGACGAACCTGTGCTATATGCTGTAAATTATTGAAGTCACCAAACAACAAGTAGACTAATATAACACTATGCAAGAATCTTGTGAGGGGCTGAAACACAAAACACAAAAACAATGGCGCTTTCCAGGCGCACACTCAGAAACTAGCCTGCAGCTAGTAATGCAAGGAATCCACCAAGACACCAACAGAAGTCATTTTAGCTGAAGTTTAACCATTCTTATCACAAAAATAATCTGTAAAGCAGTTTGCATCCAAAAAGACATTTGTTTCCACCGACAAAATGTACAAAATACAGTAAAAATAAAACTGTTGACTTGTGAAGGACACCAATCTTAAGTGCAATAGTAGGTTTGTCCAGTTGTAGGTAATGAACACAAGGCAGCCTTCAAGTTTTATAAATGTGAACGGAGGGCTCATCAGTCTGATTTAATTGCAACAATCTGCGACAGAAAAACAAACAGACTGAAAACCACTTTCATCATCTAATCATCATGACATGGATTTTGCACATTCTGCTGAGTCAAAATCTGATTCTGTGCCCAAGTCAGAGCTGTAGCCTGTCACACTTCAGTTAACTCAGTGGATCACTTTGGGGAAGTTTTCTGTCCTATGTCTGTAATGTCTTTGCACATTGGAATTATTTTGGGCTTGTTTTCAGGGGTGAGGTTGCTTGTTTGTCTCATGAGATATGGCAATACTGACTGTTTCTATGTTTCTCATTCACTTTTGAGCCATGGAAACTTAATGTGCACTCTCCCCCTGGTCACATTTGAAACCCGCACCTAAAGAAATCTCTGTCTTTCAAGAGTTCACCTTCAAATATAAAGAAGCATATTAAAGTAAGTGACTTTTTTCCCTCTCCGTAATCTATCTTATATAGAGCCGCGAAGTCCCAAAAGGCAGCATCTTTTCAATCTTGTGAAAATAACTTTTATGGACACAAATAATATCTTGAGCCCACAAGTTATATTTGTTGTATGCACAAGATACTGCAATGGATTCTTACAAGCCAAATTATTTAAATGCTACAGTGAGCCTAACAGAACATTCTCCTGCCTACCAGAATCAACATACAGCCACAACAACTAAGGAAAACAGAGGTATCTTATTAAGTGAATATTTTAGTTTTGTGTGCAATGGTGGATTTTAAGTAGTAATATATTTTGTCCTGGTAAATTATTTTATAATAACTGCACATCTTATTGTCTTCCACTGAATTATAAAGTGTGTGACTTTTATTTTATCTGAGTTGACCTTTTTATTAGTGTGGTATATAATAGAATAAATAACTCAGGAAGTCTCAAAAAGAGCTGAGGAATGACCCCGTATAATGTTCATGGATAATGTGCAAAATAACAGAGAAAAAATTATCAAAAACCAAAGCATTTGATAGTGAGCAGTGAAAACAAGGTGTTTTCATACGAAAAATGGTGGCAGGAAATAAGATTACAGGAAATTACATCAAAAGAGGGTTGATGGAAATTACGTCCTCATGGCAGGGTGGAAATGACGTCATTATGGCGGGACCCAGAAGTGACATCATCATGGCAGAGGCTGAAGTGACATCATCTCTGGAATATGGAACCAATGTTGTGGAATGGTGACCGGAAGTACTGAAGGTAAGTTATTATTTTTCTTCTTTAGTTCTGTTAATGGAGAGAAAGAGGCATTACATACAATCGACCCCTTGTCTTTTGTAACATCACTCACCTTGACGCTTGCTGGCTGCCTCCTAAGCGCACGTGTGTGACAGGTCGAAATTTAACATGTTATTAAAGAAAGAAATATCCCACAACAGGACAAATCAGTTATCAGGCAGGAGAAAAGCTATTCATTGTATCTTTTAATTACTCCTCGACAAAATGCCATGGAGGGAGTATTCATCAAAAGCACAGAAACAAAGGACAGAGGATCATTTTATAAACTATTGAATTTAAATACACTGTCAATCAATGCATACATTTACTCTTGTTGTTTTGTTGGTTTGTACCCAAACGACTTATATAAAATATAAGTCTATTATATTCTGGTTCTTCTTTATAACTTTGAGTTGAGCCACCATCTTTGAAATTTCTGTCCATTCCGGTTCATAGGATATCTGCTGATTTCTTAGTCATCCTTCAGTACATTTTATATATTACATCAACCTTTCTTCTGGTATATTCTTTATGTACTTGACCATCTCAGGATTTTTGTTATATTTCAGTGCACATTTTGTTGTTCACGTGACCTTTATCTGGTTTCCTGGTGTGCCTGAACAGGTTTCTGCCATTTATTAACCCTTTTTAAGATGAGTGTTAAGTTACCCTAACATTATTCTTCCACATTAGTTCTTTATGTGGCTCAGGCGAAAGCATTAAAATTTTAGTAGAACTGAATCATGCCCAGTGCATTCGTCAATAGAAAATTAACTCTCAGATTTTTAATTGCCATTTTATTATTTTGAACTGTTTTAGTGTAGTAATAATAATGCAGGTTGGTTTAATGCTTGTATGTATGAACATATACAGTATTATGAGATAACCAACTGGTATATCTCTGGTTATGTTGGAGAGATAATAATATGCCTTGAGTTTATTTATGGTTAATTCTATAGTTTATATGAGTGATGAAACAGGTGTAATTTAAAAATAAAATTGGGTTCTGAAATTGAGCAAAGGAAACCACAGCCTTCTTAAGAGAGTTCCTGATATAGATCAATAATTCTGAAAAAGTTGTTTTACTATTTAATGTAATATTTGACTTCCTAAAATCCATCTTTACTTCAATGACATATAATAAAACCAGTTTGTGTTGATTTTCACTCCTTTTATATCGTGTGTCTATTCAAATGACAAGGTTGTCAGCTCTACACTAAATTTTTTATTCTTATTTTTTGTATTTCATTGTATTGTTCCCCTGTGTTGGAGGAACTGCTTCTGGGTATGCCAAAATCGGAGGCACAATGTAAGTCATAGCCACACTCACTAATACCATACTTCAGGTCATCACTGTGACACCGACTACTGATTGAAAATGGAGTTGCATTTGCATGATTAATTATTCTGTAGGGCATTTCTGTAGCAAAAATATTGTGTGAGTGTTGTTTAAAAATACAATATATTTATTGTAATCTCTAAACAAAGCCTTGCACCATCTCATTATTATAAAATGTAACTATGAGTGAAACTGAAGTCTTTCTTTTAAAATCCAAGCTAAGCATTATGGCAGTATGCAAACCATCCCCTTATGAGGAGTAGCAAGTTTCCACAAAGTTGCTGTCCTCAAGTTCACATTTGGAAAAAACTCAGGAATTAGAGTGTTGGAGCTGTCCGGGCAATGTTTAGGTTATTTATTCTGTGACATTAAAATTTAAACTAAAACTGGTTTGCTTACCTTCTTGTATGTTTTACATTACTGCAATCCACTTCTTCACTTCACGCACTGCTCCTTGCTTCTTTCATCTAAATATAAGGTGACCATCCATCCACGTTTTCGGACAACTGTCCCCACTCAGAAACATGTCCCCGTCTTGTCCCTGGTTTCAGCTGGTTCACTTTTTTGAATGTGTCTCATCACCACGATAATTTGAACTCGGTGCGCATGCACGGTGTTTTGACGGAGGTCATGCTTTACCACATCCTGCAACTTTGGAAAGAAATCACGGATAAGCTTTCGCTTTGTACTCTGTAGTGTTTAGAGTCCCTACTCGTGATCTGTAGATTCTACGCTCCTCTAATACCAACCCCACCCCCGATGTCCCTGGCCCAAAAAATTCTGGTCACCTTATCTAAATATGGTGACAGCTTTCAAACCAGGGTTATGTGCTTGCTTGGCCGTGGCATGGCAAAGGAGCTAGGGTCAGGGTTGAAAGTAAAAGTTGCTTGTTTCCATAGAATACAATGAATTTTTATTATTTCAGCCTTCTTCTATTTTAATTTTTTTGTTTGTGTGGTGTAGTGCATTGGTTCCCAAACTTTTGGACGTCAAGTACCACCTGAGGTTAAGTGAGTTGAGTCGCGTACCACCCGCACCTTGTTGAAAGGGATGGAGAGCTGTAAGGGGGGGAGTTTGGGTCTAAATCACCCCAAAATCTGAATAAATTAAAGAATTGGAAGAAATTATGCATAAAATTAATGAAAAAATTTGTGCACGTACATAAATTGATAAATTCCGCCCCAAAACTAAATTCTGCCTTCAGCCTGTATGTGACGCAGTTACCGAAGATGAAATGGTATCGGCTTTGTGCTTAGATCTAGTGACTACGATACGATACAGCGGCAGTGCATGTATAACAACAAACGCGAGCGGTTTCTGTGAGGCAGAGTTACCGAAGACTAAATAGTGTCTGCGTTGTGCTTTCATCTAGTGACCAAAAGCTCAAACAACGAAGAAGTATAAGTTGACTTCCAGAAAATGGAATTATGGTAGCATTAAATGAACTAAATACTGAATCGAATAATAGGTTTTATTTATTCAGATGACAAAATTTCACACCACACTAAATTTGGGAATCCACTTATTATTGTATTTAAACAGTTTCATTGGTTTTTGCTCACAACAGGCTTGTCATAAAGAGTTTTGCACAGATAAATTAAATTTCAGGGGCTGCGATGCGTACCACCTGAAAAGGCTCCGCGTACCACCAGTGGTATGCGTACCACAGTTTGGGAACCGCTGGTGTAGTGGTTGAGGCTTTGTGGTTCAAACCTCACTGACACTGTGTGACAATTGGAAAACCAAAAAGAAATGTAACCAATTGTATCATAAAATGTTGTAAGTCACCTTGGATAAAGGCATCAGCCAAATAATTAAATATAAATCTAAAAAGCGTTTATGTGTAAGTGTGCCTAGTCACAGTTCCATGAGATGCACCTGCTTAGGGATTGAAGATTTCTAATTTAAAGTTTGGTTTATAAATTAGTTTATTATTATTTTTTTTACAACCTGGATAGGTACATACTGTACCTGTCTGACTGCTGTATTACCTAAATTTGTTTATTGTTGTTCAAAGATATATTTTAATTTTTGGAAGCTTTTGCATATCTACCAAATTTTTGCCATATTATTATTATTATTATTATTATTATTATTGCCACATGTGTGGATTTTGAACTGTGTCCTTAATAAAACAATATTTTTTAACATCTGTCTTTTGTGCCATGACATTTTCTGAGGTATCTTTGGTTCGGCTTGGTTATAAACTACTAGCAAGGTACTGGCTACAGCCAGTGGCCTTGTGAAGAGAATAAAGAGCAAACATGTAAGCAAACCAAAATTGTGCTTTATAGATATAGATATATCCAAAATTAACATCAAGCAAAATTTCAGTGTGGTCTGTGAGGGGTGAAGAGTTAGAGTTAAGGTTAGAGTTAGTCTAAAATATAATAATAAACAAGCACAAATCTAAGGAAGACTAAAAACAATTTCAAAAATATTAAACAAGAAGTGAAGAAGCCCTAATTAGCCAGAGGAAAAAAAACAAGTTTGTTAATAAATTGTTCACATCACCAAGATGATACTGATGATATGAGAAATAATGTCTTTTGGGGTGTTGAAGTTTTAAGCCTCCATTCTAAAATGGTGCAAATCAAAAACTATAAAATAAACTGCCATGTCACATCATCACTACCATAAAGAATGTCAATGCTATGGGGATACTGGCAGCCTTTTTAGGAATGATGTAAAGATTAATGGGAAATAATACAATGAAATAAATTTCACTGAAATACACTGAATAAAAACTTGTGCCTGTCCACCAGAAAACTTAAAATATGACAGTAATAGGTACAGTATTTCTATTTGACAATGTCTTAAAACACATTACCAGAGCAGCATTGCAGTGGCTTGAAATGAAGAAGACAGATGTCCTTAAGTGACTCACACAAAGTCAATGCCTTAAACCTGAAAAAAAAAAATAAATATATATATATATAAAAGCAGAAAATGTCTGTTTGAGTTTTCAACTTGCACGACACAACTAGACTCCTTTTGAAAAAAAAAAACAAAGTTTGCCCTGCAAAGGCTACACCCACAAGGCTTCTTCCCAAAACACTCGCCCCCAGTTTCTCCAGTTCATATGTTTTAAACCACTGCTTTGGTATTAGGGAGAGAGCAAAAGGTGCTGAATAAAAGACTTGACGCTGAGAGAAAATAATATTTAAAATTGCTGTTATCCATTCAGGACCTCAGTAGCACAAGATAGCTGAAGCTTAATGACTAATTTGCATATTGTAATGAGCACACCGACAGTGCACATAAACACACACACATACACAATCGCAGATACGGAGCTCCACATGTTTGAGACATGCCTCTGTCTGCTACAATATCTTTCACTATAAGACATAACAACAGCAAATACTTTAGATACGCATTTTATTCTATGCTGTGGCTATTTTGTCATGGCCTGTTGGTATTCCCAATTCGACAGTACCATTAAATTTCTTTAGTTGTTTGTTTAGATGTGAAGGTAGAAAGTGGATATTTTTCAGCATTCTCCTTGATTTTACTAGTGTCATTAGGCACATTTATTGATTTGAGTGTTTTGAGTATGAAATTTACATCTCCTGGGTCTCTTCATTATCAGCTCTCTTAATGGCCGTCCTTTAGACGGAGTGTGACATCCTATTTACATCAAATGAATATTTCGCAATTCATATTTTCACAAGTATTGATGCCAATTACTGTATTTCTGCACTATACTGTCGGTATAACTCTGAATGACAGAGAGTAACATATCGTTCGTGTTTACCATTCATCGATTGATTCCGTCAAATGGCAATGTATAATCTGATGCTACAGGAAGGTTTTGTCCATTAATTCAAGTTTATTGTTTATTTTTAGAACAGGTTGTTTATTTTTAAAGCATGTAATGTGCTCTCAGCACACACAACACACATTCTTATGTCTAACAGGGTATTTTTAGGAGACTTTTCGACTGTAGATGGTCCATTTTAAACCGAAGATTGCTGTCTGTTGGACCAGGTTAACGAGAGCACCTCTGATCTATGCAGTTTAAAATCACCGGGCCTACTTTGAGTGCTGCCTTCATGAGGCGTTGGATTGGTTTAGAAATGTGACACTCAGTGAGGCATCTAACTGTCCCCATCCAGTTTTAAGCAAAATTCACTCATGGTTTTCTCCAGACGTTTGTATTATTTGTCTGGTTGTTCTTGGTAAAGCTTAAACACACGTTTATCTGCACTGGATCAGGGAAATATTTTATATGTTGGAATTCCTGCTATGTTTTTTTGAATATAACAGTCAAAAATAGTTGCTACACTTGCATTTGAATAGGGACAGGTAAGGAGTAGCTACCTTGCAACATATGCATGGAAATTGGGTTTATGATTATGTCAACATAGGTGTAAACCTAGCTGTTAGCAGGTTTTCAAATACTGAAAATTGAAAAGACATATACCTTAGTAACAAAGTATATATTTCATTTTTTAAAATGTTTCTTTAATTTGGCATTCATTCAGTCTTCATTACTTAACTCTGGTTGATCCTGTCCATGTTATAGGTTTTTCATGTATATTGAAAATCTTTACTTGCCAATGGATCTGTCCATGTTCATAAGTCTTACCAGTGGAAGTACAGAACTAATAAAATCAATTCTGGAGAGTAAAGTCATATTTATAAAAGCCTATCTGGTTTGGAAGAAAGGATCCTGCAGAAATGGAAGCTAAAGGAAGCTTTAAGTTTCTGAACCATAACACAGTTGTCCAACATCAGGTTTCTGAAAGAACCTGACAAAGGAATGAAAGAAGGAAACTAAGAAAGACAAAAGGAAGGGTTCAATCTGAAAAGGGCAAATTCAGAGCAGTTAATTTTATACACAGACATGATTTCATTAGCAGGTTAAGAACATGGGAAGGATCAGTAGGGACATTGCCAATGTAAAGTTGAGTGTCATTAGTATCTGTTGCTGGTTCAAAACATATCAAGCACTCAATGGCAAAATAGACAAAACAAAGAATAGCCCTTGGGGCTAAGTGCTTTTGATGGCTCTTCTTTACTGGATCTAATTTTGGAAGAGCTCCATCTGGTGGTTTAGTTGGTCCAATATGAGACACCATCTTCCAGAAGCACCTTCTGGGCACAGTAAAGGAAAAAGGAGCTGATATATTTAGCGACAGCATCTCCTTTCTTACCTGGGTGGTATTATATACCTTGGATAAGCCCAGAAGGTGACCCTCTAACGTGCAGATAAACAAATATTACTTTATTTATCCAAAGAGATAAATTTAGCATATGACCACACATTACACTGATAAGGTGAGGAATCTACTTACAGGACCCAAACAACACAGAAAACTACTTTAAAAAAATGATACATTTGAGAACAACTGAAAAGTCACCAGAACATTTCAAGATAACCATTCACTAAAGTCTTGATACAAATAAATTGTTTCCCATCTACGTAGAGGTCTTTAATCTTATATGACACACATAACACATAATTAATACATTACATTAACAATGCTGGAGACTGTAAGTCATTATCTCGCACACTGTACAGCCTATGCACACTCCCTGCGGTGGGCTGGAATGAAGGAAGCCAATATAAGCGGCCAAAGCTGATGGAGGAAGGCCAGCAAATCATTTCCTTTCCGGCCAGCCCTAAAGGTAAACAGGGACAGATTTTTACAGTGGGTTTAAATGCAATATAGGAGAAGTTTGTTGTAAAATTTAGAATCAGTCAGAATATAGGAAAATTCAACAGTGGATAAAAAAAGAGTAAAAAAAATGCTGCAAAAAATCTGTGTAAAGTGTACAGCACAAATAATTTGTGTTAATCTTGGGGTTTATTAGAAATAGTAAATATGAACTATAATATACAGACAGTGAAAGATGAAATACTCTATATTAATATTTGCGTTTTTCTTAGGTTTTCATGTATGAAGAAGTTCGATTATCTCCCAGCAGTTACAAGGACTATTAAGAAGGTAGTCAGTGATTTGGAAATTGTAGAGAGAGTTCTGCTTGGATTGAAAAGGAAGAAATCCAACAAACAGCTGGGACCAGATAACATTTATCCTTGAGTGCTTACAGATGTTAGAGAGTACACACAGTAATGCTTGACATGTATTTTTCAAAAAATCACGGTACACTGAGGATATTACTGCAGACTAGAAGCTTGAAAATGTTGCACCATTATCTAAAAAAGGGGATTTGACTGATCCTAGTAACTAGTCCACTAGGCTTAACATGCATCACAGGGAAATTAATAGAAGCAATTATTAAAGAAATGATCAAGCAAGACATGTCTAGAACAGGATTATTAGTGAATAGTCAACATGGGTTTAGATGGGTAACATGTTTCACTAATTTGATGAAACTGTATAAGAAAGCATCAATAGTTTTTGATCATATAGGTGAATATGCTGCTATTGATATTAGTCTTGATTTTCAGAGGTCTTTTAATAAGAACCCATATGAGAGATTTGTGATCTGACTAAAAGAAGGGATAGTTCACTTTATAGTTCTCTGATGGTTTCGATATTGGCTTAAATACAGGAAGCAAGGGGCTATGAAGTGAGGAACATAATTGAATTGGAAATGGTGTCCCCACAAGGATTAGTGTTATGGCCACTGCTCTTTATATATATATATATATATATATATATATATATATATATATATATATATATATATATATATACAGTGCTGTGAAAAGCTATTTGCCCCCTTCCTGATTTCTTATTCTTTTGCATGTTTGTCACACAAAATGTTTCTCATCATGAAACACATTTAACCATTAGTCAAATATAACAAAGTAAACACAAAATGCAGTTTTTAAATGATGTTTGTTATTATTTAGGGAGAAAAAAAAATCCAAACCTACATGGCCCTGTGTGAAAAAGTAATTGCCCCTTGTTAAAAAATAACCTAACTGTGTTGTATCACACCTGAGTTGAATTTCCGTAGCCACCCCAGGCCTGATTACTGCCACACCTGTTTCAATCAAGAAATCACTTAAATAGGAGCTGCCTGACACAGAGAAGTAGACCAAAAGCACCTCAAAAGCTAGACATCATGCCAAGATCCAAAGAAATTCAGGAACAAATGAGAACAGAAGTAATTGAGATCTATCAGTCTGGTAAAGGTTATAAAGCCATTTCTAAAGCTTTGGGACTCCAGCGAACCACAGTGAGAGCCATTATCCACAAATGGCAAAAACATGGAACAGTGGTGAACCTTCCCAGGAGTGGCCAGCCGACCAAAATTACCCCAAGAGCGCAGAGACGACTCATCCGAGAGGTCACAAAAGACCCCAGGACAACGTCTAAAGAACTGCAGGCCTCACTTGCCTCAATTAAGGTCAGTGTTCACGACTCCACCATAAGGAAGAGACTGGGCAAAAACGGCCTGCATGGCAGATTTCCAAGACGCAAAACCACTGTTAAGCAAAAAGAACATTAGGGCTCGTCTCAATTTTGCTAAGAAACATCTCAATGATTGCCAAGACTTTTGGGGAAAATACCTTGTGGACTGATGAGACAAAAGTTGAACTTTTTGGAAGGCAAATGTCCCGTTACATCTGGTGTAAAAGGAACACAGCATTTCAGAAAAAGAACATCATACCAACAGTAAAATATGGTGGTGGTAATGTGATGGTCTGGGGTTGTTTGGCTGCTTCAGGACCTGGAATTCTACTGTCTACCAAAAAATCCTGAAGGAGAATGTCCGGCCATTTGTTCGTCAACTCAAGCTGAAGTGATCTTGGGTGCTGCAACAGGACAATGACCCAAAACACACCAGCAAATCCACCTCTGAATGGCTGAAGAAAAACAAAATGAAGACTTTGGAGTGGCCTAGTCAAAGTCCTGACCTGAATCCAATTGAGATGCTATTGCATGACCTTAAAAAGGCGGTTCATGCTAGAAAACCCTCAAATAAAGCTGAATTACAACAATTCTGCAAAGACGAGTGGGCCAAAATTCCTCCAGAGTGCTGTAAAAGACTCATTGCAAGTTATCGCAAACGCTTGATTGCAGTTATTGCTGCTAAGGGTGGCCCAACCAGTTATTAGGTTCAGGGGGCAATTACTTTTTCACACAGGGCCATGTAGGTTTGGATTTTTTCTCCCTAAATAATAAAAACCATCATTTAAAAACTGCATTTTGTGTTTACTTGTGTTATATTTGACTAATGGTTAAATGTGTTTGATGATCAGAAACATTTTGTGTGACAAACATGCAAAAGAATAAGAAATCAGGAAGGGAGCAAATAGTTTTTCACACCATTGTATATATATTGTGAGCTGGAGGGCTGATCGCACCCCAAATAGAGACAAACGCCCCTGGGAAAACCACAAACCCTGAAACACTGACTACCCTCACATTGCTCCTTATCCTTGCACTATAACGCGTAATACAAGCCTCGCGCGGTACTCCGACCACTTATAAGCCTTGCGCAGCACCTGTCAGTTTTGGAATTGATTGTTTGCTTTTATCTCTCTCTGCTCCTAGCGGAACTGTCATCTCTGACTTGTCATGGAGCACGTTTAAGCTCATGTGTTTGCGGTGTTTGAATAAAACTCCTTCTTGTTTCTACGACCTCCTGTGTCTCTGTGCAAATCTGTGACCCAAGCATGACAATATATATACAGTATATATATATATATATATATATATATATATAAAGATGCCCAGACACTGAGACAGCCAGATGTTGAAAACACACACTTTTAATTCCTTCTGCACCTGCTCACACAATACTGTCAGTGCACCAACCCGCAATAATAGCTCATAGTCCTTTTCTTCTCTTTTTATTGCCGCCTCTACTCCACTCCTCATAAGCTCTGTCCTCTTCCACCCAACTCTGGCTCCTTAAATGGAGTGAGGCAACCTCTTTTATATTTCACCCGGATGTGCTCCATGTGCTTCTTGATGATCTGCCGTCAGCACTTCCTGGTATGGCAGAAGTTCTGCCTTCCAGAGCTCTCTAATTATCCAGGCACCCCCTGGCAGTGACCACAGGCCCCAACAGGAATGAGCTTCCAGGCTCTGTTCCCGTGGTCCCCACACAGACCAGGGTGGCTGCCCTCTCGTGGCCCGAAGCAGGTATTGTTTGCAGCAGTGCCACAAGTTTGGAGCATGGAAGCTCAACCCTGCTAGGGCCCAAGGCCACCACCAGGGGGTGCCTGGAGAATTTTTGAGCCCTTAGTTATAGTACTTCTGCCACACTCGAACGTGTTGCCACAAGAAGATCATCAAGCACTTGGAGCATTGCCCATTAAAGGAAACCAGCTGGCGCTACTCCAGAAGTCAGAGTTGGGAGCTGGAGGACGAATCTTTCTAGGAGGAGTGGAGGTAGACAGAGGATAAGATGAACCGTAGAGAGAGAAAGGAAGAAGAAGAGGAGTGTGCTTTGTGTACTGTGTTTATGCTGGGAACTATGCTGTGAAGCTGGGAAAAAGGGAAATCATTTCAATCAATCAACTTGTGTCCACGTCTGTCTGTGTCGGGGTTTGAGTGACAAGAAATGCTGAAGCCATGCTAAATGAAAAAAAAAATTAAAAGAAAAGGAAAAGGCTTGCTGAAACACTGAACCCCAATGGGGAAGAAAAAGGCCAGACACAGCCCAAAGACAGAAGACGAGTGGATTGGCTTGCTGGGAGAAGAGGCAACTCGAAAGAAGCAAGCTCCGGGAAACAAAATCCGATAGGTTGGTGCCGGACCCATGGACAGTTTGCCCTGGGAATGTTATAGGTCTGTTCCATGTGCCTACCACTTAGATGGAGGCTGAGTGGATCCATGGGTCATTGAAAGGAAGGACTCAGAGGAGTCAACTGATGAAGACTGGGAACCCCTGCTCGCTGAAGACACCAGCTGGAGGAGGAGCACCTGGAGTCTTACCTCACCAATGGAGCTTATCAAACCGAGGGGACTGTAGAGGGCGCAACAGCTCCCCGAACGCAACACAGACAGGCTCAGACACCAACATGAAAGCACTAGAGAGTTTTTATTAATGAGAAGCTCTAAAGTAAGTGTCTCCCCACCGCAACCACAAGTATAAACAGAATAAGCAAAGCCCACAGCAATACTTTATCTTCTTGCCTTTCTCTCTCTCTCACTGCCTCCTTCACTCCTACATGCAAGCACTGTCCTCCTCCTCCCGACTCTGGCTCCCAGAACTGAGGCAGTTCCAAAAGAACTTCCGGGTGAGGCTTGACCTGCATGAAGTAGGCTCTCCAGTCCCTGCAGCACCCCCTGGTGGCATCCACATAACAACAGGGCTGAGTCGACAGAATTCAAGTCACATGATGCCCTGTGGGAATCAGTGGTATCTCTGTAACCCGGGGTGCTGCCATCTAATGTTCTGGAGGAGACAATGTCCTGTGCATGCTGTCTCCCCCTGTCCTGTCATTTTGAGGGCATCACACCTAGGTAAGGAAGCTGGCTGTCCCTCAAAATTTATATATATAAAACTAATCTTGATAAGAACATAAATTACATGCTAATTAATTTTACAAATGATACCCAAAGTAGGTAAAAAAGTAGATAATATGGAATCAGTGAATTTATTACAGTAGGACCTGGACAGAATTCAGACTTAGACTAAATGTCCATGTATACGTATTACACACCAGAATTAAAAATCTTAGATTTCAGCATGCAATTGAAGGTTGCAAATCTGAAAGTTCACTTTATGAAAAGGATCTAGTAGTTGTAGTGGACTTTTCAATTTCTTAATGTAGACAATGTACAGAAGTCTTTAAGGAAGCTAATGTCAGTTAAATAGACCAATGTGTGGAGAACAAGTCAAGAGAGGTAATGCTCACTCATTAGAGAGGCCTCATCTGGAGTATGTGTGTGGTTTTAGTATCCAAAAAAAAAACAGCAGTGCTAGAGAATGTCCAAAGAAGAGCAAATAGGCTGATTCCAAGACATGGCAAGGTATAAGGAAAAGCTGAAGGAGCTGAACCTTTTCACTTTTAGAAAATGGAGATTTAGAGCAGACACAATGTAAGTTTTTTTAATTATTTTGGGAATTAATATGGTGCATAACTGATTTTTTTAAAATAAGTTAATCAACAAAAGCACAGGAAGACAGATGGAAATGTGTTAAGGGCAAATTTCACACAAATGTTAAAAGTTTTTTTTTGCACACAACAAGGTATACAGTAATCCCTCGCTATATCGCGCTTCGACTTTCGAGGCTTCACTCTGTAGCGGTGCCACATAGTTAGTGTTTAAATGTCAGTTCTGTGTGTGTCTCGTTTCATTGTCCCATTGACTGTGTGTATGTGTAGCAGTTAATGTTGTCCCCGTAAAGGAGGATGGATGATGGGAGGAGTTCACAACCACTAATCTGGAAAGCACCTGTGTATCAATCAATCAATTACTGCCGTCACGGACTATTTAAGGAGAAGAAGAGGAGATGAAAGGGGAAAACTAGCACGAGAGAGAGAGAGAGAAAGAGGAGAACCAATATCGCATTCACGACTACAACTTACTTGCCGATTCATTTTCATTGCGCTTTGATCCAGTTTGTTTTTCATTCATCCGGACTGCCTTTCAACTTGCTTGCCGCTGAAGACCCCGGGGTCAAATCATCATTCGCCACACGCCGAGGAATCACGGTGAGGTTGTTCCAAACGCCGGGAAATACAAACACTACAATTGCCGCTAATCAGTACCCGTATTTAAGACATTTATTCACGTATCGGACTCAAGTTCACAATCATTCTGTTTGCTAGTCATTTGTCGTTGGTGTGGTGTGTGTTATATGTTACGTGGACAAGGGAGGGGATTTGTATGTGTATTTTTAGTATTGCTTTGGGTTTGTTGGGGTGGAGGAATATTTGGGTGTGCATTTGTCTTGTGGCGTGTCTTGTCTCATTTAATACATTTATTCCTGTTTAATTTTACATTCTGCCTATTGTGTCTTTGCATTTCAAACCGTCGATTGTGGGGAAAGTTTATTTGTGTAGGAGTACAGCTTGACAGGAAAGGCTTCTCAGTAAATTATCCAGGCCACAGGTCTTGGAGGTGTAGCTGCCGGCTGGGAATAAGGGGTCGGCCGTTACAACTCTATCGTAGATTTTATATGTAAGCATAACTAAATATATAACGTAGATTTTTCACTGCTTCGTGGGTTCTGCGAACAATGGGTCTTTTTACTTCCTGTACATGCTTCCTCAGTTGGTTTGCCCAGTTGATTTCATACAAGGGACACTATTGGTGGATGGCTGAGAAGCTAACCAATCAGAGCACGCAGTTAAGTTCCTGTGTGCTGAATGCAGTGTTAACCAGGAAGTCTCGTCTTGCTAATTCAGCATCAACGTGTTTCGCTGTGTAAAGAATTAACTTTTGTGCTCTTTTGTGTTTATCTTTGTGCATAGTCAAGCCCTTCATTAAGGCTCCAAAATGATCTGCTTCTGCTACTGCTTCAGGGTCTGTGCCCAAGTGCCAACAGAAGATGTTGACGATTGCCGAAAAGGTAAACGTTTTGGATTTGTTGAAGGAAGGGAAAAGCTACACCGCTGTAGGACGCCATTACAGCATCAATGAGGCTACGATTCTTTTTTTTAAAAAGTAGGAAAGGAATATAAGATCTAGGGCCGCAATGTCCTTTGAACCAGGGTGTAAAACGAGTTGTAAGTGGATGTAATAAGGCAGTAGTCTGGATGGAATCTGCTTTAGGGATTTGGATTGAAGAAGAATAACAGCGGTGCTACACAGTTTCCTGAAGTGGCTCTGTTAGAAGAGCTGTAACGCTCTCCTTTGTTGTGCAGTAAAATTAAACTCATCGTTATCGGACAAGTCATTAATTTTCTACTTATAGTACTTAGTACATGTACGCACATTTAGTGTCACTGTACACACATTTACTGTATACAATTTTTCTTGCATTGTACATATTTATTGCTGGTGGCCTGTCTATCGTAATGGCTGTAAAATATGTGATATTGGAGACACTCAATATCTTTAAAATAATATTTAGATTTTACTGTATATAAACGGTGTGTTTACATAAATAATTTCAATGAATCTTACCTAATATCTAAGAGAATACAAAGGGATTATGCTGTATAACTGTGCAGGGAATATTTATAAACAGTGTGGGAGAGTTTATAAGGGCTTAAAATATATAAAAATAACCATACAAACATATGGTTTCTACTTCGTGGATTTTCACCTATCGCGGGGGGGTCTGGAACGCAACCCCCGCGACCGAGGAGGGATTACTGTAGATGTGGTGTTGTAGACAGTCTAAATTAAGTAAGCTTCTTCATGCAAGTCGGTGATATTTTGGTGAATGGGATTGACATGCTTTGTTGGGCTGAATGGCCTGATCTTTTCTAAATTGTTTTAATATAATCTTTTATGAATAGCAGCATTTCCAATTACAGTATGTTAACAAATATATGCATATAGCTGCAACTTTTCAACCAGTAGGGAGGATGTAGCGGATGCAGTTTAAATTTCCAAAATACCATTACCAGCTTTTATCCTAGAATAGCTAGTTTAACTATTCATCAGGAATTAAACTTCTTACATCTTCATCAGTATTTATAATTACTTTTTGTGAGATTTAAATAATATGGTGCGTGTTTTGAAGCTTCAATTGAGAAAGGCAACTATTTAAGTTTTGTAAGATTCCTTCCTTTCTCATGTCACACATTCTGCTTTAGGTCCTTAAATATTACATTCATCTTTGAAACTTTTATTTATTTTCTTGCTTCCTTGAAATAGCAATGGCATTCTTCCTCATTCTGATGAACTGGCTCTTTCACTGGGGATGCATTGGGCTGTAGTTAAATAATACATTTTATTTATTGTGGACTGTGCCCGGCAGTTTATCCTGGCCAAGTCCCCCAAGACGCCAGATGGAGCCCTCCCTGCAGTATGGAGGTGTCCATAGAACAGCAGGGAGTCATGGACTATGTAGTTTTTATCCTCAGCCCTGCTGGATACCACAGGGGCCGCAAGAGGGAGCTGCAGGGAGGACCAAAGACTTATTTGTACACTATGACCCGGAAGTTTGTCATAGGAAGAGCGACGGACTTCCGGGATGAAGAAAAGTACTTTTTACCTGACCCGGAAGTGTTACAAGATCACATGGACTGGGGACTGGAAACACTTCCAGGTCAGGGAATATAAAAGGACTGAGGGAACTCCCAGACAATGAGCTGAGCTGGGTGGTAGGAGGGCAACGCGTCTGGGAGTGGAGGATTGTGATTATTGATTAGTTATTGAGTATTGATTTATGAATAGTGTGGAGTGGAGGGTGCTTAGTGCACGTAATTATTATAATAAAAAGAATTATTGTGGCACTTTTACCAGGTGTTTGGCGTGGTACCTGAGGGTTCAAGGAAGCACTACTTCCCCCTACTGCGACATTATATAGCGCCTTTCCCATGCTCAAGGCACTTACAGAATATAAGAAAGAACAGCAGGGTATACAGTATATAGCATTGTACAAACCAAATAAATAAATAAAGAAGATTCCGACAGTGAATTCAGAGAAAAAAAAACAGACAACATAATTGATGGTCTTGCACACACACACATACAGGTTACATGAGCATCTTGACAGAGAGGTAAACTGAGAGAAAGGTAATAAAGCCTTCTTGAACAGATGAGTTTTGAGTTGTTTTTTAAAAGAATTCATGGAGTCAGCTGACCTGATTAATTTGGTAGGTCATTCCAGAGTCTGGGTGCTATACAGCTGAAGGCCCTGTCACCCATGGAGTGTAGATTAGTGTGGGGCACAACAAGATTGCCAGAATCAGAGGACCTTAGTGGGCAGACAGGCACATAGTGATGGAGAAGGTCACTGATGTAGTTTGACGCGAGGTTATTTAAGGCTTTGTAGGTTATTAGTAGGATTTTATATTCGATTCTGTAAGACACAGGGAGCCAGTGAAGACGGAGCAGGATGGGTGTGATGTGCTCGCTGCTGCTGGTTCAAGTAAGGACTCTTACAGCTGAGTTTTCAATAAGCTGGAGCTGTGATATAAGATTAGAAGGGGCACCTGCCAGCAGCGAGTTACAATAATCGATGCGGGATGTGATAAAAGAATGGACAAGTTTCTCAGCATTAGAAAAGGAGAGGAAGGAGCGAACATGGGATATGTTACGGAGGTGAAAGTAAGAAAGTTTCTTAATGTGATTTATGTGAGCAGAATAAGAAAGGGAGGATTCAAAAATGACACCAAGATTCTTTGCAGTAGAGGCAGGTCTGATGAGATCACCGCCAAGATTGACTGGGAAGGAGCTCATTTTATTAAGTTGCATTTTAGTCCCAATTTGCAGGAGTTCAGTTTTTTGCAATTTAATTTTAAAGAGTTCTGCTCCATCAATGTTTTAATTTCACTAAGGCAGGTTGTGAGCTGAGAAAGCTCTGATGAAGTTCCACTTTTAACATTGAAGTAGAGTTGAGTATCATCTGCATAAAATGATAACCCAGTCCATAGCTACAAATAATATGGCCAAGGGGAAGCATATAAATACAGAAGAGAAGAGGGCCGAGGACAGAGCCCTGAGGAACTCCTTGTGTGACTGGCGCTGAGCTGGATCTGCTGTTGCCAAGACTAACAAACTCTTGCCTATCAGTCAGATAGGACTTGAACCACTGGAGGGCAGTGCCAGAGATACCCAGCATGTTCTCCATTCTGGACAGTAGAATGTCATGTCTGACAGTGTCAAATGCTGCACTGAGGTCTAATAGAATTAATATGCTGGTTTGTCCAGAGTCTGCTGCCATAAGCAAATCATTGGTTATCCGTAGCAGAGCAGTTCCACAGCTGTGCCGCGCCCTGAAACCAGACTGAAAGGGTTCCATCAAGTTATTAGTGGTTAAGTAATTGGTGAGCTGGGAGGCTACAACACGCTCAAGAGCTTTTGACAGGAAAGGTAAGTGGGAAATAGGCGGAAATTGTTAAGATTATCAGCATCAAGACCAGACTTTTTTAACATTGGGGTTACAGAAGTGATTTTAAAAATTAGCGTCACAGAGCCAGTGTCAAGGGATGAGTTTATTATTGTTGTAACAGTCAGGATTATGGCCTGAGGGCAGAATTTAAGTAGTGTGCTGGGGATGGGGTCCAGTACACAAGTAGTCAGCATCATCTTACAAAGCAGGTTATTAACAAAAGCAGATGTGACTGGTGAGAACTTAGAGAAGGAGCTGGATGGAGTGGGAAAACAGTTATGTTAGCCGAATTATTTAGATCTTTAATTTTGTTATGGAAAAAGTGGAGGAATTTCTCACAGACTTCATTAGAAGAGGTAATTGGGCCAGATGCGGGTTCGAGTAGTTTCTTAACTACAGAGAACAAAACCCTTGGGTTATCATGGCCACTTTCTATTATTCTGCCATAGTGGGTGTTCTTAGCAGCAGTTAGTGCTTCTCTGTAAGCTCTTTGGTGGTCAAAGAAAGCCTGGATGTTCACGGTGAGGCCAGACTTACATGATATTCTCTCAAGGCGTCGGCCAGCTGCTTTCATAGATTGCAATTCTGAATTATACCAGGGAGCTGAACGTTTAAAGGAAACCTCCTTATGTTTTAAAGGAGCTGTTTTATCTAATGCTGAATGAAGGGCTGAGTTATAGTGGTCAACAAGAATAAGTAGTGTTGACGGAATAGGTTAAGACAGTAAAAGATCAGAAATGGATCCAGAAAGTATAGAGGGACAGATATTTTTAAGGTTTCCATACAGAACCTCACAGCTCTAGTTAAGAAAAGATGTTACCTATTTAGTATGGTCAGTCTTTGGCTCCAGCAGTGTTCACATGCGGTCACTTATTAACAGCTTAAAAGCTCACTCAGTTTGGATTTTTTTCTTTAAATCTTCTTCACTATGCATATTTATTATACATACTGTATATGTACTAAAACTGTTTGCAGCTAGAAATGGTCCAATTCTTTTCTCCATATGTCATTGATCATTTACTTGTACAGTCAAGTCTATAAACAAGATTTATTTCAATGAGTCTGAAATTCATTTAAGTGAAGGTAAAGAAGGTGCAGAAAAAGACTTTGCAGAATGTTTGATGCTTATCATCTAAATCTGCACAACATATTAGAGACTACTTACATTTTAAGTTAGAGCGCTGACTGTAATGCAGCAAATAATGGCCCTCGTTTTGGAAATGACTTTTTACTCCAGTTTGAATGTTAACAGAGTGCATAGTCATTTTAAGACACATTACGGAATTCTTCTTTGTGATCTTAATCATACATCAAGACCAAATTCCATTATTGCTTATGAAATAGCAAACGCACATTTCTAACAGCTGGAAGGTAATTCACACTCAGTTTCTGTACTGTTACCATATTACTGTGTGATTAAAGTTCATATTCTAAATAAACAACCTTACATCATTAGTACACTTTTAATACAGAACACCAATGAACAACTGATACTATCTGTTTGTAATTCATTGGCAATTGGAATCAACAATAATAAATTAGACCTGACCACTTAAAAGTTTGTTTTGTCAGACCAAGTGTTGTTTCAGGAACAATGCTGAAAGTAATGATTCAGAAGCACTGCTAGATAATCAACGTAAGCTGATTGACTGTTCTAATTGTTTTGTGTTTCCACAACTTACCAGAGCAAAGAAAGGCTTATCTATCTAGATAGATATTCACGACTCAGTCAGTCATTATCCAACCCACTATATCCTAAAACAGGGGTCTGCTGGAGACAATCCCAGGGCACAAGGTAGGAACAAATCCTGGGCAGGGTGCCAGCCCACCGCAGGACTCATGCACGCACACACCCACACACCAAGCACAATTTAGGATTGCCAATTCACCTAACCTGCATGTCTTTTGACTGTGGGAGGAAACTTGACCACCCGGAGAAAACCCATACAGACACGGGAAGTACATGCAAACTCCAGGATCCAGGAAGTGAACCCAGGTCTCCTTATTGTGAGGCAGCGGCGCTACCACTGCGCCACCACCAGATTTGTGCTACTGCATCACTTAAAACGTAATAATTTGCAGGATAGATAAACTTACATCTAAAAAATTTTTTTAATTATTTTGGTGATATTCTTGAATGGAATGGTAGCCAAATTCACAAAAAAAGCTTAATGCAAGAGCAAACAGTAAGCTTCTGTTTACAAGCTCAGATTGTTTTAGCTTTGAAAACTAAATCTGCAAGTCACTTTCAGAGGCTGTAATGCTCAATGGGAAGTAAATAATGGCCATAGATGGGAAAACTGGGTGTTGTTATTGAATTTAAACCTTCCAAAATTTTATAATGAGGTGTTACGGCAACATAAAACCTGATAACAAAATCTAATTAAGCAAGCAAATCTTAATGGGCTGCGGTGGGCTGGCGCCCTTCCCAGGGTTTTTTTTCCTGCCTTGCGCCCTGTATTGACTGGGATTGGCTCCAGCAGACCCCTTTGACCCTGTAGTTAGGATATTGCGGGTTAGATAGTGGATGGATGGAATTTTAATGGAATATAATAAAGGAAAATCAGTATCCCTAATTTGCTTATTACTGTCCAGTTACGTATATGAGTGCAAATGCTACCGGTTCCCTGCTGGGGACTACATCATTATGAAAATTAGTGCAGTACAGTTCAATACTTTGCTATTGACACACATCAATGTATGCAAAGCCAGTTCTTCCAAGACCAAGTTTGTGTGGTATGCTTGGAAACCCCGACACAGACAAGCTGAGACACAAGTTCACAACAGCACACATTTTATTAAAGTGGGGAAGCATCTTTTTCTTGCTCCCCACTTCACAACACAGTACACAAAGCACCAACTAATTTATCACAGTCCTTTCTTCCTTCTCTCTTTCTCTCTCTTCCTCTGTCACCTCAACTTCTCCTCGCAAGCTTTGTCCACCTCAACCCAACTCTGGCTCTCTGTCTGGTGGTGAGGCGGCTCCTTTTATAGTGCATTCAGACATGCTCATGGTCTTTCTTGTCCTTCTTCTGGCTGCATTTCTGGGTGTGGTGGAAGTGGTTCCTCTAAGGACTCAGCTGCACCTGCAACACCTCCTGGTGGCACCCACAGAGTCCAAAAGGTCTGCTTCAAACTACAACTACCAGCATGCCCTGCAGGTTCCATGGTGCTGTAGCAACACAGGGGAGCTGCCCTCTAACGTCTCGAGGAAGATAATGTCCTAAATATGGTCTCTCTCTCAGTCCTTCCACCCAGCTAGCGTCCCAGCCGAGTAGTGGCCCTGGCCGTCTGTCACAACGGAAAGGAATGCCAAAGAGATGGGGTCATTAGAATACATCCTATGGACCTGTATAAGGGCGCTGTGAGTGTGACAATATTGATACAAAATGTAGTACTCTTGAAAAATACATGTTTGGAACAGGAAAAGAATTAACTGTATAGAAAGAAAAGAGAGGAAATTAGTAAATATAGTAAAAAGGTGCATTATGATGGACATCAATGGAACAGGGAATATAAAGAAAGTAATTTGCTGTCAATAACTGGTATGTACATCTATGATCGAAGGATCATGAATTCTTAGAAAGAAGACATTATGAAAGGACTTTACATTAATGGGGGTCATGGTCAGGGAAAAGGAAGGATTTTTGGAATGGGCTGTAGAAAACACCACCAACAGTAGCAACAAAAAGGACACACATCAAAGGAAGAACAAAGATAATAAAAGGACAAAGAATTGCATATAATAATGAAAGCACAGTCTGGTGGTGATAAGGATGAGTTATCAGTGAACCTAAAATTAGATTGGAGATTCTGCCAGATTCAGTGGAAAAGTTGGCAAACTTAAATAAACTGGAGTGGAATGGTAAGGGAATGGATTTTAGACAATAAAAAAAGCAGTGCTTGATAATAATTTTCCCATTTAATTGTCTCAAAGTTCAGCTGAGAAAATGCCATGCCATTGCTATACTATTAGTTAAAAAGCAAAGCCAACAACATAATTTACGTAGAATTTCAAAAAGCCTTTGACTTGGTCCCACACCGAAGGTTAATTTTGAAAGTAAAAGCTGCTGACATCAGAGGTGACCTAAAAACCTGGAATTGAAGTTGGTTAATCGACAGGAGATAAAAAGTACAGATAAGAGGAGAATGCTCCACGGGGAGTGAGGTTATCAGTGGACTGTCCTTAGACCACTACTTATTCTAAGTTATATTAATAATATAGATTCTGGTGTAGTTAGTAAAACTGGGAAATTCACAGATGACTCAAAATTGGATAGAGAGCATTTACTAAGAAGGCAGCAAAAATAATTCAAAAACACTTGGACAACCTTCACAATTGGGCGAAAATTTTGAAAATGCAGGTTAATGTAGAAAAGTGCTACACGTAGGGAAAAGCAACATCAATTATAAACAGAAGATGGGAGACACTGTTCTACATAAAGCAATCTTCTGAAAGAGTTTAGGAATTTATTTTGGCACAATATTCTCATCATTTAAACAATGTGCAGAAGCAATTAAGAGGGCAAATAAAATGTAAGGTTACATAATAAGAACGAATATACAGGGAGTGCAGAATTATTAGGCAAGTTGTATTTTTGAGGATTCATTTTAATATGGAACAAACACAGTGCTATCAGTCAATCCAAAATGTTAATAAACCTGAAACCTGAATGTTTCACACGGAAATGTGAGTATGAACATCATCAGGGGAATACATATGTGCGCACAATTATTAGGCAACTATTAGTGTGCAGATTTATTATGCAACTAAAGGAAAAATGAAAATTTTCCCATCTCACTTGTTTATTTTCATCTGTTATAGTGAGAATAATAAACAAACACCTCAAAATTTACAAATAAACATCTCTGACATTAAAAAAAAATAAATCAATCAATCAATGACCAATATAGCCACCCTTCATTCCAATAACAGTCATAAGCCTTTCCATTCATGGAGTCTGTCAGTTTCTTGATCTGTTGACGATCAGCTTTTTGTGGATCAGTGACTACAGCCTGCCAGACACTCTTCAGAGAGGTGTATTGTTTTTCTCCCCCGTAAATCTAGCGTTTAAGAAGTGCCCACAAGTTCTCGATAGGGTTTAGGTCAGATGAGGAAGGGGGGCCATGTCATTATTCCTTTATCTTTAAGGCCTTTACTGGCTGGCCACGCAGTGGAGAACTTCGATGCAAGTGATGGAGCATTGGCCTGCATAAAATCATGGTCTTTTTCCTGTATCACTGTTTGAAGAAAGTGTCTTCGAAAAACTGGCAGTAGGTTTGGGAGTTGATTTTGAGTTAATCTTCAATGCAAAAAGGTCCAACTAGCTCATCTTTAAAAATACCAGCTCATACCAGTACCCCACCTCAACGTTGGAGTGGAGCTCTGTGCCCATTACTGATCCACAGGTCCATCCATCTGGTCCATCAAGAGTCACTCTCATCTCATTGGTCCATAAAACCTTTGAAAAAAATCTGTCTTCAGATATTTCTTGGCCCAGTTTTGACGTTTCAACTTATCTTTCTTGTTCAGTGGTGGTTGGGTTTCAGCCCTCCTTACCTTGGCCATGTCTTTGAGCACTGAACACCTTGTACTTCTGGGCACTCCAGGTAGGTTGCAGCTCTGGAATATGAAAGTACTGGAGGATAATGGGTTCCTGGTAGCTTCACGTTTGATTCTTCTCAAATCTTTGGCAGCTAATTTGCGTCTTTTGTTCTCAACACGTTTCTTGCGACCCTGTTGACTATTTGCAACAAAATGTTTGATGGTTCTGTGATCACACACCAATATCTTAGCAATTCCAAAAGTGCTGCATCCCTCTGAAAGACTTTTTACAATTTTTGACTTTTCAGAGTCAGTTAAATCTCTTTTTTGGCCCGTTTTGCCCGAGGAAAACTAGCTGCCTAATAATTCTGCACACCTTGATATAGGGTGTTGATCTCCTTAGGCCACACCCTCCCTCATTACACAAATACACATTACCTGACGTGCTTAAATCCAATAAGCATTCAAGTTAATACAGCTTGGAGTTGGAATATACGCATTAAAAATGATATGGTCAAAATACTCACTTGCCTAATAATTGTGCACACAGTGTAAATTGAAGAACATTATACTGTATGTGGACTATATAATGCACTAGTGAGACTGCACCTGGAGTACTGTGTGCTGTTTTAGTCACCACATTACAAAAAATAGGACGTTGGCAGTTTTTTGGGACCAACATGACCTCGTTTAGAACCCCTTGCCATTAGTTATAATGGATCAGTGGAGTGATGCGCAACGAGCATTCGCTATGAAAGCCTTTTATAAGAATGATGATAGTGTGACAGCTGCACAAAGGGAATTTCACCGTTATTACCAGTTAGGACGTCATGATCATGTCCCACCTGCTCATTCGATTACAACATGGGTGCATTATATTGAAGAAACGGGTTCAACCTTAAAAAAGAAGTCCTCAGGTGGAGTCACTTTGCATACTGCCCAACAATCGATGGCAGCTATTCAACAATTGTTTGAAAGGCACATCATTATCCCCAGATATCACTGTTTGTGATTTTTTTTCTGTGGGGACATCTTCAAAGGCAAATGTACTGCACACATCCTGCAACCATTGCTGAACTAAAAAGGATTGAGGAGGAAATTGTTGGCATACCCTTGACATGTTACGTCGAGCAATGCAGAATTTTCACAACAGGCTGTCAGAATCTGTACAGAGAAATGGACAACACCTTCATGAAGTTTTCTTCAAGACATAAAATGAATATTGAATGAATATTGATTACAATCATTAATTGTATTTTGTAATGCGTTTATTTGTGCATTGAACGTCAATCGGAAATTTCCCGTTTCCCTGCGTCACCCTGTACAATGGTAAAAAGTACTTTGTGCCTGTACTTAGTGAAGAGCGCTGTGCAAAAACAAAGTGCCACGACAACTCTCATGGCAAAATGCAAGAATGGATTATATAGCTCGCTAAATACAGAACTATCACATATAAGGATACTTCTTCATTCGGATACTCCTGTTAGGGGTTGCCACAGCAGATCATCTTCTTCCTTATCTTTCTGTCCTCTGCATCTTGTTCTGTTACACCCATCACCTGCATGTCCTCTCTCACCACATCCATAAACCTTCACTTAGTTCTTCCTCTTTTTCTCTTACCTGGCAGCTCTATCCTTAACATCCTTCTCCCAATATACCCAGCATCTCTCCTCTGCACATGTCCAAACCAACGCAATCTCGCCTCTCTGACTTTGTCTCCCAACCGTCCAACTTGAGCTGACCCTCTAATGTACTCATTTCTAACCCTATCCATCTTCGTCACACCCAGTGCAAATCTTAGTATCTTTAACTCTGTCACCTCTAGCTCTGTCTCCTGCTTTCTGGTCAGTGCCACCGTCTCCAACCCATATAACATAGCTGGTCTCACTACCATCCTGTAGACCTTCCCTTTCCCTCTTGCTGATACCCGTCTGTCACAAATTACTCCTGACATTCTTCTCCACCCATTCCACCCTGCCTGCACTCTCATTTTATCCTCTCTTCCACAATCCCCATTACTCTGTACTGTTGATCCCAAGTATTTAAACTCATCCACCTTCAACAACTCGACTCCCTGCATCCTCACCATTCCACTGACCTCCCTCTCATTTACACACATGTATTCTGTCTTGTTCCTACTGACCTTCATTCCTTCCTCTCTAGAGTATATCTCCACCTCTCCAGCGTCTCCTCAACCAGCTCCCTACTATCGCTACAGATCACAGTGTCATCAGCAAACATCATAGTTCCAGGGGACTACTGTCTAATCTTGTCTGTCAACCTGTCTGTCACCATTGCAAATAAGAAAGGGCTCAGAGTTGATCCCTGATGTAATCCCACCTCCACGTTGAATCCATCCGTCACACCTACCGCAGACCTCACCACTGTCACACTTCCCTCATACATATCCTGTACAACTCTTATGTACTTTTCTGCCACTCCCGACTTCCTCATACAATACCACAGCTCCTCTCGAGGGACCATGTCATATGCTTTCTCCAGATCCACAAAAACGTAATGCGACTCCTTCTGGCCTTCTCTAAACATCCTCAATCAACATCCTCAGAGCAAACATTGCGTCTGTGGTGCTCTTTCTTCTTGGCATGAAACCATACTGCTGCTCACTAATCATCACCTCCCTTCTTAGCCTAGCTTCCACTACTCTTTCCCATAACTTCATGCTGTGGCTCATCAATTTTATTCCCCTTTATTTACGGCAGTCCTGCACATCCCCCTTATTCTTAAATATCAGCATCAGTACACTTCTTGTCCACTCCTCAGGCATCCTCTCGCTTTCTAAGATACCATTAAACAATCTGGTTAAAAACTCCACTGCCTTCTCTCCTAAACAGCTCCATGCTTCCATAGGTATGTCATCTGGACCAATGGCCTTTCCATTCTCTTTGTAGCTGTCCTTACTTCTTCCTTGCTAATCCATTGCACTTCCTGATTCACTATCTCCACATCATCCAACCTCTTTTCTCTCTCATTCTCTTCATTCATCAGCCTCTCAATGTTTCTTTCCATCTCCTCAACAAACTCTCTTAGCTTGTGAGTATGTTTCCATCTTTATCCTTTATTACCCTAACCTGCTGCACATCTTTCCCAGCTCGGTCCCTCTGTCTAGCCAATCGGTACATGTACTTTTCTCTCTCTTTAGTGTCCAACCTCTCATACAACTCGTCATACGCCTTTCCTTTAGCCTTTGCCTCCTCTCTCTTCACCTTGCGCCTTATCTACTTGTACTCTTGTCTACTTTCTGCATCTCTCTGACTATCCCACTTCTTCTTTGCCATCCTCCTCCTCTGTATATTCTCCTGTATTTTCTCATTCCGCCACCAGGTTTCTTTTTCCTCCTTCCTCCTTCCAGATGTCATGCCAAACACCCTTCTTGCTGTCACCCTTACTACATCTGCTGTAGTTTTCCAGCTGTCTGGTAACTCTTCACTGCCACTCAGTGCCTGTTTCACCTCCTCCCTAAACTCAGCCTTCCTTTTTCAATTTCCACAATTTGATCCTTGGCTCTGCCCTCACTCTCTTCCTCTTCTTGATCTCCAACGTCAAACTACAGACCACCATCCTATGCTGCTTAACTACACTTTCCCTGCCACCATTTTGCAGTCTTCAATCTACTACAGATCAACTCTTCTGCATAGGATGTAATCTATCTGTGTGCATCTTCCTCCACTCTTGTACATAACCCTATGTTCCTCCATCTTCTTAAAATACGTATTCACCACAGCCATGTCCATCCTTTTGGCAAAATCCACTATCCTCTGACCTTCTTCATTCCTCTCCTTGACACCATACCTACCCATCACCTCCTCGTCTCCACTGTTCCCTTCACCAACATGCCCATTGAAATCCACTCCAATCACCACTTTCTGTCCCTTGGGTACACTGTTCATCACTTCATCCAACTCACTCCAAAAATCTTCTTTCTCACCCATTACACACCCAACTTGCAGTGCATATGCACTAACTCATCATCACACCTCCAATTTTTCCAACTTCATAATCATTACTCTGCCTGACACTCTTTTCACCTCCAAAACACTCTTGACATACTGTTCCTTCAGAATATCTCCTAGCCCATTTCCCCTCCCATCCACACCATGATAGAAAAATTTGAATCCACCTCCGATCCACCTGGCCTTACTCCCCTTCTATTTAGTCTTTTGCATGCATAATATATCAACCCTCCTTCTGTCTATGATATCTGCTTACTCTCTCCCCTTACCAGTCATACTGCCAATATTCAAAGTTCCTACCCTCAGTTCCACTCTCTTTACTTTCTTCCTCTCCTCCTGCCTCCGAACATGTCCTCCCCCCTCTTCTTCTCCTTCTCCTTCATTGGCCAACAATAGCCCAATTTCCTCCAGGACCCTGTTGGCTAACAGTACTGGTGGCGGTCGTTGTTAACCCGGGGCTCAACCGATCCAGTATGGAAATTTGTATTGTTGTCCGAATATTGATTGGCAAAATTTTACACCAGATGCCCTTCCTGATGTAACCCTCCCCATTTATCCAGGCTTGAGACCAGCACAAAGAAACACACTGGTTTGTGCATCCCCTGTGGCTGGGTTATCACATATAAGGATATAATTTGTTCAAATATATCAAAAACAAAGTAGAAACTAATTAACATAAATAAAAAACAATAATATCTATCCATCAGTTAATTGCAGAACCACTTCCAGATTGTAGAAAAGGTTTAAGACACGCCAGACACAGTCAGAGTCCTGGGGCCTCATGCATAATGCCGTATGTAGAATTTGCACTATAACATGACGTAAGAACAAAAGCGGAAATGTGCTTACACACAAAAAAGTCCAGATGCATAAACATGTGCATTCGCCAACTTCCACGAGCTTCTGCTACATAAATCCCGGTCAGCATGAAAAGTAACGCATGTGCACGCGCCTGATGTCACACCCCATCTCCTCTTTATTACGCCTCTTTCAATATACAAATCAATATAAATAGCCCTTAAGATCAGCCTTCTGTGAAAAGACAATGGCAAAAGTATGAGGGAAAATAGAAGAATTTCAGCGAATACCAAGTGGAGGCAAGGAAAAACTTACTATTTGTTGGTTTAAACAGTGGGATAAACTACAAAAGGAAGTTGATCGAGTGACATAGTGTGTTGGAGAAACCCAAAAGCTAAATTTCACAGAGTTGAACAGTGCCCGAAATAAAAAAGAAGTTGTCAGATATCAAAGTTGCTGTGAAAAGGTGAGTCGTAGCTCACCGTCTGAGTGTCATATGAAAGCTTATTAGGGTACAGAGAAAAAAAAAGGCGCACAGTGGGGAAAAAGCACGAAATGTCAACTTTAATCTTGAAATTTCCACTTTAATCATGTAGTTTATTTTGTCTTTAAAGTAGAACATCATAAACTTTATCTTAAAATCATTTAATTTACTAGTTTCTCAAATCCCATCGTAACTAAAGTAGAACGTTAAGTGTTTGTTTTGTATTTGATCTTCTACAGTATGTGACTATGTGTGTGAATCACTACATGCTTCCTGGCTTTCTCTTCCTCTGACAGGACACAGAATCCATTACATTCGTAATATTACAGCTCTCTGAATAATTAAAATACTGAGAAGTATATGTGATATCATTTTCATGATGATAGGAGTTAAAGCATGTTAATAAACATGGGAACACGATAGCACAGTGATTGTTCATGTCTCATGCAAGATGCTTGCTGCGCCATGTGCGACCTTCGATTAAATACTTTATTACAGAAGTACTGTCTCTTTCAAATGTACTAACCTCCTGTCCTTACTTTTTTTTCTCCAAATACCCAAATGCCACACAGTCAGCTCTGTAATAGACGTTAAGCCATCTGTAAGCTTAGAACGCTGATTCTTCAAAACTTTTAAGGAACATTGAAATATCTTCGCAATGTTTAATTATTCTATCTACTTATCCTTCCAGTGTCGCGCCAGCCACAGCAAGAATACAGCGTGAGACAGGAACAGTCTGTGAACGAAGTTCCAGCTCCTGGCTAGCGCTGCAGCACCGTGTAGTTAAAGTTTTATCTGTATAATATAATAAACATATTTTGCTGCAGTTCATCTTAAAAATGACATCATCATCATATGTAAATACGCGCTTTATAAAGTGGCTCAGGTTATGCAATATTATAACTGTATCACAAGTTTACAGTGAGGTGATTGTACATATAAGTACAGACATTTCTACAAGGAACACTTGATGGACTGATGGAGTGCGTTTATAGTTCTTGTGATGAAACTGTTTCTGAACCATGAGGTCCGTACAGGAACCGTTTGTCGGATGAGAGCAGTTCAAATAGTGAATGGCTGAGGCAGCGTGTGCTTGATGCTGTATATTGATAATTTTTTTTCCGATCAGCTGCTGTACAGCTGTGATTCACACTAAGATACAGTGATATAAATACTCCGAGTGGTGCAGTGAGAGTAACAACGCTAAAGCAGTTATGGTATTTGGAATAGTTTGACCAATCTGTGGACCATTATATTGTTACAGGTTAATTACAATCAGATGCATTAAACTAATAAGCAATATGAGGTTAATTTCAGTGTATTTATAACGCTGTGTCAGGGATGTGGAACTGAAAAAGAAAGATAAACCACACAGGAACAGTAGCTCTGTTTTGATGCTGGGTGCTGCCAGTCTGCAAAACCGAGCAGAGAACCTGCATATGACAGGGTATGAGCTACCGTGGAAATGTGCATGGCGTTACGCTAAGTTTAGGTTTTATACATCGCGATTTGAATGTGGAAATGTTCTTACGCAACATTTTTGTGTATATGCACCGTTTATACATGAGGCCCCAGGAGACTTCAGCCAACAAACCTCCTCCCCTGTACTGGCCATTCCACAGCTGAACAACGTAATCCAGACCTTCAAAATTCTAAAATGAATATATACAGTAGACTCTCTGGAATTCTCTCAACTAAATGATGACACCAGTGGAAAAGTGCATTGAAGACTGAAGCCAGGAAGCACTTCTTTATTTTAAAGCATTGTGGGAAATCTGGAACAAACTACTGAGAGACGAAGTTGAAGAAGAATGCTTTACAACCTTTGTCATGCATCTGGATGAGACATTTGAACAGGTTTGGTGTTAGCTAAACAAGAAACTTGATGGACTGAATAGTCTATTTTATGAAATTTCTTATGATGTTATGCTCTGTGTTGTATTAATTTAAAAAAATCAACAAACATGGCACCTCCAGAAGCAGAGGTAAATACAATTCAGATGAACAAGTTTGCTTAATATCCCAAACTTTAGCTAAACAAGTTTAGCTTAGAATCTGCTAAATTACCCATAACATAATGCAATGGTTTTTAAACATTCTGGGCTGTCACCATTAAGTAAAATAATATACTTAAATGGTGTTTTCGATTTTTGAGCCCTCATCTATGGATATTTTTGCTTCTAAAGGCATTTTTTAAAATAATCTAATACTAATAAAAGGCAAAGCCCTCACTGACTGACTGACTGACTGACTGACTGACTCACTCACTCACTCACTCACTCACTCACTCACTCACTCACTCACTCACTCACTCATCACTAATTCTCCAACTTCCCGTGTAGGTAGAAGGCTGAAATTTGGCAGGCTCATTCCTTACAGCTTACTTACAAAAGTTAGGCAGGTTTCATTTCGAAATTCGAAAATAACGGTCATAACTGGAACCTAATTATATACATATATATTGGCCATATCCTGCAGCTCAGTCGTTGTGTAAGGTGGAGTTGCGTCCCTCATCGTCACGCCTCCCACATAATTGAGTGCCTGCCCATATAAGGCCGTCCATCAGCGGCAATCCAATAGAAACACTCTGCCGTTAAATATTCGCGGGTGAAGGACTGTTCTTATGCAGACGAAGATGAGATGGTCAGGGTGGTGTTTGGCACAAACTCTGCGAAACTGTTAGAGAAACTTTTAAGTGCCGGGTCTTAGCTAACATTAAATAAAGCCATGGACATCGCATGAGATAGCACAAGCACAGCTGGGAATCTTCGATGCATGTACTCTGAGCGGCTCACGTGAACTGACTGTGAATGCAGTATGCAGACAAAAAGCAACAGCTCCAAAGAGCGCTGAACAAAAAACGCATTGCACAATTGAGAAGGAAGCAAAAGAATATGAAGCGAGTGACGCATACAAGGATATTCATAAGTGCAGCTACTGCGGAAAGAAAGTACAAGGTGGAAAAAGTCAATGTCCAGCTAAAGGAAGACAGTGTAAAAAAAACCTGTGCATGCAGTGTGTCACGTCTCAGATAAAGAGGAAGACGAGCTGTTTATTGATGCAGTAAGAAAGGAATCGATGAATGAAACCTGTTATCTTTACAACGGTTGAAAAACACGGGATGTAACTTGAACACAACACATCCTCCAAATATGAACCTGATTTGAAGAAATAATGATAATCAAATCCTTGATGACAGCAACACTCATAACAGTCACAAAACAATTACATTGACAATCATGTTAACGTTATATTTAAAATGTTCACTTTTCTTTTTCATAACTTCTTTAACACACTACTACGCTGCGAAGTGTGTGTATTTTGCTATATATATATATATATTGTGACAGATAGGGGGGCGCTATCGCTCCCTTGAACCCTGTCTAAGACTCCAGACACCAAATAAAAGTCCAATAATTGACTTTATTCTCACAGTACAGTGCACAAAGCACCCTCTCCTCCACAATACTCATAAACTAACCAATAATAATAACAATAATACTCCACCACTCCCAGACGCGTTGCCACCCTTCCACCCAGCTCAGCTCGCCGTCTGGGAGCTCCCAGAGCCCTTTTATAGTCCCTGACCCAGAAGTGTTTCAATCCCCAGTCCATGTGATTCTTTATCACTTCCGGGTCAGATAAAAAGTCCTTTTCTTCACCCCAGAAGTACGTCATTCCCCTTGTCCATGTGACTTGGACGTACTTCCAGGGCGTAGGGTAAATAAACACTGTTCCTCTGGCCATACATCACAGTATATATATACCCCGATCTACATACTGGCAAATAAATGAACCACAGGCTTTGCCTCTAGCGCTGACGTCCAAGGTTCAATTCCCGAGAGGGGGTTCAGTGAGTGTGTACACCTGATGAGCCCAGAATTAGGGTGAAACACGTGTTGTGTACTTTTTGCATTATTTGACAGTAAAACTATTTCAATACACATATATATATATATATATATATATATATATATATATATATATATATATATATACACACACACACATACATATATATCAGCGCTTCCCAATTCATTTTACCCTCGTACCCCCTGTGACGGATGAGGCCGATTTCGCACCTCTTTGGTTTGAGAAGAAGTATGAAAAAATATGAGGTTAACGTAGAAAAACAGATCACCAATTGAAGCTTTATGAATAATGGATACTTTATTCGCCATCAATAATTGTTTTGGTAAAGCCGTACTCAGTGTAATCCTCCTTCCATTTTCTAATTTTTTCGCAACTAGCCATGATTAAATGAACAGTAAAAAAGTAAGAGCGAAGCGACGGTGACTTATGGAGGCAGGCAGGCGAGAGCACATTAGCACGCGGGCTCGATGTAGTGCGCGTCAAGTCGATCTAAAATGTGCGATCAGATTCGAAAAAATATATCTTTTCAAGTTGTATTTGGATATAAGTAGGTTCTATTTAGTCGACAGAAATATCTTTGGTAGGAATGTAAGTTGAATTTAATCTTTAAATTTCTATGAAGAAAAATTTGTGCAATGATGACTAAATTTAACTTACATTCCTACCAAACATATTTCTGTCGACTAAATAAAAATGACGTATATTTAAAATTTAAATAGAACTTGAACAGTTCATAATAACCAAGCAGCACTAAGTGCACGTAAGAGCAAGAGTCATCCGTTTTAACAAGCAGTGTATTGCACTGATACGAAATAGCCTGCCCATTTAATTATTTAGGAATGGATAGATAAATTAAGATTTTGTACAAATAATGTTTTTCATTTTTCTTCCTCGATGGATTCTGGCACCCCCAGCAACAGTTGCTCGCACTCCAAAGGGTATATATATATATATATATATATATATATATATATATATATATATATATATATATATATATATATGTTGTCACACACATGCGCATGGGAGGCAGCTAAAGGGCTTGAGTGAAGGCAGTTCGAGGCATGCCGGGTGTGGCAGAGTGCACTGACTCTTTTTCTCCTTTGCCTGTAGACCATCCCCGGGGGATTTCACCTGGATCTCCTGACATCACTTCCGGGACTGAGCCAATGGAACTCGGCCACACCAGCTCCAGTCCCTCTGATGTCACCTCCGGCTACGAGCCAATGGTGGAAGACCACGTGCCAGATCCATACGACCTCACTTCCTGTCTCCCCCTTTAAAACCTGCCCCCTTTCCTTTGTTTCCTCAGTCTTGTTTTGGACTCGGTTGTATGCACTTCAGTGCTCTGTATTTCTACAAGAAAAACGACTTTGCAGCCAGGATACCACAATATACGGGTGGCTGCCCCAACTCTTTATCTGTCCATGTCTCGTTCTTGTGACAATGTATATACTGTATGTGGGTATATATGTGGATGAATGAATATGAATGAATCGCGGATATTTTGCTAGTTTATTAAATAAATTTAAGTTATCAAATGAAGATGTCTCCAGTCATCTAAACAAAAGTGGTATTTACATCTATTATTATTTATTTACAAAATTAACATATATTGTTTGCTTCATATTTCTCAAGTGGAAAGAGAAAATATTTTAAAACTGTAATAGCTGTTTCTATCACCAGTAGTAAGTGTTGTGAGAGCATTTCCATGAATTCCAGTTTTGCCGTACAGACTTCAGCTTTTGCACTTAGGCTGTACATGTTCAAGTAATCGCCATTTGGCCAAACACAGATGTTTTCATTAAAATGATTACATGTTCCTTGCCAGGTACAATAATTACTTGGCAAGACAAATTATTTGTGAGGCCGCATTTACAGAGGGAGAGGCGAAATGAAATAGACATTCAGATCTTGGAAGCAGCGTGACTTTTGTTTAAAATGTTTAAACATTTGAGCAACAATGATTTTTGTTTTTTCTCTCAATTTTGAATGATCCTTATTCTAATCATTTGCCATCTGCTGTTTTTCTGCTTTGCTGATGAATTTATTTGGTTGAAATAAAATCAAACTTCTCACAAATTATCTAGGCATATATTGAGTATTAAAGAGATGGTAAAGTAAACAATATTTATAAGGCAATAGAAATTGCTAACAGTATGATTATGAAGCTAGAGTTAGTAGATTATGGCATAAAGCAAAAAGTGATTATAGATCACAGTTTGTCTTTAATTGAACTAGACAAATTTTAATAGTAGAAAAGTGTACTGATGAAAAAAAAAATCCATTTCACAGCCTAAATCCTGACGACGTGAGCCTTATGCTTATTAAAATATGAATGTCTGAAAGAAAAAGAAAGAAAGAAATGTAGGTTTAGTTTATAGGCCGTGTTTTTATACTGTAAATAATTCTGTTTACATAAAAATCAGATCTACTATACATGTGATGGAGTAAAAAGGAAACATAAAATGGAAAATCAACAGTGTTTGTAAGAAATATGGAAATATTCTACTCTACAGACAAGCCTTCATTAAGAAAAAATGAAAGTGAACTCATAATTGTTCAGCAAAGAATTTTGATGATACCTGTAAAGAAATGTGCTTTTTTTAGAAGTAAACCTATTTTACTTTATATTTTCACCTGTTTTTTTAAATGAATCTAGTATATGAACAGTATATGAGCCTCATTGAGCCCCAAAACCCCAGACACAACACACCAAACAGTCTAACCAAACAGTTTTATTTCACAAAAATACCCTTTTACTTACCACTCCACAATCTTTCAGTTCAGATTCCTCCTTTTCCTCCTCCTAGTGAGCTTTGCCTTCTTCCTCCTGACTGACCCCCGGGGTAGGCTGGATGGCTTGCTTCAGTGTTAGACCCAGCAGTACGTCCGATAATAAAGCATACCCCGACAGAAGTACTTTAGGGTCAGATGGAAGCATCCTGAAACCGGACATCTTTCTTCCTGCAGTGCCCTCTGGTGGCACCCAAAAATCCTGACAGGGTTGTCTTTCAGGACTACAATTCCCATGAATCCCTGCGGGTACCCATACTGGGTCCATCCCACCAGAGCACTGCCATCTACCATACTGAGGTAGTTTTCATTGGTTACAGATGTCTAAAATTCCCATTTATATGTGACACAATCAGCTTTCTCCAACATACTCATTTTCAGTGCCTCTATCATTATCATATAAAGTCTAAATTCTTGACATAATGGTTCTCCTCCTGAGCATATTATGAGATGAATCAACTGATACAGCTTAAATAATGTATCCTAGTCCCTCGTCATCTACTGAGTTAACAGGATCACAATTAATGCTGACATAGTTAGGGTCAGATCAGGAGGGGGAGGAGGGAGAGCGTGAATGTGACTGAGAGAATAAAACTGAAAAAAAGCTAACTTTTACAAGTACCATAAATTTACACCCGATCTGACGCTGTTCATTTTCAAATAATATTGCATTAGTGCAACAATGTTTTCTGATTGGTACAAATCAGGTCTTACAATGATTTCTTCCAAATGTCACATATATTTGTCTCTTTCTTTTTTTCACCAGTACTACGTTGACATCATGGACCGGAAGGCATGAGCTTATTCAGTGCGAGCAGGAATATGCAGGTGGCCAGTTGCTATTTGCTACAACATGTCTGACCTGTTGGCGATCAACGCACATGTACTGTACACGGCATGCATGGGTCCACTGAGAAAAGAAGAGTGTTCTTTGCTCACATTGCAGAGGAACTACATTGTCGCTTCTTACAAGAAAAGGCGATGGAAAAAGAAAAAGAGGATGCAACATCGACAACCTTCTGTTCCAAGACCATCGCGTCCCTCAGGAAAACAAACTCAGTCAGTGTCAGGTGCCCCTTCAGTGTAATATGAACCACAGCATAGAGAGAAGTGTGTACATTGCAACAGGTGCACATGTCGTAAATGTAGGAAGGATGATCCTTGGGTGTGTGGGAACTGTTAACATTTGAATTTGATGATTGTATATAGTGCGTAACTAACCTTTCTGTACTATTGTTTCCTCTGCATGTCCTGGAGTACAAAAGAAACACCACCACGCATCAAAATGTGGAAACTGGGAAAGATCGGGGAAACAAAAAATGTGGTCACTGATTACAACCGCAAGAAGTCATGCGAATGAAAAGGATTAAATATGAATAATGTTGCATCAGTACCACAATGTTTTCCAAAATGTACTGTACAGGTCATAAAATGAATTTTTCCAAATATCATATATACCTATGTCTCTGTTTTTTGTCAGTGTGGCTTTGACATCATGGACCATAAGGTGCATACTAATTCAGCCTGAGCAGGAACACTCAATAAAACTGAATAAAAAAAAAATGGAAGTGACAATGAGATACCAAGAAGGCACATTCACCAGCGTTTGTGTGTCAGCTTTTATCCCTCCAGATCAGAGGATTTCCAATTCCATTGTCTCAAAACACCACTTTCATCTACAGTTATTCCCAGTTTCAGATAAAAACTAACAGTGTCAGATCTTGGGGGGTAGTATGTATCGTTATCGTGACTGAGAGAATTAGGGTATGCTAACTTTTACAAATACTATAAATTTACACTGGCTGTTACAGACACAAATCAAATGTATGTTTTTATTGTATAATATTAACAATAAGAGCAGCTCACTACTCAAAGTGGTAAATTTGCGGGGGAGCTGGTTTCGAAATCACAACTTCTTGATTACAAGTCAGCAGTTCTTACTGCTGCACCATGGAAGATGTTGTATTATCCTTGTACTATTTGTGAAAGTTTTTATTTGATATTTGGACTTCAGCCTTCACACATTATACCGTTTTTGTCGACAGTTTGTCATTTATTTTAACAATGTGTTTACATAGATTGTTGTAGACACAAAACACACATGAAATTATTTACCCTATACAACTCTAGGTAGCTCACTTCCAGATAATCAATGTTTGAACTGGGAGAACTTCTTGCCCTTTCTACGGTGGGATGGTATAGCAGGCTGCTTTTTGTTTGTGCTTATCGACACATTTACAAGACAAAAGATGCTAATAGAGAGGTGCAAACGGATTTAAGGAGGGCTGGGTTTATGAGTTTTTCATAGGCTTCGGTAATTATAGTGTTAATTAGAGAGATAACCAAGAACCTGATGGTTACTCTCCAGATATCCTGTGTATAGATGGGTGAAACTTCCAGAAGGGCAATCAACTGGTCTAGACTTTATGATGGAATGACCAGACACAAGTCTCTCCTCTGTAAAAACATGAAAATCCCACTTAGAGTATGCAAAAAAGGCACTCAAAGCAATCTTAAACTAATTCTCTGGTGTGATGAAGCTAAGATTAGAGTCTTGTCTAGAGGAAACCAGGCACTGCTCATCATCTGTAGACTGCTATCCCGATGGTGAAGCATTTTGGTGGCAGCATCATGCTGTGGGGATTCAGCAGCAGAGACTTGGAGAATAGACAGGTTTGAAAGAAACCTGAATGGAACAAAGTACGGAAATATCCTTAATGGTTACCTGCTACAGAATGCTCTAGACCTCAGACTGGAATGAATGTTCACCTTCTGACAGAACAATGACCCTAAGTACAAAGCAATGACATCACAGCAGTGGCTTGTACTTGAGTTGCCCTGACAGAGCTCAAACATGAACCCAATTGAACATCTTTCCTGAGAATCTCCATCCAACCTGACAGAACTTGAGAGGATCTGAAGGGAAAAATGGGTGAAAATCCCCAAATTCAGGATGCACCATGCAAAAGAAGACTGCATACTGGAATAACTGTCAAAATTGCTTCAAGAAAGTACTGAGCAAAGTAGCTGTGTCAAAATGAAGTTGTTTGCAAAAAATTGTATACACTCTTTATAAAGAGCGCTCAGTTTGTCAACTCCATCAAAAACATCAGTTCATCAAATGACTATGAAATTTGGACATAAAAGCAGTAAAATTTTAACAATGTGGCTAACATCTGTGGAAAAGCAGGAAAGCTGATAGAACTGAATGTAGAAATTATTGTGCGTTTGAACTTTTTGCATGGGCAGTAAATGTGAGCAAATGTGAGTTTTAGGGAAGAAAATTCAGGGTCAAGAAGTGAAATGCAGTTCACATGCTTGTTCCAAGTCTTACTCTTTGACTGGAGGGCAGAATAGTTAAAAATGTACCTGAAAATGAATTTTAAGCGCCATCTAATCATTAGGGGCATTTCTTCTCAGCAGGGAATGAGCAAATGTGACATCTTTGGTGTCTCATTTCACTGAGGGTAATTTTAAGGCTGAAGAGGAAGGTATCTTTTTGGACACATATACCTGTTGCTCACTACCAAGACATGTGAGGTTAGGCAGAGGCAAATAAATAAATGAATAATGATAATGCCTAAAAGCATTTCTGGCTGCTCGCCTATAAAGAATGTAGCCTTCTTTCAAGCCAGCCTCTTCTTACCTACCTTGTTATTATCTGTGTGTGGTCAACCATTTTAATAGAATATTTTTGCAGTATCACTGTCCTTCCTTTCTCATTTTTGTTTTAAACCCAGAAAAGCCCATTTTTGGGAGTAGTGGCCCCCTATGTGACCTTGATTTGGATCAAATGGTTTGTGAATGTTAAGATATGTTACATACGTGAACTGCAGCAATGATCAGTGGGCACTACATCTTAGCCCAAAAGGAAGGTGGCCATAAAGACAACCGAAGAAAGGATGGCTTGACTAAATGAAAGATTTCATCTAACTAGTGGACGCTGCTCCCGAAGGTGCAATGGAATGGACCAAGTGGGAAGTGGCAAGCAAGTGAATTTAGCAAAGGCCCCGGGAAAACGCTAAGAAGAAAGTAAAACATATATGCATATTTTAACCTTTAAAAAGATAAAAGTATATTATATTACTAATATACTCTGCCTTCTTGATATTTTCATGCTAGTGCCACAGTGACATCATGAGTTTGAATTCCATGTCTGCTTTTTTTACTTAACACTAAAATTACCAAAGCCTATGAAAAAACTTGTAAATCCCTTTGCACCTCTCCGTCAGTGTCTTTTGTCTTCTAAATGTGTCGAGTAGCAAACAGCATGCTATACCATCCCCATACCACCTCATGACGGGCAAGAAGTTCTCCCAGTTCCTGCCTTGATTGATTATCTGGGAGTGAGCTACCCAGAATTGTAAGGGGAAATAATTAGGTGTGTGTTTTCTGTCTATAACAATCTATGTAAACACATCATTAAAACAGAAACATTTTTCATGTTTTAGTAATAAATAACAAAATGTAGACATAAACTATATAATGTGTGAAGACTGAAGTCCAAATATCAAATAAACGCTTTCAAAAAAGGTACAAGGATAATACAACAGCTTCCATGGTGCAGCAGTAAGAACTGCTGACTTGTAATCAAGAAGTCATGATTTCGAAACCAACTCCAGTGAGCTGCTCTTATTGTTAATATTATACAATAAAAACATACATTTGGTTTGTGTCTGTAATAGCCGGTGTAAATTTATATTACTTAAAAAGTTAGCGTATCCGAATTCTCTCTGTGAAGGCTGGCGGCCAAATATCAAATAAACACTTTCAGAAAAAGTGCAAGTACAATTCGCCACCTTCCGTGGTGCAGTGGTAAGATCAAGTCAAGCCAAGTCAAGTTGGGAAGCATGCACTGGTACAGTGCGTTGCCGCACCCACTATACAACGAAATAACTCGGTATCCAGGTTTGCAACCCCACAGGCAGACACGTGGTCCAGTCCCACCCTCCGGAAATGACGCTCTATCTGTTGCAGCCAGGTGATACGTGGGTGACCACTTGGCCTGGTCCAGCCATTCGGGGTCCCCAACAATGAGGATCTGATGAGCCAGAT